>NW_006203664.1:360661-414419 GCF_000334495.1 Tupaia belangeri chinensis
GGAAAGGAAGAAGATTTACTATGGATAAGTTAGGGATTTATTTCTAAGCTTCATAAGACTCCACTAAAGAGGAAACTGCAGTCAGTTACAGAATTTACAAAATCTTAAACAAAAAAAATTGTGTAAGGGAAACACTTGTTCACATACTGATGTCAGGAAGAAATTTTTCCTGTGTGTTTCCATAGAGTGTGGCGTGTAATATCATGAACAATTCATACCCATTCCAACATAAAAATAACAAGCATTGTGGCTGACTTCTTTTTTTAAAAATTATTTTATTTATTTATTTATTTGACCAGAGAGAGACAGAGGGTGAGAGTAGGAACGAGAGGAAGTAAGAAAGCAAGCCACCACACCAGATTCAGGACTTGAACCCTGGTCAGCCATGTGGGAGTGTCCAGCGCCTTAACCACCATGCCACCTGCTGGTCCCGTGGCTTACTTCTTATAACCTTTCTCAATGTCAGTCTATGCCATGACCTCACCACACACTTGAGTAGAAGCTGTGCCTTCAGGAGCAAAGCCACAAGGCCCACTGCCCCGGTGATCTGGCCTTAAACAGGAGGCCTTAAACAGTACACAGGCTCTCCATGGGAAGGACTGGATTGGTTTATTTTAGTTTTTAAAAGTTTCGGTCTCAGGACCAGCAGATGGCATAATGGACTCCCATGCGGTCGACCATGGTTCAGGCCCCGGACCTGGTGGCTTAAAAACTCAAACCGGGTGCCCGTGGGTATGTGCCCAGAACACTGAGAAGAGAAGGAATTGCTGTGTGGTCATTCCCCCTGGAGGGTGATTTCTTGCTTTCTGTCTCGGGAGAGCATATGTGCCCTATTGCAAAAATCTCTCTCTAAAAAAATTAAAAAACGTTCAGTCTCATCAATCAGTACTTCGAGAACTGTAATGAAAGTATCATAACAATGACAAGTTGCTTTTGGAATGTGTAAATACATACTTTACATTTCTGCACTAACCTTGTCATGGACTAATAGTTTGCTGAGGCCCCTCACTGCAGACACCCTTTCAGTAGTCTCCAGGTGACTTTTTCTATAGACTGCTTGTATCAGAATCAGCAAGATGAGCAGTGAAACACTCCTGCCTGGAACCAGCAGATGGCGTAATGGTTACATTGCTGAACTCTCAACTTGACTGGCTGGAGTCCCAGACCCAGCAGCTTAAAACTCATGCTGGGTGGGACCAGCAGTTAGCGTAATGGCTGTGTCACTGGACTCCCATGTAGTCGACCGTGGTTTGTGTCCAGGACCCGGTGGCTTAAAACTCATTCTGGGCATGTGTGCAGGCGTGCCCAAGATCCCGAGAGGAGAATGGAGGAGAAGGGATTGCGGCATGGCCATTCCCCCCTGGGGGGTGATTTCTTGCTTTCTGTCTCTCTGTCTCTCTCTGTCTGAGCAAAAGCCTTTCCAAAAAAAGAAATCCTCATGCTGGCTGTGTGTGTGCCCAAGATCCTGAGGAGAATGGAGGAGAAGAGATTGCTGCATGACCATCCCCCTGGGGGGTGATTTCTCACTTTCTCTCTCTGTGTCTCTCTGGTGAGCGCATGCTCCCTATAGCAAAACACTCCTGCCTATGCCAGCTCTCATTTGTATTTGCATAAGTATGTGAATCTTGATTTTTTTCCCCCACTGGGCAGCCGAAGTAGGAGAGAAATCACGTGGCTTATAGGCTCATTTTTGCTTTCTTCAAAAACAGCCTGTTTTTATTGTTTGACTTTTTAGTGAGTAAATATTAAGAATTTAAATTTCTATGGGAACCAGCAGTTAGCGTAATGGCTATGTCGCTGGACTCCCACGTAGTCGACCGTGGTTCGTGTCCCGGACCCGGTGGCTTAAAACTCACGCCGGGCACGTGTGCGTACGTGCCCAAGATCCCGAGAGGAGAATGGAGGAGAAGGGATTGCGGCGTGACCATCCCCCCTGGGGGGTGATTTCTCGCTTTCTGTCTCTATGTCTCTCTCTGTCTGTCTGGCGAGCGCACGCGCCCTATAGCGAAAAAACCTCTCAAAAAAAAAAAAGAATTTAAATTTCTATAAAATACAGTTATACTAACAAAATATTGCTTTTATCTGATGGATATATTGAAATTTTATGTAAGAATTTGTGTAAACATTTGAAAAGTATAGACTGGAAGGAATAGCTAGCCTACACCTTTTTAGGCAATCTTCTGAAACAGTTTTTTTTTTTTTTTAACTAATTTTTTTTTTTTAAGAATTATTTTGTTTAACTTTATTTATTTATTTTAGTTTGACCTGAGAGAGACAGAGTGGAGGGGTAGTGAGAAAGCAAGCCACCAAGTCTGGACTCCAGCCATGACTGGCCATGTGGGAATCCAGCACCCTTAACCACCATGCTACCTGCTGGCCCCGAATATAATCTTACTAAATATAAAAATAGGCCAACAAAGAGTTCTTGGAAAAATAGAAAGCATAGCATTGCTCAATATAAGGAATTTTAAAATAGAAGGGGATGCCTCATAGAGAAATAGCTGCCTGGTGGGATTTGGCTCAGGGAGCTCCGGTATTTAGGGGAGCTTAGTCAAGTTCATATCTTCATGTCTCTTCCATCTCTGAGTCAGTACACCAACCCTTCATTCTTGATTTCTTTGCCAATGAAAAAAATTTTCTGTTATAACAGCCTCATTTTTTTTTTTCTACTAAAACTAGAGGTTTTGAAATTTATTATCTTTTTAAGTAGTTGAAGTTTAAGTTTGTATACATGGCTTGTAATCCACTTTTGGGCAAAAATCATTTTCAGGTAGACTAGAAGAAGCTTTGGATCCAGATGAAGAGCGGAGAGTCCGTGTCAGGAGACAGGAGCAAGCTGTTCGATCTGCCCGGATGCTCTACGTCCTCCAGCAGCAGGTACGGAAAGCATAGGGAGATGTGAGACACCCCAGCCTTGCAAACTGCTTTCTTTGAGAATGTCAGTTTTCCTTTCCTTTCAGAAGGATTAGCACCAAAGGATTCTACATGAATTCTAATGGATTTATGAGACTAACTTTCCTGAACATGGGGACAAATAATTATTTTTGTCACCTGCCTCTTTGTGCGTGTGCATGTGTATGTGAGTGTGTGCGTGATTAAACTCCTTAAACAGTGGTTCCTGACTTTTGGAGATCATAGGCTCTTGTTTTTAAGAATTTATTTAATTCTATTTATTATTTTTTAAAAATTTGCTATAGGGCACACAGAGAGAGAAAGTGAAAAAGCGAGCCACTAGGTCTGGACTCAAACTATGATTGGCCTTGTGGGAGTCCAGTGCCCTAACTACCATGTTACCTGCTGGCCCCATCATAGACTCTTGAGATCTACATATGAACAGTCATTTCTTTCCCCAAAACCAACTTATATATTATACAGCACCAATTTTGTTTTTGTTTTTGCATGTGCACTCACCAGAGAGAGAGAAAATCCTTGAGAAATCACCCCCCAGGGGAAGGGCCATGCCACACGATCTCTTCTCTTCTATTCTCCTTTTGGAATTTTAGGCACATGTGCTCATCATGGTTTTCAAGCTGCTGGGTCTAGTCCTTACTTAAACCATGTTTGGCCATGTGGGAATGCAGCGCTTTAACATCCACGCCACCTACTTGGCCCTATACAGCACATCTTTGCATATGAAGTCAGGTGGATCATTTCTCCTGAAGTGCTTGGTTCCCAGGTATGAACCCTTGTTAGTTCCCACTTGTGTCATTCTTATAAGGAACTAGAAACTTGTAGATTGTAAATATAATAGTTTGAATATTCTTTTTTTAGAGTTATTTTTTAAATTTAATGGTATTATTATTATTATTGTTTCTCAACCTGCTTCAGGGCACATATGCTCACCAGAGAGAGAGAGAGAGCGAGAGAGAGAGAGAAAGCCATCACATCCAGGACTCAAATCACCATCGACCACGTGGGTGTCCAGTGCGTTAACTACCATACCACCTGCTGGCCCCTCAATTATTCTTTATTAGCCAGTAAAGAATGAAAACTGTTATGTATCTTTCAGGACACATTTAATGGTAGAAAAATAGGCATTTGCATTCTTACATTGTGATCGATTTTTGAAAAATCCTTGTTTTTAACTTAATTGCCTTATTAATAAGCTTTTAACTCATTTCTGGTCACATGTTGGTCTTACTACTTGAACCAGAAATTGCACTTTTTCATTTAAAAGAAAAACCCTAGTTAGATTTTGTTCTATATTCTTTTTAGGTTCTATTTCAGTCCGTATTTATACTGCTGCCCTAGAGAGTGTTCTGAGACATGAATCATACCATGTCAGATCTTTGCTTAAAAGATTTCAGTGAGTCACTTAACGTGAGGAGGAAAGCTAAATTTTTTAGCATGGCACCTAAGACTTGATGACCTGGCCCTCTACCTTTCCAGAGTCACCTCCACCTTCGCTCCTTCGTTAAATCCTATTACACTGGGGACCAAAGGATGGAAGGTGAACACTGTGCTCTATTCATCATCTGGGATGGAAACTGATCATTATTTTTTGGGTGCATGAATGAAGAGCCTTTTCTCATTTTCAAGTGACTTGAGTTAATAATGGTTGTATCTGGAGAAGACAAGATGTATCCATTTTTACAAAAAAGATCAATGGAAAGGTACGAAGTTTTCATTTTTTTCCCCCTTTACAAAACAGGTAAAAGAAATCCAGGAAGAATTGGATAAGTTGAGTCCACATAAAATTAAGCACACTAAGAAGGTATGATAAAGTTAAATTATAATTAACACTTATAATTTATATTTCATAGTTTTTTATTAGTACTAGGTGTGGGTTCTCTGCTGATAATGGTTTCAGTGCTTGTAGAAGACTATTGAAGGAATGAGCACCTTCAATATTCTAAATATTAGGTTACCTTCTAAGGAAAAAGTTCAAAAAGTATACTTTTATTGTTGCTGCTGGTAAAAGAAACTGAGGATAGGAAGGAAAATACTATTTCTTATATATTTTCTTTAAACTTTAAGCATCTCTTGATTATGAAAGTTTTTGCAGAACGAAGCACTTTTTATAGAAAGAAGATACGGATAAATATTCTTTTTTTTTTTAAGAATTATTTTTATTTAACTTTATTTCTTTATTTTTATTTGGATTAGAGAGGGACACAGTGAGAGAGAGCGAGAAAGAGAGTGAGAGAGAGAATGAGAGAGAGAAAGTTGAAAAGCAAGCTGCCAGGTCCGGGACTCGAACCACAGTTGGCTCTGTGGGAGTCCCGCACCCTTAACCACCACACCACCTGCCGGCCCTGGGTATAAATATTCCTAAGGGTCAGGTTACTGTTGGGAAATCTGGAATACTGAAACATCTTCTCACATCTTGTTTTTATCCCTCCATCTTTTCTCTTGGCAGTCATGGGCAATGTCTAGGCTGGCGGCTGCCCATCGAGGAGCCATTCGGGCCTTACAGATGTTTGTCACTCAGTTCACTGACCGAGGGGAGCACCCAGTTCCTGCTAGGTGTAAGGAATTGGGCAGCCTTATCCGCCAGCTTTCACTTTGTTCTGCCAAGCTGGATGCCAGTCCTTCTGTCCCTGATGTGGTTATAGATATCCTGCAACAAATTGAGGTATGAAATTGTCTTCAATTTTTATTAAAAGTATGTTGTTTTGGGAACCAGCAGTTAGCGTAATGGCTGTGTCACTGGACTCCCACATAGTCGACCGCGGTTCGCATCCTGGACCCAGTGGCTTAGAACTCATGCCAGGCGCGTGTGTGTGCGTGCGTGCCCAAGATCCCAAGAGGAGAATGGAGGAAAAGGAATTGCGGCGTGACCATCCCCCCGGGGGGGTGATTTCTCACTTTCTGTCTCTATGTCTCTCTTTGTCTGGCGAGCGCACGTGCCCTATAGTGAAAAACCTCTCCAAAACAAAAAAAAAAAGTATGTTGTTTCTAAGCAGGAAAGTAATGCTTACTGTCACATAGTTTCATTAGGATTTATGGCAGATATAAGACAAAGATGATCCCTAGTAAGTTAAAGCTTTGCAGAGGGCAGGAGCAGCACTTTTTTATTGTTACTATTATTATTTTAACTGTTTTACAGCCTGATCTGTATTACTGTATTTTACTTCTTTGAGAAGTAAAATTTGGTGAGTTGAGTATAAGACTTAAACAGTTTTAAACCAGGTCCATTAATTAAACAGAATGTTCCATTTCCCAGCCATACCATTTAATAAAGAATTTATTAGTATACCAATGGAAAAAGTAAAGCATTGTGAGATCAGTGCTTAGGTTAGAATATCAATTTTCAATCTAGACGGAGTTTGGGAAAGAAGAAACATTTAAAGATACATGGAGGGTGGAGATCAGCAGGTGACATGGTGGTTAAGGCACTGGACACTCCCACATGGCCGACCACGGTTCGAGTCCCAGACCTGGTGGCTTGCTTTATCACTTTATCTCTCTCTCTGTGTGTGTCTCTCTCTGGTCAAATTTTAAAAAATGAATGAATAAATAAAATGAAATAAATTATTTAAAAAAGATACATGGAAGGAAGCTTCAGATCTAGTGACTTTCAGAAGTCAGAACTGCATGTACAAATTGGGAATGCATAGTGTTCTTAGTTCTTGTTTATGACAAAGACAATCATAGCATGTCATTAATTTTATAGGTCTCTGAACTTTGCAAATACATAATTCTGCCATTTGATCCTTACTGCAGCAATGTGATTTGCAATTAGTTTTATTATTATTGTGTAGATTTAAGATATTTAAAAAGAAAGCAAAGATCAGAGAGATGGCACAGTTACTTCTCTTGAGAGTTAAAAATCAAATTTCTATTATCTGACTCCTTTACCAGTCTTTATTTCTACTATGTCTTACATTTTCATCTGCAAATAAAGAGATAATCTTTATGTTAGTTTGGTATGTAAAGTATTAGCCATGGAGAAAATGGGTGTAGTGGAGAGAATTCTAGACTAAGTGATATGCCAATTCTGCCATTAAGTAGC
The DNA here is from genome assembly GCF_000334495.1 of Tupaia belangeri chinensis. Classification (NCBI taxonomy): domain Eukaryota; kingdom Metazoa; phylum Chordata; class Mammalia; order Scandentia; family Tupaiidae; genus Tupaia; species Tupaia belangeri. The sequence continues at coordinate 367,617 of NW_006203664.1, forward strand.
TCTTGCCGGATTTTAAGGCCCATTCTGCCTTTATAATTCCATTATCTAGAAAATTTGTTTGTGATTTGCATTGGTTACATTCATGTATATAGCACTCACTATCTAGAATGTTACCATCAAACGCAGACACCAGAACTTTAGAAGCAATATGAAGTCACATGATGCTTTTAAACCTGTCTATAAGAAACATTTTTAGGCCAAAAAGATTTCCTGTAGAAGACATAGCTTTATAATCCTAGAATGGTTGTCAAGAGATTATCTAGTCCCTCGCCTAAAATTTGAGCAAAGTTATCTTTAATGTAACATTTCGTTTCTTTTTCTTAAAGATTTTTGCTGCGGGGCATATGTACTTACCAGAGAGACAGAGAAGGAAAATGAAAAACCACCCCCCCAGGGGGATAGTGAACACTGCTGAAGTCCCTTCTCTTCCATTCTCCTCGGGATTTTGGGCATGTACACACACATACCCAATGTGATTTTTAAGACACTGGTCTAGGAATTGAACTGCAACCAGACATGTGGTAGTCCAACACCTTAACTACCATGGCACCTGCCAGTCCCAAATAGTATTTCTTAAACATGTTTATCTCCTCTACTTTAGAAAATAGCAGTGCAAGAACTTTATTGTCTGCCTTGTTGATGTGCTATACCATTTCATTATACAGCTAACTCTCTTCTTGTTACCTTGTTATTGTCAGTACTCAGCCTCCCTGATTCTGTTCAGATCTTGATTTGTACTGACCAGGGTACCAGCATAGTGGCCTAGTAGTTATAAGGGAACTGGATCCCACATGGCTGGCTATGTGATTCAAATCCTGGCCCAATGGCTTGAAAAATATGCCAGACACATGTGCACGTATGTCTAAAATTCCGACAAGATGGAGAAATGGAGGAGCAGGAATTGTGGTGTGACCCTTATTGGGGGTGTTTTCTCTCACTACCTCTCTGTCTCTCTGTGGCAAGTGCATGTGCCTTTGCAAAAATTTAAAAATAAAAGAATTTTTTGCTGACTAGATGAGATTAAGTCCTCACTGCCCAGTAATGAGTGGGTAGATCCTTATTAGAGGATGTGCTTTTTTGGGGGTAGGGGGGATAGAAATCTACAATTATTGTGATAGACAACCTTTATTTATTTATTTTTTTTGAGAGGTTTTTGCTATAGGGTGTGTTTGCTTGCTAGATAGACAGAGACAGAGAGATAGAAAGGGAGAAATCACCCCCCAGGGGGGATGGCCACGCCACAATCCCTTCTCCTCCATTCTCCTCTCAGGATCTTGGGCATGCACGCACACGCGCCCGGCGTGAGTTTAAGCCACCAGGTCCGGAACTTGAACCACAGCAACATAGCCATTACGCTAACTGCTGGTCCCGTGATAAACAACCTTCTAAAGTCACTGGAACTGCTAGGTGTCCTTCAGTGTATGAAAATATATGTTAAATGTAGTATATTTACCTGTTTAAATACTACTTGAGTTTATGAAGTTTTTGTTGAGAATTAAAATGCTTTAAAACCATATGGGAGGGACCATCAGATGGTGTAATGGTTATGTTGCTGGACTCCCTCGTAATGAACTGCGGTTCGGGTCCCAGACCTGGTGGCTTGAAATTCATGCCAGGGGCATATATGTGTGTTTGCAAAATCCTGAGAGGAGAATGGAAGAGAAGGGATTACAGCATGGCCATCTCCTCCGGGGGAATGACTTCTCACTGTCTGTCTGTCTGTCTCTCTTCTCTCATGAAATTAAAAAACAAACAAACAAACAAAACACCATGTGGGATTGGGCCATCAGGTAGCATGGTGGTTAGGTGCTGAATTCCATATGGCTGACCATGCAGTTTGAGTCCCATACCTGGCAGCCTTAAAAATATGCCAGGTGTGTTCATGTGTGTGCCCAGAAACCCGGGAGGAAGATGGAAGAGAAGGGACTGTGGTGTGGTTATCTCCACCAAGGGATGATTGCTTACTTTTCCTCTCCCTGCCTCATTCTGACAAGCGCACACACCCTATGGCAAAACTAGAATAGAAAAAAGAAAAGAAGCATGTGGGATTGACTAGAGTTAATTTCTAAAATTATGTTCCTTAATTTTAGAACTTGGATACCTTTAAAAGTACTCATAGGGAACCAGCAGTTAGCGTAATGGCTATGTCACTGGACTCCCACGTAGTCGACCGCGGTTTGCGTCCTGGACCCGGTGGCTTAAAACTCACGCCAGTGAGTGTGCATGCATGCCCAAGATCCCGAGAGGAGAATGGAGGAGAAGGGATTGCAGCGTGACCATCCCTCCTGGGGGGGTGATTTCTAGCTTTCTGTCTCTCTGTCTCTCTCTGTCTGTCTGGCGAGCGCACGCGCCCTATAGTGAAAAACCTCTCAAAAAAAAAAAAAAGTACTCATAGTTGTTATCTCTTTGCTATGGGTTTTAGAGAGCTAAACATGTAAAGGAACATGCAGAAATCATTTTCCTTAATTAGATTTCCTAAATAATAACATTTCAAAATGAAGTTAACATTTCATTAACCATTGGAAATAGCCATTTAATTATACATATCTCTGGAGTTTGCATTTTTAATTTTGTGGTTATCTTTTGTCAGATAACATAAGAGAATAATTGACTGTTTTCGTGGTAGGCTTTGGAATCTCTTCTGGAAAAAAAGCTGTCACCAAAAAAGGTGAAGAAATGTTTCAGTGAAATTCGGAGCAGATTTCCTATTGGTAATCACAGGACCTTAGAAAAATGGCCAAGTACATCACCAAAGAGCAAGAGGAGACCCTTGGTAGCAAAGGAGACATTTGCGCAGGAAGCAAGTCGACCTCCGGTGGCAAAGAAGCTCCTTGCTGGTATGTGACTCGAAGTATATTTACTGCGAGGGATTTTACTGTTTGAAATTCTCTGGGCTGAAACAGTGACTGCACTGAGGGGAGAGTCAGGGTTCAGAGTGCAGTCCACGGTCTTAATCCCGACAGGATTAAGGATCTTGTAAACAGTTGGTTGTTGTTGTTGTTTTTAACTCATGTTGTAGAGCTTTATGTTTAACTTGTTTGTATTTATGAGATTAATGACGTATTTGAATTTATTTCTACCTTATTTTGTTTCTCATTTGGCAAAGCTTTTTTGTTGTTATTTACCATATTAATCAAGGTTCTCTTGTTTCACGTTGTTTTTTTATGTTGTTGTTGATTCAAAAACTATATATCAGTATGGTATTCAGTTGATTTATTTCACAGTATGCCACCATTTTGTAATAGCTCAGTGTTCCATCTCTAACATGAGTGTAACTGCAAAAGATAGGAAAAGCTAAGACCTTTTTCCTTACTCTCAGTCACTCAGTTCTCTACATACTTCACTTCTGACGCTAGATGTGTGGGGTTTTTCCCTGCCCTAGCACCAAGCATTTCTCCAGTGGACAGTGACTGGGAGTCCAGTAATTTAATTCAGTTCTAACACTGTCTACTCGGAGTTAAGAGTCAGATCCCACAAGTGAAGGGTTCCATCTCATAAGACTGCCTTCACCGCAGACACCACTCACATGCCTCAGACAGTGACCTGTGCTTTTGACTGATTAGCTATAATCAGGGTTACCATAGCTCCTTCCTCAGGTTTGCTAGGCTAGCTTGTAGAATTTAAGGAAATGCTTTATTTACCCATTTATTAGAAAGGGTATTACAAGGACACAGGTGAGCAGTCAGATGGAAGACACACATTGGCCAAGGTTTGTGGAGAGGGACGTGGAGCCTCCGTGGCCTTTCCAGCTGTGCTGCCCCCCAGGCACCTGCACGTGTTCAACAGCCTCGCAGCTCTCTGAATCCTGTGGTTAAGGAATTTTTATGGAAGTTTCATCACCTAGGCATGATTGATTATTAACTCAGTCTCTAGCCTGTGTCTCTCAGAGCATGGGCCTAAATGTTCCAAATTTGCCATCACAGCTCTCTTTCTGGTGACCAGCTCCTGTCCAGGAGTCCACCAATCATCACTTCTTTATAGAAAAAAGATGCTTCTATCATCTAGGAAGTGCCAAAGATTAGGAGCTTTGAGGTTTAGAGACCAAATATTAGACAAGATACTCCTTGCATCCCTGTTGTTCAGGAAATTACCAGGGTTTTAGGAACTCATGCCAGGAACTAGGGCAGAGACAAAATATATATTCTTTTATTCTGTCACAGTAACAAAACCTGCTTTACTCCATTACTGTTCGATGTTTATTCACTATAATGATACTCTGTTCCCTTCTCTGATAGGCAGGTAGAATTATTATAGTGTCTTCCTTTTAATCAGAAATCTGCCTTGCGCACATTGCCCTTGTGGATGAGTATCTTATCTGTCTACGTTCTTTGAGACTAGCCCAGTGGCTGCACATCTTTAGGCACTTAAGTGTTTGTTGAAAGAATCTGTAAAGAAGTGTAATTGAGTAAGAAAGGCTTCGGAGCAGCTAATCGCAGTAATTTGAATTCTAGGTGGGGACTTTGCTTTTGATCCTCTGGAGAAAATTCAGAGAGCATTCTAGGCCTTCACACAGCGGTGTGTTTCCTAAATGATATAGAAGATGAGAGGTGCCCATCTACTGACTAGTTTAAAATACAGAGCAGCCTCAGATAGAAGTTGGGAAGTTGAATAATGTAAAACTCATTGTAGGAACAAAGGTAGGAAAGCTAGAAGATGAATGGGGAAAACTTGGATCAAGAAGACTTAGGTTTGGGGCCGGTAGGTGGTGTGGTAGTTAAGGGTGCTGGACTCACATGGCTGACCATGGTGCAAGTCCCAGACCTGGTGGCTTGCTTACTTGCTTTTTTTCTCTCTCTGTCCTTCTTTGGTATGCATGTGTAAATAAAATAAATACATTTAAATAAAGTAATTCTTAAAAAAGAAAAAAGACCTAGGTTCTAGTTCCAGCTCCGCCACTCGGTGATCCTAGGTTGACTTAATCTTTCTGAAGCTTAAGTTTTTCATCTATAAAATGGGGAGAATAGTGATTGTCCTGTGTGACAGACTTAGTTATTTTTAATAGCAAATTGGATAACTGGTAAGTGCTATAAAAGTATAAGGTGTTGTTTTCAGTTCATAATAATGGCCTTAATGTATTAAGAGAAAGTTAGATTGGGTGGGGGATAGTCTAAGAAAATACCTTTTGTGACCATTATAAGATGAATTTTATGTGGTCCTAAAGCAGCAAGTTTCACTTCTCAGGAAAGTGTATTCACATGAAAGAGCTCCATAGTCCCTGGTGGGGCAGAATGAAACGTACCTAACCCTAGACCAGAAGGCAGAAGACTTGGGGCTGCCGTTTACCTTATTCATGACCTTGAGTGAGACATTTAACTGTTATTTCCTCACCTGGAAAATTGCAGTAATCCTGTCTAGACTGCACTGTGGTGTGTCATTGTGAGGCTCAAATAAGATGATGAATGTGAATTATGTTATAAGTGGAAAAAGTATTGTACAGAACATGAGGGATGATAATAATCACTGTTATCATTGTTACAAATTGAGATGTCGTTATAGTTAACTACTTTGCAAGTTTAATGTATTTGCTCACAGGGAAAGATGTGGTATAGCCTTCTTATTTTATTTCTGTGGTTTTCACTTGTCCTTATGATTTGAATTTCAGAAGGAAGTATTTTTCTGCTTTAGATATCACTCTACCTGATTCTTCTATTTTGATTTCCTAAGGTCTCTTTTTTCCCACTTCACCCCTAAACAAATACTATAGGAACCCACCTGGGTGAAAGACCTCTTTGCCCTCTTCATGTGGGGTATATGTTTGAGCCTGATTTGATCACCTGTCTCGTGATTTATATAATTCTTTCTTGGTGCAGGTTTTTAACTGCTTCCGAAATGTTCATTCAACGGTTGATTGCCTTAGTATTGCCTTAGTATTGCTTGTCAGCTGTAAGGTTGCTCCCCCCCCCACCACCACCACCACCACCAGCAGTGTCCTCCAAACTCAGCTTCTGGAAAGGGTACTGCATCTGCATGTGCTAATTTATGCAAATCACAAATGGAAAAAGTGTCAAGACTTAGAGGTCAGGGTTGTTTCCATGTATGTAATCTTGGAAGTTGGTTTTTTTTTTTTTTTTTTGCTGATTTTTGTATCCTGTGTAACTTCTTTAACTTTGAAAAGTATGATATTAAATAAGTGATGCAGTGGAATCTACCCCTTGACCTACTTTCTGTTAAAGTATTCTGAATATAGTTTCCTCCTCCCCCACCCTCTTTTATTGCCAGAGGATTTTTGCGTTTACCAGGAAGAGAAAGTACCCTCCAATGAAGCATGGTCAAGCCATGATCCCCTTTTCTCCTATTTTTCCATCCTATCAGAATTTTGGGCACATGCATGCATGCAGGCATGTGCACACATGTTCTTGGTGTGTTTTTCAAGTCACCAATGCTGGGGTTCAAACTATGGTTGACTTTATGGGGCTCCAGATCCCAGTGAGCTTTGGGGCTGACCCTGTAGTTTTCCTTTGATAATTATATAGTTTAAACCTACAGAAAGGAATAAACATAATCAACACTGTGTATCTATGATTAGATTTAACAACTTCTAACATGTTTTGTTTTATTTTCTCCAGAATTTTTTTTTTTTTTAGAAATAAAACATGACAGGTACAGTTAAATTTCCTTTTAGATTTTCTCCTTGTTTCTTTCACTTCCCTCCCTCACTAGAGGCTATGGAACTGTTCTATGCACTTACTACCGCTTATGTGTCTGTCCATAAACACCATCAAGTACTGTTTTATGCAAATAGTACCTCCCAGTATATGTCATTTCTGCAGTTTGCTTCCCTCGATTTGTTCATATTGACATGTGAATTCTAATTTATGAATTTAAAAGATGTTAACAAGTTTAATACGTTTCTTCACAGGGAGGGGTGTAGTAGTCATCTTCTTTTATTTTTGTTGTTATTCATTCATTCATTCATTCAGCCGTCCAGCCATCCATCCATCCATGCAAGTATGCTCACCAGAGAGACAGAGAAAGAGGCAGTGAGAAGGAAAGTGAAAAATCACTTCCCGGGGAGATGACCATATTGCAAGACCTTTTCCTCCATTCTCTTCCTGGGATTTTGGGCATGCATGCACATACGCCTGGCATGATTTTTAAGCGATTGTGTCCAGGAATTGAACTGTGATCTGCCATATGAAAGTCCATTGTCTTAGCCACCATGCCACCTGCTGGCCCCTTTTGTTTTTCTTTTTAATTTTTAAATTTTTTTTTTTTTAAAGAATTATTGGGTCCAGCAGATGGTGTAATGGTTATGTCGCTGGATTCGCATGCAGTTGGCCGTGGTTCGAGTCCTGGTCCCAGCGGCCAGGACTAGGGGCATGTGCATGCATGCCCAAAATTCTGAGTGGAGGAATGGAGGAGAAGGGATTGCAATGTGGCCATCCCCTTGGGGGGTGATTTCTCGCTTTCTGTCTGCCTCTCTGGTGAGTGCACACACCCTGTAGCAATAATCACTTAGGGGCTGACAGGTAGAGTGGTGGTTAAGGAAAGAATTATTTTATTGAACTTTATTTAATTTATTGCCTTTAATTTGACCAGAGAGGGACAGAGAAAGAGAGAGAGAGAAAGAGAGAAAGCAAGCTGTCAGGTCTGGTACTTGAACCACAGTTGGCCATGTGGGAGTCCAGTACCCCTTAACCACCATACCACCTCCTGGCCCCTATTATTATTATTATTTAATTTGCTATAAGGCATATACGCTTACCAGAGGGAGAGAGAGAGAAAGTGAGAAAGCAGGCCACCAGGTCTAGGACTCAAACTGTGATCGGCCATGTGGGAGTCTAGTACCTTACTACCACATCACCTGTTGTCTCCATTGTTTTATTTTTTAAAGAACTAGTGTGCCCATGTGTAGAGAAGAGAGACAGAGACAGAGAGAGAAACACTTTTCAGAGAGTCTAGTCTTGCCAGGATTCCCTTCTTTCAGTTCATTATAATCTTGGGCACAACATTCATGCCTGGCTTGTTTCACAATGATCTGGCCAAGGATCCAGACCATAGTCAGCCATGTGGCTTCCAACACTTCAGTCCAGTACTCTGTGACTGTGCCACCAGGCTGTGCCCCATGGAAGATTTTGAATAGAGAAGCAACATTGAAATATTTACATTTTAGAACAGTTTTAGTAGCCAGGTGAAGGTGTGATTGAAAATAAACAAGGGATCAGTTTGGAGATGCCATTATTAACACTCATAAGATATTGTAGGCCTGACCTTGGGAAAGAGCGGAAGGGAAAGAAGGGTAAAGATAAGTGTAAGAAATATTTTAGAATTAGGGTCAGAAGGACAAGAGAAATGAGTAAATATGGGAGCTAAATTCAGAGAGTCAGCCATGCCATGTAGGTGTCTCCTTGGAAAACTGCAATAGTATTTATAAGAGGCAGAGCAATTTGGCAACAAAATACCTCGGTTTTCAGTGAAATACCTCCGTTTTCAACATGACTAGGAGATACTGTGTATAAGTAGTTATTCTCATCAACTTGATTTGAATAGTATTTCCCTCAGTGTGCTCTTCTGAACTCTCTGTGTAGATAAGTATCAGCCTGATACAGAACTTCCAGTGACCCAGAGGTTGGAGAGTGAGCTTGATGCGTTAGATGTGGATTTCCTTCTGGAAGAAGCTCCATCGATTCTAGACCCACATGGAGGCTTCAAAGATGAGCCATTAGCACCAGCCAAAACAAGAGCAGTGAGGATGAAGCCCATGACTGACAGTGTGCCATTTAGGAAGAAAGATACTCCTGCGCCAGCAAGACTGCACCAAGTATGAAATCATCCTCCTCTTTTATTCCATTCTTATTAATCTGCCACTGGCCAAGGTCACGCAAGCTAGGAAGGGTGGAGCAAGCATTTGAGTTCTCAGACGGTTAGCAGCTTGAGTCCAACTATCCAGGCTGACTCAGTTTAGCTCCAGGATATTTTCCTATTTTACCAAGAAGTAGCAGTTTTTGTGTGTTCCTAGAAGAAGGCACTTTGGGGGACCAGCAGGTGACGTGGTAGTTAAGGCGCTGGACACTCCCACATAGCTGACCAAGGTTCAAGTCCTGGACCTGGTGGTTTGCTTTCTCACTTTCCCTCTCTCTCTCTCTCTTTCTTTCTGTGTGTGTGTGTGTGTGTGTGTGTGTGTGTGTGTGTGTCTGGTCAAATTAAAGTAATAAATGAATGAATAAATAAAGTTAAATCATTCTTTTTTTAAAAAAAAAAGGCACTTTCTCTTGTCCTAGCTTAGTGAGATTTTAACTAACTTAATACCTAATTAGCAGGCTTTTTAAAAAGACAGTTTTCTGGAACCAGCAGTTAATGTAATGGCTTATATCGCTGAACCCCCATGTAGTCGACCATGGTTCGAGTCCTGGACCTGGCAGTTTAAACTCACGCCGGGTGCATGTGCGTGCATGCCCGAGATCCCTAGAGAATGGAGGAGAAGGGATTGCTGCGTGGCCATCCCCCCGGGGGGGTTATTTCTCGCTTTCTGTCTCTCTGTCTTTCTGGCCAGTGCACGCATTCTATAGCAAAATAATAATAATAATAAAAAATAATAATAAGCCTCTAAAGAAAAAAAAAGTTTTCTTTTGCTTCTGGGTTGAATGTCTGAGATTTGCAGGGATTAAGAATTGGTTTCTGGGGAACTAGCAGTTAGCGTAATGGCTATGTCGCTGGACTCCCACGTAGTTGACCACAGTTCGTGTCCTGGACCCGGTGGCTTAAAACTCATGCTGGGTGCGTGTGCGTGCGTGCCCAAGATCCCGAGAGGAGAATGGAGGAGAAGGGATTGTGGCGTGGCCATCCCCCCTGGGGGGGGATTTCTCGCTTTCTCTCTCTCTGTCTCTCTCTCTGTCTGGTGAACGCCCACGCCCTGTAGCAAAAACCTCTCAAAAAAGAAAAAAAAAAGAATGATTTCTTTATTTAATTCAGTTCTTCTAATATGGCATTGAGAGCTACCTGGGTGGTTAGAAATTGGTTTGAAAACTACATTTTATGTGTATGTATATATGTGTGTGTGTGTCTGTGTGTGTGTGTATATATACACATATATATGTACACATACATACTTTCTTTTTTTTAAAGAATTATTTCTTTATTTAATTCAGTTTGTTACTATTGTTCAGATTTGACCAGAGAGAGAGAAAGGGAAAGTGAGAGCAAGCTGCCAGGTCTGAGACTCAAACTACAGTCAGCTGGGAATCCAGTGCCTTTAACCACCACGCCTCCTGCCAGCCCACAAATTATATTTTAAGCTTTGTATTTAAAATTTACTTAAGGCCCTAACAGTGGAAAAGTGGCCAGGGAACCAGCAGTTAGCGTAATGGCTATGTCGCTGGACTCCCACGTAGTCGACTGCGGTTCGTGTCCCGGACCCGGTGGCTTAAAACTCACGCCGGGCGCGTGTGCGTGCATGCCCAAGATCCCGAGAGGAGAATGGAGGAGAAGAGATTGCGGCGTGACCATCCCCCCTGGGGGGTGATTTCTCGCTTTCTGTCTCTCTGTCTCTCTCTGTCTGTCTGGCGAGCACACGCGCCCTATAGCAAAAAAACCTCTCCAAAAAAAAAAGAAAGAAAAGTGGCCAGAAGACCACCTTCTAGTCTGAGCACCCTTAACTGTATTACTGCTGTTTGATGTTGCTGTCAAATGTATGTAGCAAACCTATATATGAGGGGGATTTAAAATGGAAAATGGAATTAAAGTGTGACTTTATTATGATGCAAAAAATTTTGAAGTCCAATGCAGTTTTTTCATGATGTGCATTTTTCATGAGCTTTTTAAAGTTCCACTTATATGTCAGGTAGTCCCAGAAAAAATTAATTTAGCAGTTACCACCAGGTCACAAATTAGGATCAGGTCTTTGGGGCTTATTAGGAAGTCAGGATTGAGCCTGTAGAAATGCAGCTCAGTTGTTGGGGCTGACTGGTATCACGGTGGTTAAGGGCACTGGACTCCCACACGCCTGACTGTGGTTTGAGTCCCAGACCTGGCAACTTGCTTTCTCACTTTCCCTTTCTCTCTCTCATTCTGTCTCTGGTTATATTAAAATAAATAAATAAAGTTCAATAAAAAATAGTTCTTTAAGAAAAAGAAAAAAGAAAAGAAATTCAGTTCAGTTGTGATCCAGAGATAGAGCTTTGTTCTCTGTGCCGTTTTAAAATGGGTGGTTAATTTTAAGTCTCAGAGAAGTTAAATGTTTTAACCAAGAATGTTGTGTAATTTACCTCTAAACAATATGGGATAAAAATGTTTTGGTTTAACTAAAAAAAAAATACATAAGTGAATATATTAAAGTTTATATATTTAAGAGTGGCAAAGGCAGGGATTCCTACTCTCCACTCCCCAGCCAGGGTTGCTTCAGTGCAATTATTCCTTCCCTCAAATTCTGCCACAGTGCTTTCTGCATAGGTTTACTGAGTGGATACATGAATAGCATAGAGAGATTTGAAGCTTCAGTGAATGAGAGGTTGAAACCAGAGTTTCTTTAACATTTGTTTGGCTTTATAAATTTATATTTGTCTGTACAGGGACTCTGGAAAGCTGAAAGAAGTAGAGCAAGCCAACCTCTCAGCAAAAGTAGGTTGCAGCAGACAACAGTTTCATCTAGATTAAAAATGAACCAGCAGCCTGCAAAGGACCGCAGGGCTCCATGGATACCTCCACACCCCACATCTCCACCAGCATCTCCAAAATGGTATGTGAAAATTCAAAAGGCCATTGGATGTGCGGTTTTATTTTCCTCCATATAACAAAAGTGACTTGTAGCTGAGAACAAATGAAGTAGCAACCTTTATTCATCTTATTAGGAAGAAATGCTAATGTGGATGAGTAATACATAGAGGAAGCCTATTGAATCCTTTTTCTACCTGGCTGTGGTTGGAGTATCTTCCCTGTGAACATTTGTCATCATATGGAGGAGCTTGGGCTTCCCTTCATTTGTCTCTTCCCTTGACAGATCCTAGTTACTTGTGGTCAGGGTAGGCATTCAGGCACATAGTAGGCATTCAGCAAGTCTTTGCTGAGTGAATGACTATTTTAAAATAATTATAAGTGGGTAATGGCAGGTGGCATGGTGGTTAAGAGTGCTGGACTCCCAAACAGCTGACTGTGATATAAGTCCTGGACCTGGCAGCTTTTTTTCTCTCTTTCTCTCTGTTGTGTCCCTCTCTGGTCAAATTAGAAAGAATGAAAGAACGAAGGAAGGAAGGAAAGAAGGAAGGAAGGAAGGAAGGAGAGAGAAAGAAAGAAAATTAAAATAATTCCTTTTAAAAGATTAAAAAATAATTATAATTCTAAGTTACTTATGAACTATAAAACCATCTGGTTCTCATTGATATTGACACTGTTCTAACTATAGGGGAAAGTTAGGGTAATGCTAAAAGCACTGTCTTGCCACCCTCCTTCATAACATAGCACATGGAGAATGAGAAGCTGCCTTCCACAAGGCTAGAGAGAAGATACTCTTCTCCAGAGGGAGCAGGGTTCAGTTAGGTGGGAATAGTCTTGGAATTGGTTGAAGTAAGGGGGAGCTTGTTTGCTGTGGGAAAGTAGATCCTGAAAGCATAGTGGAAAGGCCCAAGAGGTAGAATCATACAAAGAAGGAAGCAAAGGCAGTAATGTGGGAAGGGGAACAGGGAGAAGATAGGGGACTAGAGGGGTCCACCTTTGGGAGGTCATCAGAAGACAGGGTAAGCATGGGACCAGCATATGACATGATGGCTATGTCGCTGGACTCCCATGTAGTCGACCGCGGTTCGCGTCCCAGACCCAGTGGCTTAAACTCATGCTGGGCACGTTTGTGTGCATGCCCAAGATCTTGAGAGGAGAATGGAGAAGGGATTGTGGCGTGGCCATCCCCCCTGGGGGGTGATTTCTCGCTTTCTGTCTCTCTCTCTTTTTATCTTTCTGGTGATCGTACCTGCCTTATAGCAAAGCCTCTCAAAAAGAAGACAGGGTAAGCAGCCTGGAGGAAACAAGTCTTCTTAAGATTTCAGAGGATTTTGAATGAGTGGTTGAAGTTATCCATTAGCACTCATTTTAATTGTATAAACAGATAATATCTTACTCGTGTAGCAGAACTGGGACTGAAATCAAGTCTTTTTTTGCTAGAGGGTGCGTACCCTCCCCAGAGAGAGAAAGGGGAGAAGCGGAAAAGCTCCACTTTATGGTTGGGGGGACAGTCACACTGTAATCATCCTTTCCCTATTCTCTTTTGGGGATTTTGGACATGTACACATGCCACCATGTCAAGGACCTGAACCACACACAGTTGGTCATGTGACATCCAGCCTCCCCAACCACCATACCACTGGCTGGACCCTAGTCTTCTGACTTCATAATGTACCTTTTTGTTTTTATTACTGTATGCTGATTTGTGTTTTTATAAGTAAGTACTAATACACAGATACAAATTCATTTGGTGAGCTCATAAAGAATATCTACTGAGGGCCAGCTGGTGGCATAGTGATTAAGGAGATGGATCCTGCATGGCTGACTGTGCAGTTCAAGTTTTAGACCCGTGGCTTGAAAAATATACCAGGCATGTGTGCAAGCATTCTCAGACTCCTTAGAGAAGGGATTGGGGTGTGGCCATCTCCTTGGGGATGATTTTTCACTTTCACTCTCTCCGTCTCTGTCACTGGTGCGCACATATGCCCTATAGCAAAAAATTAAACAAACTAAAATACATCTGGTTGAAGTCTATATTATATTGCAAGCCAAATATATTTGGTGTTTGGGGAAGTCATGATGCATTTTTGCATAGAAAAACACATCATGACCTTCCGGACAACCTAATACATTGGACTGTTTTTACATATGCAGGGCACATGCGGGGAGGAGTGATAAAGCTTTTAGGCTCATGGTGCTGTTAGGCCCTATTAATACAGCATATAAAAAGTGACTCAAATCTATTACAACAGGATTTTATTGATGCTCACCCAGTATTCTATAATTGACAATTGGTTTTTCATTTAAAATAGCAGTTGCTTCTTTGAAGCAAAAGAGAACTTCTCCTCTTTGACATGGAGCCTGAGTGCTGGAATATCTCACTCTTTACGTTCAGTCTCCAATTTAGGGCCCCGTGCTATAGATCACCACTAATTTAATGCTCTTCTGTTCTCTGAGCTAACACCTTGGGATGAGTCATTGGACATGGAATGAATGATTACAAAGGTGTACTTTTCCGTTTTTTTGCAGTGCTGCGTGGCTAAAGGCAAAATCTAGCGCAAGAGATGCCACAAAAGAACAGTCTCTGCAGCAAGAAGATACTCATGAGGAAAGTCAGTTGGGAGGTGCTGTCGGACACAAAGCAGCCAGGTTTGTGCTGGAATTCTTCAAATCTTTGACAATTAAAAGATTCCTTTTACATAGACTGAAGTGAACCTTTTGTTCGCTTTCCTGTGTATAAAGTTGTTTATTTAAAATGTTGGCTGCTAGGCCTTTTTGTCAAACTATACAACTTACAGAGAAGTCTCTTTTATTCATTCAAAAATTATATGTGTGCCAATTGTGTATCACTTGCCAGTTTTGTATATGGCACAGTTCTGAGCTCTGTGGAGACTTAAAAAAGGGGACGGATAAACTATGTATAGTCAGTAGAGAAGTTCTATCATTAACTGTAATTTAAGATGGAATATGGGGGAACCAGCAGTTAGCGTAATGGCTATGCCGCTGGACTCCCACATAGTCGACCGTGGTTCACATCCCGGACCTGGTGGCTTAAAACTCACGCCAGGCGCATGTGTGTGCGTGCCCAAGATCCCGCGAGGAGAATGGAGGAGAAGGGATTGCGGCATGACCATCCCCTCTGGGGGGTGATTTCTCGCTTTCTGTCTCTATGTCTCTCTCTCTCCGTCTGGCAAGCGCACGCACCCTATAGCAGGGAAAAAAAAAGAAAAAAAACTCTCAAAAAAAAAAAAAAAGATGAATTATGGTACATACCCCAAGAACTAAATGGTAACCTGAGAGAGTTTGGAAAGGGGTAGGTTACTTTTTCTACAGAGATCTGAGCTTCATGTTAGAAACTAAAATAGATGATAGAAATTAAAATAGAACTTGAAGAAAAGGCTGTATTGGCCAGCAGATGACGTTACATCTCTGGACACGCACATGGCTGACTGCAGTTCGAGCCCCAAATCCAGTGGCCTGAAACTCACACTGGGCCTGTGCATGTACATGCCCAAGATACCAGGAGAATGAAAGAGAAGGGATTGCAGTGTGACCATCCCCCTGGGGGGGTGATTTTTCACTTTTCCTCTCATTGTCTCTCTCTCACCTTCTCACCCCCTCCCTTTCTCCCTGGGAGCACATGCACCGTAAGGCAAAACCTCTTAAAAAAAAGAAAGGAAAAGGAAGGGAAGAAGGAAGAAGGAAAAGGCAGTATTTAAATATGAGGGAACGGGGCCAGCTGATGGTACAGCAGTAATGCAGCACTGCCATGCTGGACCAGCACTGCAAGATTCCAGGTTCATATCCCGAGGCTCCTCTGTATGTGTGTGCATACCTGTGTGGATTGGCATGAAGACCCTGTTGAGGGTGCCTTTCTGTGTTTCTCCTCGCTCCGAGGAAATAAATTTTATAAACTACATATATGGGGACATGAGAATGTGTATTTTGTAGGAAGAGAGCAGTGAAGAGATTTAGCTCTGCAGTTGTTCGACTGAAATTATTCTTACAATTATGGAAAATCAAAATTGAAAGTAGGCCACTAAATAATTTGATAATATTCACACATTCCAAAGCAAGAGAATCAAAGCCTTTTCATATGCAGTAAAGTTGTTCAGAGTTAACTTTTCTCTTTTGTTTTTATTTGACTTCACTGCCTACATGGCTTCTCTGGGGGTTTATTTCTTTGTATCTAAACTTGAAGGTAAAGTAAGCCTTTATTTTAGTTGAACAAGAAATCTAAAGTACGGTGGTCGCTAGTTTCCTTGAGAACATTCGTAGGCAGTCTCTTGTTGCTCTGTATACTGGCTTGAAGGGCTTTTGCTCCTAAGTGCTTCATTACATGGATCATTAGTTTCATAGAGAGTTTTAGGGGTACAAGGAGGTTACATTACCTACTGAGTCCTTAATGGAGCCAGGACTGGCACTCTGGGGGACAACCTGGCTTCTGCTCTGTTTCCGTGGTAATGATACCCTACGGCGTTGAGGCAGAACTGGTTTGAATCTTTTGTACTGTCTGCTAGGCTCGCTTGGCTAAATGTGGAAACTTCCAAAAGATTGAAGGAACTGGAAGAATTGGAAGCCAAAGAAATGTCCAACATGCAAAAACAGAGGTAAATACCTATGTTTGAGATAAAGAAAGGGAAGCAGGCCTGTTTCAGATTATTTGTTTTTATTTATATATGTTTTAAAAGGTTTGTCGGGATTGTGTAGGTGTAACCACACTTCTCATGTTTATTGCCTGACTGCCTACTTAAAAGATCGAAGTCAGGACCAACAAGTGGCATAGTGGTTAAGGTGCTGGATTTTCACATGGCTACCACCGTTCAAGTCCCAGACCTGGCAACTTGAAAATCACACAGAGCACATGTGCGTGCCTGTCCAGAATCCCAAGAGGAAATTGAAGGAGAAGGGACTGTGGTGGGCTGTGCCCCCAGGACTGTGGTGGGCTGTGCCCCCCAGGGGGTGATTTCTCACCTGTGAGCACCTGTGCCCTATAGTAAAAACTAAAAAGAAAAAAAGAAAAAGAAAGACTGCAAAAATCACCTAAAAAGCTTACCATCAGGACAAGATTGAAGCCCAAGGGAGGCCTGATTCTGCCTTGAGGAGACCTGGGTTACTCATTTTGTTCTGTCCTCTAGGCTCGACTGGCTTGATGCTGAAACTTCCACAAGAACAAAGGAACAGAATGAACTCAAAACTGAGGAAATAGATAGACTCCAAAAATTAAGGTATGTTTGCTCCTGAGGAAGAATAGTGGATGCTTGTCTGTTGTACTTGATCTAGATAGTTTTAACAACCAACCTAGACTGTTTATATGTAACCTTATATGAATGTGTGAATGAAAGAGTATGTGAATAACTCACATGTGTCCATGTAATAAATATATTATACCATATTTTTGCTAGAGGACATGTTTCTTTTACGTGGAATTTAATGGAGAACTGAAAAGGCATCTACAGTTTTGGGGAAGTTCTATCTGAAAGATCAGTTTTACATCCTCTTACTTGTGCTGTGCTCAAAGGTACTTTTTTTTTTTGGAGAGGTTTTTGCTATAGGGTATGTGTGCTTGCCATACAGACAGACAGAGACAGAGAGATAGAAAGCGAGAAATCACCCCCCCCCAGGGGGGTGGCCACGCCACAATCCCTTCTCCATTCTCCTCTCAGGATCTTGGGCACACGCACACACGTGCCTGGCGTGAGTTTAAGCCACCGGGTCTGGGACTCGAACCACGGTTGACTAATGGTCGACTACGTGGGAATCCAGCGACATAGCCATTATGCTAACTGCTGGTTCCTCAAAGGTACTTTTTATTAGCTAGATGTCCATCTTGTGAAGCTGAAGCTTAGTATGATATACATATTCTGCTCATGGGAGTGAATATATGGATACTTTTATTTCATGTGTTAACTTGAATGCAGACTAAGGTTTCAAGTGAGATTTGCCTTTTCCATTCTTTCTGTAAGAATGTCACCAATTAACCACAGGCAAAAAGAAGGTTTTGACTTTTATTTTTATTTTAAGAGGTTTTTGTGTTAAGGTGCATGCACTCACCAGAGAAAGAGAAACCGAGACAGAAACAGTGAGAGGAAAAGTGAAAAATTACCCCCCAAAAGGAATGGCCATGCCACAATCCCTTCTTCTCCATACTCTTCCTGTGATCCTGGGTATGCACACACATACCTGGCGTGATTTTCAAGCTACAGGGTCCAGGGACTCCAACCACAATTGGCCATGTGGGAGCCCAGCAATGTAACTGCTATGCCACCTGCTGGTTCCTATAAAGAAGTTTTGGAAAGGTGTAGTTGAGCTTCTGCTGCTGCAAATGACTCATTTTTTCAGTTCTGCTCATATAGGTTCACTGATAATCTTGTAATTTACCCTAAAGTCAAATGAACATTCTTTGAAACAGCAGGTGTCACCCTTCACCATAGAGTCCCTGTTGAGAAGAGCCTGTTGGCCCTCCTCTGCCATTGGAGGGCCAAGAATGTTTGTCTGTACTTAAGATTTCAAATTAGATAATCACAGGATTTTAGGATTTTTTTTCCATTTTTTAAAAAATTTACATTTAATCACATATATCTTTACAGTGTACATTTCTTTTTCCAGCATGAATACCATCCATGTTAGTCAAGACAAAGAGATTACTGTATATGTTATCATCAGCAAATAGCAAATAGCTTCTCATTTGTTTGACAATTAAACATACTTTTACTTTTTTTCTTCCCCTTTCCCTTCCCTCCCTCACTCCCATACTTTTTTTCTCACATTTTATTGATTCACTAAAGATCTTAATTAAACTAAATATATGGATAAAGCTAAAGTCTAGTAACAAGTGCACTATAATTTTCTTCTGGAACATTTTTATCCCTCTCTATTCCCTTTTTACTAAAGAGAGACATTAACTTACTTACAAAATATATATGTGTGTGTGTGTGTGAGAGATAAACCCATAATACACTTAATTTGCCTGCCAGCATAGTGTCTGGCATTCAATATTTAATGAATTAATTATGGTATAGAAGATAAAATAAAAATTTCAACTTCACTAATCTAAGCTTAATACTTAAATACAAAAATATAATTCTGATCAAATTGCTAAAATTTCTTACTTTATTTCTTTTTTCTTTGGTGGAGTGAATATCAAGAGACATCTTGGACTAGTGAGATATATCAGAATTTTGGGTGGGAAGGAAAAATTATATTACGTACCTGGTCACTTATTTTAAATCCACCTGAGCAAAATTTTGTCTGATGCAAGGCAAAAAATGTTGTTGTTTTATTGAACTTATGCAAATAATCATTCTGCCACAAAATAAGAATACTCACAAATATTTTCCAGTTGCAGAGGAGTCAGGAAGGGGGAAGAGTTTATGTTTCAATTTTAAAAAGAGTTTAACAAATTGCTGAACCTATCAGCAACTCAAAAGAACACCAACATCCTTAAATCTAGAAGACAAAAACATAGGAAAAAATCAGTAATGTTTTAGTCAAAAGTCATAAAATTCTATATCACCAGTTCAGTCTCATGTAATTAATCTCTCTCTTATTGAATTTGCAGTATTACTATGGTCTAGTCTTTCTGTTTAAATCCTGAAAGTTAGTATTCCCAACGTTATTACTGATCTTTTTGGACTTGTTCTTACCATTAAGTTGGCCATTTTCTTGGTTGTTTTTTGTTCTCTTTTTCCTGTCTGTCTCTTTAGTTTTCTTGGTATAGCACTCCTTCAGAACTTCTTGAAGAGTTGGTCTGGTATTGATAAATCCTTCCAGGTTTTGTTTATCTGAGAATGTTTTTATCTTCCTTTATGAAGAATACTCTTGCTGGATATAGTATTCTTGGTTGAAATTGTTTTTCCTTTAAAACTTTGAAAATATTTTCCTATTCTTTCCTTGTTTGCATTGTTTCTGATGAAAGGTCCGATGTTAGCCTGATGGAATAACCTTTGTAAGTAACTGGATGTTTCTCTTTTGCCAATTTTAGTATCTTGTCTTTATCTGAAGTTTTGGCTATTCTGGCTCTGATGTGCCTTGGAGAAGATCTTTGTAGGTTGATTCTGTTTGGGGTCGTTTGTATTTCTTGGGTCTGGATATTTGAGTGCTTCTCTAGATTTGGAAAGTTTTCTTCCAGGATTTTATGGAATAGATTCTCAATGTCCTTATTAGTTTCTTCACCTTCTGGGATACCAGTTATCTGGATGTTTGGACCCTTAATGATATCTAGTATCTCACATTATTCTCATTTCTTTTGGGTTATTTTTTCACGTCCTTTTGGTGATTTTTTTTTTTTTTTCTAGAACAGAGGTTTTTGTCTTCTACATCTGAGATTTGACCTTCTGCATGGTCTAGTCTGCATTTAATACTTTCAAGGGAAGTTTTGATTTCCTATATTACTGCCTTCATCTCTAACAGCTCTGTTTGTTTCTTTTTTAGGGTATGTATTTCTTCTTTCAAATTATAGAAGAACTTTCTCATCTCCTGGAACTGATTGTCGCTTTTCTCTTTTATCTTCTGGAGTTATTGTCTCTCTTTTCTTGGATCTCAGTTAGTTTTGTCACTATGAAAATTCTGAATTCATTATCTCACATTTCCACAAGTTCCATTGGATGATGAAGGGCTGTTCTTTTTCCTTGGAGGAGAGATATTTTCTTGTTTTTTCATATTTTCTTGTTTATTTTTTTCTTGTGCCTCTGGCAGTTTCTGGTCATCTGACAGATTATATGATTCTTCCTAATTTCTTGGAATTAATTCTGAGCATTAAAAGTGTTTGGGAGGAGATGACCCACAATATCTCTGCAGTTCTGTGTCCCTGATGCTCACCAAGCAACCTGAACTTTTGTTGTTGGAATTGGATATTACAAAGGCCTCCCAGTTTCTTTTTTTTTTAAAGAATTATTTTATTTAACTTTATTTATTTTAATTTGACCAGAGAGTGACAGAGCTAGAGTGAGAGCAAGAACAAGAGAGAGAGAGAGAAAGAGAGAGAAAGAAAACAAGCCACCAGGTCCAGGATTCGAACCATGGTTGACCGTATGGGAATTTGGCACCTTTAACCACCATACTTCCTCCTGGCCCCAAAGTCTTCCCAATTTTTAAAGAACAAGTGCACCCGGGCTGAGCTACAGGGTTTCAATGGAGATTCAGGGGTGTATGGGAGGAGGTGAGCACTTTCTCTGCAGCTCCATATTTATCCCTGCTGCTCACTTTGCAGTCTCTCTTCTCTGATTTTAGTCCTTTGGTGGTGTATTCACATTTGGCTGATATGGAGGTTTCTGCAACTGTAAGCTCATGTGCTTCACTTTACTGTAAGGCACTTCTATGCCAATTTCTCTCCTCTACTGTGTTTTGCAACATGATATCCACAGAGAGAGATTTGAGTTCAGATTTATGAGAATGAGTTTCTCCCTTTCTGCAACAGATTCAGTGGGGGTTGAGGTTTTCTATGACTTTAAATATATGCAATCTTTTGGCTACTGTGCACCTAGACCTTTCTAGACTCTTAAGGGCATGGAAGCTGAGAAGCAAATTGAGGAAGTCAGGTAAAATAAAAGAAAACAAAGGAGAAAAAAGACAAAAACAAAAAAGGGTGAACAATTTTTTTTTTTTTAAAGAAAAAAAAGTATGTGGCATGCAGGTGTGCCACACTGAAGGAGCAGGACAGGCCCATCTCAGATGTGGATGGATTCTGAAATAGCAAGATAAAGGAGAGGTCAGAGATAAGAGACAGTACTTATAGATTTTTCTAGAGAAAGAGACAGAGACAGAAAGAGACAGAGACTTCCCTATTTGGTTAGGTGTTGGGGTGGAAGGAGGGGTTAGGAGTAGAGGCTCCTCAGTTAAAGGAGCAGAGCTGGTGCCACCTCAGATGTAGATGGATTCGGCGAGGTGTTGGGCTGGAAAGCCAGAATTATAGGATTTAAAAGGTCTCTCCTCTCCACTGTGTGTTCAAACACAACCACCATGGGAAGGTCACTGTATAAGGGAGTTCATTTCCTATTACTCTCTGGCTGTTAGAAGGTATGACTTTACATTGTGCTGAAATTTGCAATTTTTTTGGGGGGGGGGTTGTGGTTTTATTTAGAAACAAAGAAAATGTGCACATGAGCTGTCCACTCATTTTCTTCACTGCGCAGCCTGGCATTGGGATTGGTGACTCTGAGGGCCAGCTGGGCAGCTCTTTCCACGATGGTCTTGTGGTTCTTGGAGGAAACATTGTGGGCGATCTCAGCACAGTAAGACTTACTGCACATCAGCAGCACTTCCAGTTCCTTGACGTTGTGGACCAGGAACTTCCAAGAAGCCGCTGGGCAGTATGTGCTTCGTTTCTTGTTGCTCCCATAACCAGTGTTGGACATAAAGATCTGCACCCCCCCCCCTCAGTCTCCACACCCTGTTGTCAATACTTCTGGGTTTCTGCCATTTGGCACTGAATTAAGTAACACAGATGTGGGTTAGTGTCTCTGCAAACCACCAACTAACTCTTCCTCTTTGTTTTGAGATATTGGTCTGACTGGTGCCGGATGAACTTCTTGGTCCTCTTGGATGATCTTGGGTTTCACAAGGGGTCTGAAGGCAGCCATGATTCTGGGTAGGAGATGGCCGCCACCTCCACAGGAAGCACCTATGAAGAGAGTGAAATTTGCAATTTTGATTCCCTCTGGCTCCTACCTAATTGTTTTTCAGGTTGAAGCATTCAGGGTTAGTGCATTTATCCTTTTGATTGTTTTAATTTTTGTTTTACTACCAGAGAGCACATGTGCTCATCAGAAAGAGAGAAGAAAGTACCCCTAGCAGGGTGTGGTCATGCCACTGTCCTTTTCCCTCCATTTCTCCATCTTCAGGATTTTGGGCACACACATATACACAAGCCCAGTATGGTTTTTCAAGCTGCTGGAACCAGGATTCAGACCATAGTCAGCCATATGGGATCTGGCTGCCTATGCATAGGGCTCAATTGCTACATTATTAAGTTAGCCCCAGTTGAGTGGTTTATTTTGTTTTGTTTTTATTTTTTAAAAAATTACACACATAGAGCAACATACTAAATGCACTGCACAATCCAAAATAATACAAAACGAATACCCATGCATCATCCTGCAAGGCAAGAGGTAACTCATAGCCACTACTGTAGAAGCTCCCAGTATGTCTCTCCTCAGCTTCATCCCCTTCTTTCCCCTGCCTACCCTAGTGTCCACTGTCCCAATCCCTATATTGTTCATTTTTTCATTACTCTTCTGAATGAATCTGTTTTTATCCTTAAATATATTTATTACACGAAGGTTAAAAATATGGAACGCTTCATGAATTTGTGTGTCGTCTTTGCATAGGGGCCATGCTAATCTTCTCTGTATCATTCCAATTTTAGTATATGTGCTGCTGAAGTGAGCACAACAGTATATTGTTTAATTTTGAAAACTGAGAAGCAAGTATAAACCCATCTGAATGAGGAAAGGGCAATGTTGGTGGTGCTAGATACACACTCTCAGGAGAAAGGCTGAGCAGTCTGGTCTGAATCTGACTTGTGCTTCTCTGAGAGTTTTAGGAGCCTAGTCCCAGCAGGTCTGTGAGCAAGGTCATGAGTGAGTCCAGGCAAACGGAGGACTTACCACATATGGGAGGGCCGTTGGTGAAGTAGGCCCACTAGACTTCCAGGAGAAGCCTGGTCTGCCCCTAAATGCTCTGCCTCTCAGCCCTTTCTGGCCAGCTTTTGGGGAATAAGATGGATATCCTCAACAGGACAGTGCGTCATAAGGCAAGCCGGGAGTTGAGGACCGGTTCACTTGTGTGGTTGGATTCCTATTTCCCATGTCGTCATGTCATCTTTCTGTTTACTTGCTTGCTTTAATGGTACCATCGTAAATTAGCTTCTCGAAAAAGAATGAATGGAGGGTAAATCTTTTTAGACCTTTCAAGTCTAAAAATGTCTTTGTTGTACCCTCACATTGGCTGATAACCTTACTGGGTATAGAACTTATAATTGAAGATTTTCTTATGGAATTTTTTTTTTTTGGAGAGGTTTTGGCTATAGGCGTGTGCATTTACCAGAAAGAGAGAGACCGAAAGCGAGAAATCATCCCCCCAACCCCCCAGAGGGGATGGCCATGCCGCAATCCCTTCTCCTCTCAGGATCTTGGGCACACACGCATATACACCTGGCATGGGTTTAAGCCACCGGGTCTGGGACTTGAACTGTGGTTGACTACATGGGAGTCCAGCAGCATAGCCATTATGCCATCTGCTGGTCCTGGGAAATTTTTAAATTAAGATTTTTATTGTGAGATAATTGTAGATTTACATGAAGTTGTAATAACTCAGAAAGTTTTAGGTACCCTTTACCTAGTCTGCCTCCCCCCAACCCCCGCCCCCATGGTCACACCTGGGGAACTGTAGTACAGTTTTAAACCAGAACATTGTCACTGTTACAGTCAAGATACAGAACCTTTCCATCCCCACAAAGATCCCCCGTGGCCTTTTATAGCCACACCTACTTCTCTTCTGCTCCCATCCACTGCCCAGCTAGGTAACCCCTGGCAAGCACTAATCTGTTCACTTTGTCTCTAATTGTGTTATTTCAAGAGTGTTTTATAAGACGAATCATATGGTATATAACCTTCTGGAATTGACTTTTTCTTACATAATTCTCTGGAAACTCATCCAGGACATTGCATGTATCAGCAATTCAAGCTTCCTTGTTGCTAAGTAGTACTCTGGTATGAATGTACCATAGTTTGACCATTCACCCACTGAGGGACCTCTGGGGTGTTTCTGGCTTTTAGCTAATAAAGTTTCTATAGATAGTCATGTGCAGGTGTTTGTGTGAATCTAAGTTTTCATTTCTCTGAGATAAATGGGTAGAGTACACTTGCTGGGTTATATGATGGTTGTATGCTTTGGTATCCTGCAACAATATTTCTGAGGTCTAGTTTTACTGACAGCTTTTGGTGGTGTCACTGTGTCTTCTTTTACACCTTTTGATAGGTGTGTATTGATACCTCATTTTGTTCTTTATGTTTATTTAGCCCTTTTGTGAGAGACAGACAGAAGGAGGAAGAGATAAACACCTCTCCCTGCCACCCCCCCCCCCATCTTCACACGGACCAAACCACCTCCAGTCTCTGCCAGCTCAGATCACAAGCACGTGAGAGAACCTTGTGTGCCCAAGAAGGCCCTTGAACAGGAACCCAGGACCTTTGCCATAGAGGTCCAGTTGCTACTGCTGAGCACCACCTGGCCCTTGTGTTTTAATTTGTGTTTCCCCAATAGCTAACGATGTTGAACATCTATTTATGTGCTTGTGTGCTCTCCTCGTCTTCTCTGGCATGTGACCATAGGTTTTTCTGTGATGTCTGGCTGTAGTAGGGTTTCTGAAAGTTTTCTTTCTCCCTAAGGCACCCCTTTTTTGGTCTTTTGGCCAGAGAGAGTAAACTTTTATTGAGACTTTTTCTTTCTTTTGGGGGGTGGGGTGGGGGATTGCATTTATTGGCATTTCTGGGTTGCTGGCTTCTCTTTGACCCACCGTGGAGTATATGAAGCACAAAGAAGACCCAGGGAGCTCAATGTTGTACAGTTCTTTGGGTTGCAGGGTCCTTAACTGGCCTGCTTTCTCTTTCTCTTTTTGATTTCTCTATGTTATTTTATGTTTAATGTCGAGAGTTTTTAGTTGTAATTAACAAGAAGAATAGGGAAAAGTATATTTATTCCAGCTTTCCAGAAGCAGCGGTCTTGCTCAGAAAGTTTATAAATTAATTTGTTTCTTCAGAAAAAGAGAAAGGCACCTCACAGCAGGTTCTTCAAGCCATCCCCCTCCACCACAGCCAGGATCACAGGCACACGCATATACAGGGAGACCTTGGGACGTGAACCTGGGACCTTCTGGTGTGGCCTCAGCATCACAGTTGCATTACCTCTGTGCCACCGTGGCTGACCTGATCAGAGAATTCCATTGTCTAGTTTTCAGTGAGAAATCTGAAGCTTGCCTTTTGTTCCTTCTTTCATAAACACTTTCTTCCCGGTGGTCTGAAATTTCAGTGGTAGTTCTGAGATACTTTCTTCCTTCATTTTGCACCTGTTTTCCTTGCCTTTGCTTTCCCTATCCTCTCTTTTCTACAACTCCTGTTCTTTTTTTTTTTTTTTTTTGAGAGATTTTCACTGTAGGGTGCGTGCGCTCGCCAGACAGACAGACAGACAGAGAGAGACATAGAGACAGAAAGCGAGAAATCACCCCCCAGGGGGGATGGTCACGCCGCAATCCCTTCTCCTCCATTCTCCTCTCAGGATCTTGGGCACGCACGCACACGCGCCCGGCGTGAGTTTTAAGCCACCGGGTCCGGGACACGAACCGCGGTCGACTACGTGGGAATCCAGCGACATAGCCATTACGCTAACTGCTGGTTCCCCAACTCCTGTTCTTTGATGTTGGCCTACCTGGATTGGTCCTCTGATTCTCTTGCCGTAACTGTTTTCTTCACTCTGTCTCCTTGCCGTAACTGTTTTCTTCCCTCTGTCTCTTTCCCTCCCTTCCTTTCTCCCCCTACCCCTTGCTCCAGATTTCCTCAAGCTTATTATTTAACCTGTCTATTGAGTTTGCTATTTTTGCTACTGTGTTTCTTAAATTTTAAGAGCTCTATTATATTCTCCAAATTTCTCTTATTTAATAGCCTCCTTTTCTCCTTTCCTGGATCCAGTGCCATTGTCTCTCCCTCTGAGTACATTAACAATAGTCCTGTGCCATCTTTGCCCTTTGTAATCTTTTCATCTCCCAGATATCTAATAATCCCTGGCTAGCTTCCAGTGGTTAAATGTAGGGGCCTGGTTACTGATTGAAAGCTGAGTATGTGAGTTGGAATTAATATTTCAGGGGTTTTTGTTTTTTTTGTTTATTTCTTCTTTTTTTTTTTTTTTGTAATAAATTTTTTGGGGTTTTTTTTTTTTTTTTTTTTTTTTTTTTTTTTTTTTTTTTTTGGAAAGGTTGTTGCTATAGGGCACGTACGCTCACCAGAGAGAGAGAGAGACAGAAAGGGAGAAATCACCCCCCAGGGAGGGTGGCCACACCGCAGTCCCTTCTCCTCCATTCTCCTCTCGGGATCTTGGGCACGCATGGATACGCGCCTGCCTTGAGTTTAAGCCACCGGGTCCAGGATTTGAACCATGGCCGACTACATGGGAGTCCAGCGACGTAGCCATTACTCCATCTGCTGATCCCAGTTGTTTCTATTATGGTATAATTTACATATAGTAAAGTACAAAATTAAAGGTATAGCTCAAGAAAAAGAGTATGTCCATCAGCCTAGAAAGTTCTGTGCTTTCTGGCCATTTCCTAGCCCCATAGCATTCCCGCCCCTCTCAGAGGCAGTTGCTTTCTGGTTTCTTTTACCATAGCATAGTTTCACCTGCACTTAGACTTCATAAAAACAGAACCGTCAGACTCTACTCCTTTGTATCTGCCTTCTTTTCAACGAAATGTTTGCGATTCGTGCACGTGGTGCAGTAACAGTGCAGTTCATTGCATTTCATTGCTCAGGAGTCCATTTCAGGGCTGTGCCATGTTCTGTTTGTTCATTTTCCTGTGAATTAACACCTGTGTTGTTTCCTACTTTCAGTTAGTGTGAATAATGCTGCTATAAACATTGTTACCCAAGTCTTTTCCTAGAATCATGCTTTCATTTCTGTGGAGTAAATACTAGGGTAGAATTTCTGGGTCATAGGACAGGCTGTTTAAATAACTGACCATACAGAGCTTCCAGAGCAGTTGTAACATGTTCTACTCCCATCAGTACTGCATGGGAGCCCCTTTCCAGTCTCACACATCCTCACTGGCATTTGATCTCATTAGTGTAGTGTTCACCATTCTGGTGAGGATGTGGTGGTATGTCTTTAAGATTTAAATTTGCATTTCCTCGGAGACTAACGATAGGTATTCGTTCTAGTGCTTAGTGTGAAGTGTCTGCTCAGATCTTTTTAAAAAAATGACTGATTTGTTAGTTTTTTGTATTTTCTGGATATGAGCCGCTTTCCCCAGATACAGATAAAGCAAGTGCTATCTTCCAGTGCTGTGACTTGCTTATGTATCTTTATAATTTGGTGTCTTTTGATGACTAGAAGCTTTATTTATTTATTTATTCGCTATAGGATATGTGCATTCACCAGAAGGAGAGAGACAAAGAGAAAGTAAGAAATCACACCCCAGGGGATATGGCCATGCTGTAGTCCCTTCTCCTCTAGTCTTCTCTTGGGATTTTGGACAGGTGTGCACACACACACACACCCAGCATGATTTTCAAGCTGCTGGGTTCATTGAACTTGCCATAGGGGATCCAATGCCTTAACTTGCATGCTGCCTACTAGCCCAGAAGCTTTAAATTCTGATTAAAATCAGTTTATTAGGCCAGCTTGTGGTCTGGTGGTTAAGGCGCTGGATCCCAGATGGCTGACAGTGTGGTTTGAGTCCTGACCCTATGGCTTAAAAAATACAGGGATTTTATGCTTGCATGCCCAAAATCCCAAGAGGAGGGAGCTATGGAGGAGGGATAGTGGCATGACCATGGGTGGAAGGTGCTCTGCTTTCTCACTTTGATTTTCTCTCTCTCTCGCTAGTAAATACACATGCCCTCTGCCTAAACTTTTTAAAAATCAGTTTATTGATTTTTTTTTTTTTTACGTTTTTGTGTGTGTATGTGAGCTAAGAAGTCATTGCCTATGTACATATGTTAAGGCCTGCTATGTTTTCTTCTAAATGCTTTATAGTTTTAGCTTTAATTTTTATTTCCATTTTTAATGAATTTTTGTGTGTGAAATGAGATACCGGTAAGAGTTCATTTCTTTTTCCTATGTATGACATATTGGATATTCCAGCACCATTTGATGAAAGATTATCAAATTTGAGCTTGACTCTCAGGTCATTTGGGAGAACTCTTTGTTAAGGACCCTTATAATGGTCTTTAGGTCTTTCCTTTAGGGTGATCAGATGGCCCAGGAAAGAGTTCTCCCATCTGCTTGAAGGGTGAGACCTGGTGGCTGGTGTCTTAGCAGCTGAGTATTTTGTCATAGGCATGTATGTTCACAGAGGGAGAGTGAGAAATCACCCCATAGGGGATGGCCATGCCTAATCCTTTCTCTTCTTGGGATATTGGGCATGGATGCACATATGCCTGGCGTGATTTTCAGGCCACTGGGTCCAGGACCCAAATTGTGGTCAGCCATGTGGGAGTCCAGCGTCTGAACCACTACGCCACTGCTGGCCCCAAAAGCGATCATTGTTTATTCAGTGCACTCAGAGCCTAACAGATTTCTTCAAATGCTATGTAAGCCCTTGTAAGCAGTGTTGCATCCCCTGGGAACTTTTGGGAATGCAGAATCTCAGGCCTCACTCAGACCAGCAGAATCAGAAACTACATTTTAACAATATCCTATGTGATTTACATGGCCACTGAAGTTAGACCAACACTATTTTGTTTTTTTGTTTTTTGGGTTTTTTTTTTTTTTTTTTGAGAGAGAGAGATTTTTGCTGTAAGGCACATGCACTCACTAGAGTAACAGAGAAAAAGCAAGAAATCTCCCCCCAAGGGGGAATGGCCACAGTATAGTCCCTTCTCCTCTATTCCTGGGATTTGGGGTGCACACACACACAGGCCCAGTGTGTGTTTTAAGCCACCAGGTTGGACACTCAAACAGCAGTCTACAATGTGAGAGTCCAGCACCTTAACCACTACACTACTTGCTAGCCCAGCACTGTGGGTTTCTTTTTTTTTTTTAAGAATTATTTTATTTAACTTAATTTATTTTAATTTGACCAGAGAGAGACAGTGTAACAGAGGGAGAGAAAAAGAGAGAGAAAGAGAGAGAAGTGAGAAAGCAAGCCACCGGGTCTGGAACTCAAACCATGGTCAGCCATGTGGGAGTCCAGCGCCCTTAACCACCACACCACCTGCCTACCCCAAGTAATGTGGTTTTTTGTTTTGATTTGTTTTGTTTTGTTTTTTGAGAGGTTTTCGCTATAGGGCGCGTGCGCTCGCCAGACAGACAGAAACATAGAGACAGAAAGCGAGAAATCACCTCCTAGGGGGGTTGGCCACGCCGCAATCCCTTCTCCATTCTCTTCTCAGGATCTTGGGCATGCACGCACACGTGCTTGGTGTGAGTTTGAAGCCGCCGGGTCTGGGACTTGAACCGCAGTCGACTATATGGGAGTCCAGCAACATAGCCATTATGCTAACTGCTGGTCCCAGTAATGTGGTTTTTATAATCATTTTACTTCCCTTCAATTGGAGTGGTAAATAAATAAACAAAACAGGACATTTTCTTGCTTCTGATTTTAATTCTCAGTTTTATTCCCAAGTAGTGTTTCTGCTACCCAGTTAGTGGACAAAGTAGAGGAGACAGTCCTGGAGCGGTTGAAGCCTCTCTTGGTCAAGGCCCAGGTAATCTCGCTTGTCTCATTGGCTTGTCTTGTGGAATTTCTAGAATAGAGTGCTGCAGAGGTCACACTGACCTTTTGTAGGGCAAAGTGTCTTTTGGCAGCTGGAGGTTGCCACACTGATGGTCTGCAGAGCAGTGCGTGGGCACCATGCTATCAGGGCCCCTTTTGGATACCCCTCGGCCACCACACACTATTGATGTGTCTTCTATTATGGGAAAGGGATAGAGATGGGAGGAGTTCCATTTTTAGAAAGGTGAGGTTTTTCGTTTGGGGAACAACCCAGATTGTAATTTCCATTCCTCATCAAATCTGTCTGATGGTGATGTTAGAGTTTAGTTCCACTCTTTTTTTTTTTTTTTTTTTTTAAAGAGGTTTTTGCTACAGGGCATTGGGCCTCCAGAGGAGGGCATGTGCACTCACGAGAGAGACAGACAGCAAGAAATCATCCCCTGGAGGGACGGGTAGCCACACCACAGTCCCTTCTCCTCCAGTATCCTCTCAGGATTTTGGGCACACACGCACATGTGTCCAGCATGAGTTATAATCTGCTGGGTCCGGAACTGTAACTGCAATCAACTTCATGGGAGTCCAGCGACGTAACCATTTTGCCAACTACTGGTCCCATCAGCTTCCACTCTGATGCTGTCACCTAAGTGGTTGGGAGCAACTTCTAAAAGGGAGTAATGTTAGGATGGCGTCTGTGCACAAAGCAGTGTTGTCTCAAAAGTGAAGTGACATATAGCATCACTAGGAGGTTGTGCCATCCCCCTGCCAGCAGTCAGTCAAATTCTGCAGCCAGACCCTGTTAGAGCCACCCAGTACGTAGACACATTGTTGTTTGAGTAAATAAACAAGGCCACGGAAGATCATCATTGTAAGTGGAATGAATGGCATTCTGGCCCCTGGACAGGTCACTGAATTTCTAGTTTAAATGTTCAGTTGTTACAGTCCATGGGAATCTCAGGAGTACAGAACTAGGAACCTCTCAGGGATCAAGTTGTCAACTTTTTTTTTTTTTTTTTTGAGAGGTTTTTGCTATAGGGTGCGTGCGCTCACCAGAAAGAGAGAGAGAGAGAGAGACAGAAAGTGAGAAATTACCTCCTGGGGGGATGGCCACACCACAATCCCTTCTCCATTCTCCTCTTGGGATCTTGGGCACACATGCACACATGCCCGGTGTGAGTTTTAAGCCACTGGGTCTGGGACTCGAACCGCGGTCGACTACGTGGGAGTCCAGCAACATAGCTATTACACTACCTGCTGGTCCCTCAACCTCCTCATTTTATCCTCGAAGCAACTGTGGAACAGAGGGGTTGAATGTGATTAAAAGTGCACAGCTGCTCCAACAGTGCTTACAAAACCAGGGAGGAGAAAGGGTAGAAAACCAACAACACATGGCATTCACTTTCATGAAGACAAAGTGCTTGAATTGATGCAAAAAGACGAATCAAGCTAACACTGATGAATAGTTCCACACAGAAGCCATTGTGGTAATAGAATTCTTTTGATATGAGTTGTAAGATTTTATAATTCATGAATGTATCTGTCTGTCTGAATAGAGAGCCAGTTCTTCTGCAGAAGCGAACACTCATCTGAAGGACTGTCCATCAGCAAGCACAGTGCCAGCTCTGCCCACAGAGGAGGTATGTGTTGTGTGCTGTTGGCATTTTGGTATTAGTACGTGATAACGTCATTAGTTGTGAGGAAAATGATATGCAGGTTGTTTTGCCAACACTAGATTATCCTACCCAAGAAGAGTGAGCATTATTTTTCCTATTTAGCATGTTAATTCTTATAGCATATATTTAGTGTTATGACTTAGATTTGTCTTGTAGACAGCATACAGAAATCTCTAGAGTCACAGGTTTTTGTCCTCGGCTCTTTATCTCCTCTCTCGATGATAGAATGTGGGTGCACCTCGTGTAGCCCTGATTGTTGATGGCCCGCGGCAGAAGAATGGCAGCCCATTCGTTTCCTTTCATTCAGCCCAGTTTCGCTAATTACTGGCCTAATTTCCTTAATGCTTTGGGCCTAGTATTTATTGTACGTAAAGCCTGTTTTGAGTGCTTAGTATGTGATCAATATCTGGCCTACCAGAGAGAAAAAGCAGCCCAGGGAAAAAAAATGAAAACATTGGAGAAACGTATTTTGTTGCCCACCGTGTGTTCTTCTTCTGGAAGACTTGTTTTTTTTTTTTTTTTCCCCCATAGGGCGCATAGGGCACGTGCGCTCGCCAGACAGAGAGACAGAGAGACAGAAAGCGAGAAATCACCCCCCAGGGGGATGGCCACGCCACAGTCCCTTCTCCTCCATTCTCCTCTCGGGATCTTGGGCATGCACGCACATGCGCCCAGCGTGAGTTTTAAGCCACTGGGTCTGGAACTCGAACTGCGGTTGACTACATGGGAGTCCAGCGACATAGCCATTACACTAACTGCTGGTTCCCTTGTTTTTCATATTTATAGACTGTTTCTACCTTGCCAGGGCTTAAGGCTGAGGAGTGGAAGGTACAAATTTCATCCGCTTAATTTGTGATGAGGTTGGAAAGATACTCGTTGCTTTTGCTGCTCTGAGCATATGAAGGGCAGAGGACGGGTGAAGGTTTCAAAGTTAGAAGGAGGTTGGAATGAGCTCCACCAGCCCAGTGACCTAGGAAAGAGAACAAAGTCAATTTTGAGAATGTTTCCCTCTTCTAATCATAAAGCAATATTGTAGATGCAGTGTATTTTCATAATCTGTGTGATGATAATTTTATCATATCATTATTTTGTGACATTCTTTTTTTTTGAGAGAGATTTTCACTATAGGGCACATGCGCTCGCCAGACAGACAGAGAGAGACATTAGAGACAGAAAGCGAGAAATCACCACCCCCAGGGGGGATGGTCACGCTGACACCCCTTCTCCTCCATTCTCCTCTCGGGATCTTGGGCACGCACGCACACGCGCCCGGTGTGAGTTTTAAGCCACCGGGTCCGGGACGCGAACCGCAGTCGACTAAGTGGGAGTCCAGCGACATAGCCATTACGCTAACTGCTGGTTCCCTTTTGTGACATTCTCATGTGAGGTGAGGCTTCTAAGACTGGAAGCTAAAAGCCTTCATGTGGCCATTACAGATTCAGGTGTGCTATGGCTGGGTTTCCATGCTGCATAGCTGTTAAATGGTGTCTCCCCCACCTCGTTCTCCCAGGAAAACAGTGAGGGCTGACATCCAGTCTAGGGAGACAACTCCATACTGCATTTGTTTTAATTTGCTCCTCTCGGGATCTTGGGCACGCACGCACACGCGCCCGGTGTGAGTTTTAAGCCACCGGGTCCGGGACGCGAACCGCAGTCGACTAAGTGGGAGTCCAGCGACATAGCCATTACGCTAACTGCTGGTTCCCTTTTGTGACATTCTCATGTGAGGTGAGGCTTCTAAGACTGGAAGCTAAAAGCCTTCATGTGGCCATTACAGATTCAGGTGTGCTATGGCTGGGTTTCCATGCTGCATAGCTGTTAAATGGTGTCTCCCCCACCTCGTTCTCCCAGGAAAACAGTGAGGGCTGACATCCAGTCTAGGGAGACAACTCCATACTGCATTTGTTTTAATTTGCCAGAGGTGTACATGGGGAATGGTTATACCATCTCCAGTTCTCTTTCCTTTTGGGATTTTGGGACTTTAGGCACCACATGTACATGTGCCCTGTGTTTTTTTCAGGCCACCAAATCTGAGATTCAGCCATGCAGTTGGCCGTGTAGGATCCAGTTCATATAACTACTGGGACATGGGCTTGCCCCATGCTACTTTTTTTGCTGCTGTTTGTTTTTTGCCATGGGGCATATGCATGTGCTATTGAGAAACAGAGAGAGAAAGTGAGAGGAAAAGTGAGAAATCACCCCGTGGGGGATTGGCTACACCACAATCCCCTCCCCTCACCCATTCTCCTCTCGGGCACGTACGCTCCCAGTACGATTTTCAAGCCATCAGGTCTGGGACTCAAACTATAATCGACCATGTGGGAGTCTAGCACTTTTACCACTAAACCACCTGCTGCCTCCTTCCCCTCCCCCCAATACCTACATTTTAATGTGAAAGGAAACAAAATGATTATAAACACTGACAGTGAAGCAGACATGTTTGAATATTACTAGGAATGACCTGCCTATGTATACAGAAATTATTCTGTATTCTGTAGGCATTAGATAGTCCAAAATACAATGTATTGAAAGAGAGAAGTAACTTTAGAATTCTGGACCCTGGTTAAACATCAATATTGCAAAAAGTTTCTTAGGCAGCACCATGAAGAGTCAGTTTTTATAAATGACTGAATAAAAGCAAAAACTCGTAGATGTTGACCTGATGAAGTAGAATTTTGTTTTTACTATGCTAACTTATAAAAGAGCTATGGGATCTTGAACACAAGTTCTCAAAATTCTCATTTTTTAAATGGAAAATGCTTTTGCTTTATTTACTTGTAAAATAGATTTATTTATAGGCACGATGATCTCTGATATCAGGAAAAAGCTCTTGTAAGGGCATCATTATAACATTTGTCTGTTGCTGCTGCTTTTGTCTTTAAATAAACCTGCACATGAAATATACTTCTCCAGAATGTATAAGCTGTTTTAGAATTAAAGTTACATATGCATATAGCCAAAAATTCAAACGATTCAGAAAATGTATAAAATAGGAAAGTTAAGCTTCCTCCCACATAGCTATTCTGTACCCTGCTTCTTCCCTTATGCTATAGCTCGGTGATTTTCCCATATCAGCACACTGAGATCTTGCTTAGCTTGTTTAATGGCACATGGTGTTCTTGGCGTTCTTTATAGATGGAAAATATCACACATGCACACACATACACACACATACACCTTACTAACTGGACCTGTGTTATTTGTTGTCTCTAAACTCTTTCATGATTTTAATGTATTGGTTATTCAACTCGATTTTTATTTACTTTCCATTAAGGTTGGGCACTTTTTTAATATCCTTATTAGTTAGTAATATATTTTTTGTGTGTGTGTGTGATAGGGCGTGTGCACTTGCCAGACAGAGACAGACAGAGAGACAGAAAGCAAGAAATCACCCCCCAGGGGGGATGGTCACGCCACAATCCCTTCTCCCCCATTCTCCTCTAGGGATCTTGGGCATGCACACACATGCGCCTGGCGTGAGTTTTAAGCCACCGGGTCTGGGATGCGAACCACGGTCAACTACATGGGAGTCCAGCGACATAGCCATTATGCTAACTGCTGGTCCCAGTAATATATTTTCTTAAGGCAGCCAGATCTCACATGACCAGCTGTGTGGTTTGAATCCCAGACTTAGTAGCTTGAAAAAAACACACCGTGTGTGCACATACATGCCCAGAATCCTCATGGGTGGTACTTTCTTACTCTCTTTTCCTCTGTTGATTACTCTCTGGCAAATTGAAAGAAAAAAAACATTTTCATGAACTGTTAAAAGGTTTTTTGGGGGCTGGCAGGTGGCGTGGTGGTTAGGGCGGCTGGACTCCCACATGGCTGACTGCAGTTTGAGTTCTGGACCATGCAGCTTGCTTTCTCACTTTCCTTCTCTCTGTCTCTCTCTGGTCAACTTCGAAAAGATAAAGTAATGACAATGAATAAAATTAAATAAAAACAATTCTTTAAAAAAAGTTTTTCTTTAAATTGTCATAGCAAGTAACCGTTCATTAAGTGTCTTATTTCATGCCAAGTACTGTGCTTAAAGTCTCAACATGTGGACTCTTTTCACCAAGATGGCACCGAAAGTGAAGAAGGAAGCTCCTGTCCCTCCCACAGGTGATCCCAAAGCAAAGGCTTTGAAGGCCAAGAAAACAATGCTGAAAATAGTCCACAACCACAAAAAAACAAACAAAAAAAGATCCACACATCACCCACCTTCTGGAGGCCCAAGATGTGGAGGCAGTCCAAATATCCTTGGAAGATCATCCCAGGAGACACAGGCTTGACCAGTATGCCATCATCAAGTTCCCCTACCACCAAGTCTGCCATGAGGAAGATGGAAGACAAAAACACACTTATGTTCACCGTGGATGTCAAGGCCAACATACAACACATCAAACAGGCTGTGAAGAAGCTCTGTGATATTGATGTGGCCAAGGTCAACACTCTACTCAGGCCTGATGGGGAGAAGAAGCCAGAGAGAACACTGACTGCTGATTTTGATGCTTTGGATGTTGCCAAGAAAGTTGGGATCATCTAAACTGAGTCCAACTGGCTAATTCTAAATACACACTTTTTCACCGTAAAAGAAAAAATTAAGGGACCAGCATATGGCGTAATGGTTACATCACTGGACTCCCAAATAGTCGACTGGTTTAAGTCCTGGACCTGGTTACTTAAAACTCACACTGGGCGTGTGTTCATGAATTTTCAAGATCCTGAGAGGAGAATAGAGAAGGGATTGTGGTGTGACCAATGCCCCCGTGGTGGGCGATTTCTTGCTTTCTGTCTCTGTCTCTCCGGCGTGCACATGTGTCCTGTAGCAAAAATCTCTCAAAAAAAAAGTCTCAACATGCAGAATGCAGACTGCTCTAATGAAATCTTCATATCTGTGAAATACAAAATTGTTTCCATATTATAGATGAGAGAATTGAGGCCCAAAGAGATGGAGTGAAATTTCCTAAAATTGTGGGCTTATCAGTGGGCAGAACCAGAATTTAATTCCAAAATATCATATTCTGTAGCTTAATATGATCATTTTCCAGCAGACTTTCTTTGTAACAGCCTCTTTAAGTGCTAATTATACACATGTCCTGGAATCAAGAGAAATATAGCATGTATAAAAACACTTTGCAAACCATGAGGTGCTTTGTGATTATGAAGGATATAAGTTTGGGCCAGCAGGTGGCATGGTTAAGGCGCTGGACTTCCACATGGTGGACCACGGTTCAAGTCCCCTGATCCCAGCAGGTTGAAGATCACTCTGGGCGCATGCACATAGATCCCGAGAGGAGAATGGTGAACAAAAGATTGTGGTGTGGCCATCACCTCAGGGTGATTTCTCACTTTCCCCTCTCTCTTTTCTATAAGCAAATGTACTGTATGGTAAAAACCTTTAAAAAGAGAGAGAGAGAAAAGATGCATGGTCCAGAAAGGCTCCTAGGTTTATAAATACAGAGTCTACAACACAGACAAAGCATCCTGGAACTTTGTGATATTCTGAACAGATGTTTTTACAAAAACACTGGACCAAAAGATACATCCTGTGGATTGTGTGACATGCGAAATATTTGACATTCTTCTGACTATAGCAAAAGGGAGATACTTGCTTTAGCAAAACAGATGATGACAGTAATTTACATGGCCAATAGTGGTATTTCTTTGTTAATGCTACCGTAATGCTACTGTGATAAAAATTGTGCTGATGTTCTTTTTTTTTTTTTTTTAGAATTATTTATTTAATTTCACTTTTTAATATTATTATTTTTCAATTTGCTCTAGGGCACATGCACTCACCAGAGAAAGAGAGAGAGAGACAGAGAAAGTGAGAAAGTAAGCCGCCAGGTCCTGGACTCAAACTGTGGTCAGCCATGTGGGAGTCTTTCCAGCATGTCGATCACCACACCATTTGCTGGCCCCTGTGCTGATGTTCTTTTGATGTTTATCAACTTAGGGGAGGTTTGTTTTAGCATAGAAATTCTGCCGGTTAGATCATCGTGCCTTTGGTTTATTATGATTGGCAATAATCTTGAAGCTTTTCTGTTTTCTTTGTATTGCCTGTCCATGCCCCTCTTCCTCTGCTTTGTTTTGTAGGCTACAGCTGTTGCTTCTGAATCTAGCAACAATCATCAGCTAAATGACTTTTTGGAAGATACTGCTCGCGAGCTCTGGGCTCTGACTCATGCTAAGATCGTGGGGTGTGAAACCTTTGCTCCCTTGGGAGACGGCAAGGACAGCCCAAATCTGGAGCTAATGATGCTCCGAATGGAAGAAATGGAAGTAAGGTCTGGGGCTGCTGGTCTGGTTTGCCACTGTGGGTAGGTCTGTCTTTGGTGCAAGCCTTCCTCATACCTCTAGCTTACTATGCCAATCGTGTGGCCCTGGCTTTCCACCCAGCTCTGCTGCCAACAAGTTTATGACCTTGGTATAGTCACTCACCTTCCCTGATGGTGTTTTTAAGGATGTGTTTTTAAAGTGTTTTGATGAGGTATAATAGATTTAATATCCTTCCTTACACATCCCCAGTAAGTGATCACTATTGTTATCCCCCTCATGTTGTTGATAATGTGCTTCCAGAAACACCAAGACCCACAAGTGGGACCACAGGCTTGCCTTTTTATCCATCAGCTTCTAAGCACTATCTGGTTGCCTGTCCTGTCCCACTAGAATGTGATCCTGTGAAATTATAGATAATTGTACCTTCTCTCTCTTTTTTTTTAATTTGTCATTTGGTTTTTAATTATCTTAAGTCTTATGATGACATAATTTACAAATCTATGCTGATGGTATATCTTCTCTACTTTAATCCTCCTAATCAGCAAAAACAGTATTACCAATCACATATACGGTAGTTCTTCAGTTTCTATGTGGTTTCAAACAGTTGCCTAAAGACAATCCTAAAATATAACTTAATGTGACTTAGATCATAGAATTCAAAAGTAAAATTTAACTTGGTACTAAATCTTGTCATACTGACTTTCAAAAACATCTGACCTTACAAATCATTTATAAAATATATAGTGTTACATATTCTTTATTTGCTAATATATACAAACCACACTAAAATGTCTTTCAAGAAGTAAAAGGCAGTATTTCAGATACAGGGAAGTCTACTTAAATTTACATAGTTATGACCATATATATAAAGTAGACATCACTAGCTTATCTTCAGCCCTTGCTTTTAATGGGTTAATAAAAACAAAGTAAAACACAGGTGAGATTGCTTGGTTTTGAGAAGTAAAGGGATTTCTCCATCATTTATATATTCATATCACCGGTTATATGTAAGCCTAAATAAAAAGCCAATCTCCAGTAGGTTGTTTTTTGGGTTTTTTTTGTTGTTTTTTTTTTTTTTTAGAGGTTTTTGCCATAGGGCGCGTGCGCTCGCCAGATAGAGACAGAGAGACAGAAAGCAAGAAATCACCCCCCAGGGGGGATGGCCATGCCACAATCCCCTCTCCTCCATTCTCCTCTTGGGATCCTGGGCACACATGCACATGCGCCTGGCGTGAGTTTTAAGCCACTGGGTCCAGGACTCGTACTGCGGACAACTACATGGAAGTCCAGCGACATAGCCATTACACTAACAGCTGGTCCCTCCAGTAGGTTTTGAGGTGACATTCACTGTCCTTGTAGAAAGATGAGCATTACTAAAGAATTACCAGTCATATCTTTAGAATTTACTGAACTGGGAGTTGGCAGGTGGCATGGTGGTTAAAGGCTCTGGATTCCCACACGGGCAACCACAGTTCGAGTCTTGGACCTGGCTTCTTGCTTTCTTGCTTTCCGTTTCTCTTTCTCTCTCTGGTCAAATTAAAAAATAATAATAACAAATTGAATTAAATAATTCTTTTAAAATATTTACTGAACTGAAATTACTATTAAAAATCTAACAATATTCATTTTTTAATCTTTTTAAAGATTTATTTTTATTTAACTTTATTTTTATATTATTATTATTTTTTTTTTTTGAGAGGTTTTTGCTGTAGGGTGTGTGTGCTCACCAGAAAGACAGAGAGAGACAGAAAGTGAGAAATAGAAAGAGAGAGACAGAGAGACAGAAAGCGAGGTTGGCCACACCGCAATCCCTTCTTCTCCATTTCCTCTCAGACTTTGGGCATGCACGCACGTGCATCCAGCATGAGTTTAAGCCTTCAGGTCCAGGACTCAAACCATGGTCAACTATGTGGGAGTTTAGTGACATAGCTATTATACAACTGCTGGTCCCATTTCTATTCATTTTAATTTGAGTAGAGAGGGATGGGGGGCAGGGGGTAAGAAAGCAAACCACCATGTCAAGGACTCAAACTGCGGTCAGCCGTGTGGGAGTCTAATGCCCTTAACCACCACGTCACGTGCTGGTCCCAGCAATATTCATTTAACCACAAGCCAGTCTTACTTAAATCAGGACTGACCAACAAAAATGTCCCATCAGCCATTCATGATCTGAGTTCTGTTGTAGAAGATTAATTAAAATATGGTACACATAAAAAAGGTGTGTAATAAATTGTTTTGTCACAAATAAGGCAGTAGCTACCTATTACTCATTAGTAGCTTTTTAAGATAAGCTATCAACTTGGCTCTTTCTGACTTCTTTTTTCTTCTTAAGAATTATTTATGGGACCAGCAGTTAGTGTAATGGCTATGTCACTGGACTCCCATGTAGTCGACCGCAGTTCGAGTCCCAACCCCGGTGGCT
Source organism: Tupaia belangeri chinensis (assembly GCF_000334495.1). Taxonomy (NCBI): domain Eukaryota; kingdom Metazoa; phylum Chordata; class Mammalia; order Scandentia; family Tupaiidae; genus Tupaia; species Tupaia belangeri. Next base: position 408,049 of record NW_006203664.1, read on the forward strand.
TAAACTCACACTAGGCACATGTGTGTGCATGCCCAAGATCCTGAGAGGAGAATGGAAGAGAAGGGATTGCGGTGTGGCCATTCCCCCAGGGGGATGATTTCTTGCTTTCTGTCTTTCCGGTGAGCACATGTGCCCTATAGCAAAAACTTCTCCAAAAAAAGTTATTTAATTTTATGTATTCATTCAGTCATTTTCATTTGACCAGAGAAAGACACACAGAGAGAAGGAAAGTGAGAGAGCAAGCCATCAGGTCTGAGACTCGAACCATGGTTGGCCATGTTCAAGTCTCTAGCACCTTAACCACCATGCTATCTGCTGACCCCTGATTTCTTTTTTAATGCCAGTGAAGATCATTTTTGTTCCAGGGATGTACTTCTTGGGATTCTCCAAATGCTCCATCAGTGTACTCTCTCCCCAGGTGATGCTTTTGTTCTTGTTGGCATCTATGTAAGAGAATCCTGGGGCTTGCCCTGTCTTCTGCCCAAATAGACCATGGAGATTTGAGCCGCTCTTCTGCTTGCCTCCCTTTTCCACAGTATGGCACTGGGCACACTTCTGAACAGAAATCTTGCCTTTCGCAACATCAGCCCATTTTTAACTTTCTGATTTGCTCGGGCTACTAAGGTTTCTGCTCAGAAGCCAGATATCCCATTCTCTTAAGTCCAAGGACACACTGGTCTTGATAATCGTTACCTTCTTTAATTTCCATGATACCTGTTTTATTAGGTCATTAGGAAAATCATGATGTACTTTTGCATAGAAAAATACGTCATAACTGCCCCGATGACCTAACAGAATGTTTCTCTCATAAAAATTTAGACCTCAGACAATAAGGCAGTGAGTGGCCAAAGTAAAAATAAAAGAAAAAGAAAAAAAAATTACTCCTGGCAGAGCTAGAGTGAGAACACAGGCCTCTTGACTCCCAGGTCTGTTTTACTGCTAAATGGAAACATTAAGGTCATTTTTCATTGGTTTTTGAAAATTTAAAGATACACAGTTTATCCTAGTCTTGTAACTTACTGCCCATTTTGGGGGATAACTATCCAAACCTGTGTTGCTCAGAACAGTAGCCTCTAGCCTCGTGTGCCTATTGAAATGTCTGTCAGTTAAAATTCCATGCACAGGACCTGCACATAACCAACTGCAGTTCAAGGCCCAGACCCCGTAGCTTCAAACTCATGCTTAGCACGTAGGCATGCATACCCAAGATTCTGGGAGGAGAACAGGGAGAAGGGATTGTGACATGGCCATCCCCCCAGGAGGGGGGGTGATTTCTCATTTTCTGTCTCTTTGTCTCTGGCAAGCATGCACCCTATAGCAAAAATCTCTCCTCCTCTCCAAAAAAAACTTCCATGCATAACAGGTGGCAGTAGTGACTGTTGTCTCTAGAGAGACTTCCCAGTCGTCACAGCAAGTTCTGGTGGACAGTGCCGGTCTAGACTGCAGGCATGCTCATTGCTTCATGGTATTTTACTTTACCTCATGAACTACTCACTTCTTGGCCTGGCAGAGGCCCATTTCTAGTTCTGTGTCTGTATCGATGGTGTCTGATGAACTTTTACAGCCTTACTAGTCTGGTTTGTAATGAAACTCAATTTTTCTCATAAACGAAACTTTTCTTTTCCTTTTTTAAAGAAATACCAGGACATAGTTCGCCAAAGATATAATAAAATCGTATATGCTGATCCTCATTTTTGGATTCAGGAGGACAAAGATGGTAAGTGTTTTCCCCAACATTTTATTCTGAAAAATTTCAGACATATAGAAAACTTGGAAAATTGTACAGTAAACACTCTCATCGTCCCCTTTCAAATTCTAAAATTAACTCTTTGCTATATTTTATCACATCTGTCTATCTCCATAGCCATCTGTCAGTTCATCTAATCTTTGTGTTTTAAATGCATCTTCCCTTTTTCATTTTAAAGAACGTTGCAAATATTATATACTTTCACCCCTAAATATTCAGCATATTAGACACTTGCAGTAGAGTTTAGTATTTATTTGTGTTTCTTTTTTCTTTAGAGATAAAACTTACATAATAATAAAATGGACAGATCTTAATTATGTAATTTGCTTGGTTTTGTTACCCACACCCCTAGCAAGAACATACTTGGAAGATTCTTTCCTGCCCCCTCCCAGTCAGTCCCTACCACACAGGCACAACTGTGCTTTGTTAGTTAGTTTGGACTGTTCTGGAATTTCTTATAATTAGGCTATACAACCATGCAGTTTGTACTTTTGTATAGACTACTTTCATTCAGCATATTATTTTATAAGCTAATGTATATTGCTTATTTTCTGTAGCTGCTGTAAAACATTTAACTTTGTAACAAACTTAAGCCACAAATTTAGGTCTTAAAACACAAATATATTCTTTTATAATTCTGGAGGTCAGAAGTTTGAAGGAGTCTTTTATAAAGGGCAGATTGGCAGGGCTGTTTCATTTTGGAGGCTTTGGGCAAATCAGTTCCTTTTTTCTTCCAGGTTCTAAGTTTTAAGCTATTAGGAATAAATCTGCTACGAATACACTCACGTATAGTCTTTGTGTGGGCATAAGTTTTTATTTCTTCTGGATAAATACCTACAAGTAGGTCTGCTAGGTCATAAGATGAATGTATGTTTATCTTTGTAAAACATTGCCAAGTCTTGACCAAAGTGCTGGTACTTTCCACTCCTACAAACACTTCCATCTGCCTTGTGCTCCTGTCGCCCAACATCCTTGCCAACATTGGGTATTGTCAGTCTTTTTCATTATAACCATTCTGGTGGCGATGTAGTGGTATCTAATTTTGGTTTTAGTTTAATTTCCTGTGTGATTAATGATACTTGGAGCCTTTTCAAGTGATCATTAGCCATTTACATACCTTCCTTTGGGACGTATCCAAAATTTTTTTTTTTTAAGTTTATTTATATATTTATTCTGCGAGAGAGAGAGAGAGACTGACCCCTAACAGGGTCTTCATGCCACGATCCACCCCTACACTCAGCCAGTTGGATGATGGGCACATGCGTGTGTGTGTTCCCACCTAGCATGTACAGTCCTTGACACATGAAATCGGGACCTTCCCGTGTTGAGTCCAGAATCACAGAGCATTGCATTACTGCTACGTCACTGACTGGCCCCTTATTCTTTTTATTTTTTTAAGAGGTTTTTGACTTAGGGTACACACACTTACTGGAGAGAGACAGAGACAGTGAGAGGAAAAGTGAGAAATCATCTCCCAGGAGGGATGGTCATACCACAGTCCCTTCTCCTCCATTCCCTTCCCGGGATCTTGGGCACGCATACACATGCCTGGCATGAGTTTCAAGCCACTGGGTCCAGGTCTCAAACTGCGGTTGCCCATGTGGGAGTCTAGTGACATAATCGTTACACCATCTGCTGGCTCCCCCCACATCCATTCTTTAAAAAGCAGATTTATTTGCTTTTTCCATGAGAGAGAGGGAGAGAAACACCCCTAACCAGGTCCTCATGGCACTCTCCCCAGCCCCACCCAACTGAGACTGTTTATACTAGTGTGCGTAGGAGAGGAGACCTCGTGCTGCCAACATGGCAACTTCCCCATGTGGCGTCAGCATTACAGAGTGTTGTGTTGCCACTGGCTACCACGGCTGGTCTGTCCCTCTATTTTTTAAATTCTCGAATTGTAGGAATTCCTTATAAACTTAAAGGAGTAAGTTTTTGTTAGGTATTTTTGTTTTTAAAAGTAGCTTTAAAGAGGGACCAGCAGTTAGCATAATGGCTATGTCACTGAACTCTCATGTAGCTGACCGCAGTTTGAGTCTCGGACCCGGTGGCTTAAACTCAACGCCGGGCACATGTGCATGTGTGCCCAAGATCCCGAGAGGAGAATGGAGGAGAAGGGATTGCGGCGTGGGCATCGCCCATGGGGAGTGATTTCTCACTTTCTATCTCTCTCTCTTTCTGGCGAGCGCATGCGCCCTATAGCAAAAGCTTCTGAAAAAAAAATTTTTTTTTAAGAAGTAGCTTTAAAGATACATAATTTACATACCATAAAATAAATTTTTTTCAATTGTATGATCTTGTAGTTTGTGGTAAAATCATGCAGCCATCACTGTCATCTAATTGCAGAACATTTTTATCACCCCTAAAAGAAACCCTGTGTCCATTAACAGTTGCTTGCTAGTCCTCCTCCCCTGTCCTGGCATCCACTGATTACTCACAGAGATGTTTTACAAATAGTTTTCTCTGTCTAGATCATCTGTTTAGTTATTCAAAGGTGTTATGAGCAGATATTTTTAATTTTGGCAAAGTCTAATATCAGTTTTTTTTCTTGTATAGATTTTGATTCCTGTGATCTAAGAAACCTTGTCTTAGCTCCAAGTTGAAAAGAAATTCATTTGTTTTCTAAAAGCTTCATGACTTCTGCTTTTATGTTTAGGTCTATGATCCATGTTGAATAAAAGTTTACTGTGATTTGTTGTAGAGGTTGCAGTCTCTTTTTCTTTTCTTCCTAATGGATACCCATTTGCTATATAAAACCATTTGTTGAAAGGACTTTTGCTTTTTTCCATGGCTTTTCAAAGTGAATGCATAGCATTTTGGCCGCATTTGCTAGGCTACCCTCACAATGTTGTCTGAGAAGTGTTACTCAGATTCTGTTTGACTCATGCTTATCAGTTACTCCTTTACTCAATGAAAGGCGGAGAACAAACGTGGTTAAACATTACCTCTAAAGGAATCTTAAGTGCTGTGAGAACTACATTACTGAAAAGTGTGAAGGAAATTGGGGCATAGAAGGTTTACAGCCATGCATCCACATACAGTTATAAAATACTAGTTTAGGGTATTATGTTAGAATAATTCTTTATGTCAAATTTTGACAGGAAAACCAGCCATTTAAGGAAAATACTAATTTTATGTGTTCTGTATTTGTAAGCACTCTTGTTTTTTGGTTCATATTGTTCCCTTCCCCTCAACCCTTCTCCAGCCTCCGTTTTCATTCTTACATAACAACCTTGTCAAGGCCCAGCTTAACTGATCCTACTTGACTTCTGTAGTGCTTTTCCTGGTGTTCCTGTACTACTTGCTGCCCTACCCCCCGCCCTTTCTTGCAATAAACTCCCAAACACATTCTGGCATGGTCTTATTTTTAAGAGAAATTTTTGCTACAGGGCGTGTGCACTCACCAGAGAGACATAGAGAGGCACAGAAAGTGAAAAATCACTCCCCGGGGAGATGGTTACGCTGCAATTCCTTCTCCTCTATTCTCCTTTCAGGATTTTGGGCATGCACACACATGTGCCCGGTGTGAATTTTAAGCCACGGGGCCCAGGACTCAAACCACAGTCAACTATGTGGGAGTCCAGTGACGTAACCATTACTTCCTCTGCTGGTCACACACTCTGGCATGTTCTATCTGTGTTTGAGTTGTTTGTGAGGGTAGCTCTTCTCTCCCACCTAATTCACAGTCTTTAGAGCCAGAATTTTGTCATTGCCAGTCATGTCCTCTATACCTAGCGTGGGGCTGCCTAACAAAGGCCCTTCTAATCACTGTTCAGTGAGCCCTGGAGACTTTTTTTATATGGATGCAGAGGGAAAGATAAAGTTGAAGGGCATTGCGCTTCACCGATGACTTGGCCTTTGGCCACAGAGTTAGGTCGCAGCGTGTAGAAGACAGTTTTACAGAGGACATAGTGTTCTCTTCTTTCAAGGATCATTTCAATTATTAGTCACTATCTGTGACTCTGCATAGAGTCTAGAGATTAATAAAAGGAGCGCTTTTGAACACTAAAACCTAAAATGAGTTTTTAGGTGCTTGTTATTCCAGAATTGTGACAAAAGTAAGGACCTATGTTTCCAGTTGTTCTGATTATTTACATCACAGAATCAAATTTAAACTAGTTTTTGTGCTGGTTCTGTGGTAAAGCAATAATGCACTGCTCGTGAGAAGCCAATCCCATGTGATGACCATGACCCTAGTCCCTGGACTGGTCAGCCTGAACAACACGCTGGGCGCACGTGATTGGACAAGATCCAGTGAAGGAAGGGTATCATGGCATGACCTCTCTCGCTTTTTCTCATGTGCATGGACATACTCTGTCGTGAATAAAGAAAAAGAATTAACTTTGGATTTACGCATTGTCTAATTTATGTCTCTTACCTTCTCTATAAATAACCTAAAATTGTACTCTTGACTAGTGTTTTTGCAAAAACTGACAATGTGGGGGCCAGGAGATGGCATAGTGATTAAGGCACTGGACTCCCATATGGCCGACCATGGTTCAAGTCCTGGACCTGGTAGCTTGAAACTCGACAGGTGTGTGTGCTTGCACACCCAAAATCCTGAGAGGAGAAGGGAAAGGAGATTGTGGCTTTGGCCATCCTCCCTGAGGGATGGTGATTTCTC
>NW_006203664.1:414443-440518 GCF_000334495.1 Tupaia belangeri chinensis
AACGCTCATATGGCCAACTGCAGGTTAGTCCCAGATGCGGTGACTTGAAACTCAACAACAGGTAGGTGTGCCTGCAAGCCCAAGATCCTAGGAAGAGAATAGAGAAGAGATTGCAGTGAGGCCATCCCCCTGGGGAGGTGATTTCTCATTTTCCCTCTCTGTCTCTCAGACAAGTTCACTCACCCTGAAGCAAAATCTCTCTGAAGAAAAAAAAATCCTGACAGTAACAGTAAGTGCATATAAATGTTAGAGAAAGTTGAATGACATAGATGCTTCCTGCTTCAGAGAAGGACAAATTTTCTTCCTATACTTGAAATACATTTAAAATGCTAAATAATATAAAACTTAGAAGAACTGCCAAACCTGCAACTTATAGTTAACAAATTATTGTTTTAACTGTCATCATGCAGATTTTCCCAGCAATACACAGAGACAGATTAAATCAGCTAATTAAGTATTCAGATGTAAGTGATTTTCCCCCCTCTTTCTTCAGTAATCAGAGCATTTAAAGGTTTAATAAACCCAACTACTTAAATCTCCTTGAATGGGTAACTGAGTCCTAGTGGAACCCAGGTATCTTGGGTTTTTTTTCCTCAAAGCAAGCAAACGCTTTGGAAAGAATGCATTATTATTTTTTTCTTTCTTTGCTTTATTTATTTTAGTTTCTCAGAAATAGGATCTCATTATGTTGTCTAAGCTGGCCTTGAACTTTGATCCTCCTGCTTCAGCCTCCTAAATAACTGAAACTGCAGACGTGCATTATTGTGCCAGCTAGTAATACATTATTCCTTAAAAATGATTCCTCATTGGTTTGTTTCTTTGTAACTTTCAAATTCACCTTTGTATTTAAAACAAGAACCTTTTTCCCATTGCATGACTACTAAACCCATTATGCTTAAGAGCTAGCCAGGTAAATCTCTTCAGAGCATATTGGCTGCTAAGATTGCTCTAATATAGACATCGACTTTTCTTAATCTGCAGTCTTTTTTGTTGTTGTTGTTGTTGTTGTTTGAGAGATTTTTGCTATAGGGCGCATGCACTCACCAGACAGACAGAAAGCGAGAAATCACACCCAAGGGGGGATGGCCACACCGCAGTCCTTTCTCCTCCATTCTCCTCTCAGGATCTTGGGCACACACGCACACACGCCTGGCGTGATTTAAGCCACCGGGTCCAGAACGCGAACTGTAGTCGACTTCATGGGAGTCCAGCAACATAGCCATTACACTAACTGCTGGTCCCATCTGCAGTCCTTTTTTAATTTAATTTAATTTTTATGTTGGATTTTTGCCCTAAGTGTGAGCTCACTGGAGAGACGGAGAGTAAGGGGGGTTGGCCAGACTGCAGTACCTTGTGCTCTGTTTTCCCTCTGGGTGCCTACGTGTACATAGGCACACATACCTGGTATGATTTTCAGACTTCAGTTGGCCATGTGGGAGTCCTTCAACTTAACCACCACACCACTATCTGCAGTCATTTTATGCCTCTTCTTTTCTAGACCAAAAAATCACATCAGCAAGTAAAAGGCCTCTGTCTCCTCATCCAATCAGGATCACAAAGGCAGTAGCTCGGAAGGATCCAGCCGTGAATATCATGTTAGAGAGGCCCTGCAATGGCAAGTGAGTGGCAGCGACATGACTTCGTTCTAGTTGGTTGTCTCTGGCGGTGTTTAATTTTTGAATTCCTTCAGTTCCCATAAGACAGAAGTTTGTTCTCCTTTTTGAACAAACTCTTGCCAAACTCCAAGATGGCTTAGTAAAAGAGCATGTCTATAAGCTAGGCATTGAGTGTGTTGGATCTTAAGGAGCCTTTCAGTATTCAGTAACATTTAGCTGGTTTTTACTGTTGAAAGAACCACATTGGTGGGAACCAGCAGTTAGCGTAATGGCTATGTCGCTGGACTCCCATGTAGTCGACTGCGGTTTGCGTTCTGGACCCGGTGACTTAAAACTCACGCCGGGCGCGTGTGCGTGCGTGCCCAAGATCCCGAGAGGAGGATGGAGGAGAAGGGATTGCGGCGTTACCATCCCCCCTGGGGGGTGATTTCTCGCTTTCTGTCTCTATGTCTCTCTCTGTCTGTCTGGCGAGCGCACGCGCCCTATAGTGAAAATCCCCCCCCCCCCAAAAAAAAAAAAAAGAACCATATTGGTGAATTGAGCTGGTGCTTAGTGTAAGATTTGTGTTTTAATGAATGAGGGCTTGCGGGGTAATGTATTTCTGACAGGTTCTCACTGTTCTGTAGTGCCCCTGCCCCTGCCTCCCAGTTAGCTAGGGTTGCATGTGTGCACCGCTGCACCTGAGGCTGGCCTTCGATGTGACCCCATTGCATGGCAGTGCCCTAGTGCTTGTGCCACTGCAGCTGGACCTTACTGCAAGGTTTGCTGCAGGAATTCTTAAGGAATTATGAGGGATGGGAATTCCTATCATGTCAAGGGTTAGTTCAGTGAAAAGGAGAAATGGTTGGTGAGAGGTTGTTGAGTTTTCTTCAGTGTAAGAGAGAAGTGAAAAAGAAGCCTTTGGTTCAGACCATCAGGGTAAATTATTTATCCTTGCTTATTTGATGACTTTGAGTTATTTTACCATTTTTATGTATTCTCAGTTCCTTGGATGAAAGTGTGGGCACAGAGGAGACAGCAGAGAAAAGAGAAGCCACCCTCTTCCCCCTTGTAGAGGATTCTCAGATGAAAGAAGGCCAGACTCTCCTCTCTGTCCCACCGAGCATGCGGCACAGCATTGGTGACTACTGCAGCCGTTTTGAGCAGTATCTCCGGATCATATCTCATGAGGCCATAGGCTCCTTCAACCCCTGGCTGATAGCTGAAAGGTCAGTAAAATATGTTATGTGCCTGCTTAGGAACCAATACTAGACCTTAGGTGTACAGGAAAGCTGGAGGAAGGACCAGCCAAGGTCTCGTTCTGTTCTTTTGGGGCCTGGAGTTCCAGGGGTTGGTCTTGGGCTAGTAGACCCGCTTTCTCTGCCAACCGCCTTTTGCCAGGAGATACCTCAGAGCAGCCTAGGTGAATCTACTGGAGGGAGTGCTCTGAGCCTCCTGTTCTTAGGCAGTGTCTCAGCTTGGGCTGTCCTGCAGTAACAGACTAGCACAGATCTACTTCTCACAGTTATGAAGATGAGGAGGTCTAAATCAGGATACTGTAGATTCTGTGACTGGGGAGGGCCCTCTTCCTGGCTTATGAACAGCTGCTTTCCTGTGTGTCCTCCTGTGGCAGGCAGCAAACTCTGAACTCCTCTTTATATGAGGGTGCTAATCCCATCATGGAAGTGCCAACCTCACGACTTCATCTAAACCTAATTACCTCCCAATGGCCTCTGTCTCTAAATACCATCACACTGGGGTGGGGGTTAAGGCTTCAGCATGTGAATTTGGGGGAGATAGACACTCAGCCCCTAACAGCAGAGGTATGGCATGCAGGAGTCTTCAGGGCTGATTTCCTGGTGAGGATGCTGTCCCATCAGAGAACACAGCATGTTACTAGGCATGAAGCAGTCATGCTCATGAATTCTTTGTGGTTGGGACAGACTTGCCTTTACAAGCAGCAGGCCTCTGACTTCACCACATTTTTAACCCTTCTCTCGCTTTGGGTCAACTCCATTGGGCAAGGTATTTTGTGGAGTCATTAAACAGGATTCTGCAGCTACTAAATATTTGAAGAGTAAGTAGCCGTTTATATACTAAATACTTTATTAAAAGATATGTGTGAGCACATTCTTTCATATAGGACCCAAATTTAAATCCCTCATGAATATCACTTTATTATAAACATGCAAGATACTTTTTTTCTTTGAACTAAGTAGTATACTATGATTACATTTCTTCTTCTTTTTTTAATGTAATTAATTTATTATTTTTTTTAATTTGCTATGGGGTATGTGCACTCATCAGAGACAGAGAGAGAAAAAGTGAGACATCAACCCCCTAAAGGGATGGCCACACTGCAATCCCTTCTCTCCATTCTCTTCTCGAGATTCTGGGCACACGTGCACATGCTCCATTGTGTTTTTCAGGCCACTGGGTCCAGGGCTTGAACCACACAGTCAGCCAAATGGGATCTAGCCACCTTAACCACCATGCCCCTAGCTGTCCCCTTGCATTTCTTTCTTAACCAAGTTTTAATCATATTCCCGGAACTAATTGCCTCTTTTATATTTGCTTATTCTTTTATGTATTTATTAACTTTTCCCACACACTAACCAGTAACCTCTCAATATAATTTTCCTCATGATCTGAAATAACAGTTAATTGCTATTTCTTTTTTTTTCTTTTTTTGGAGAGGTTTTTGCTATTAGGGCGCGTGCACTCACCAGAAAGACAGAGAGAGACAGAGAGACAGAAAGAGAGAAATCACCCCCCAGGGGGGATGGCCATGTCACACTCCCTTTTCCTCCATTTTCCTCTTGGGATCTTGGGCATGTACGCACACATGCCTGGTGTGAGTTTAAGCCACCATGTCCAGGACTTGAACCATGGTTGACTACATGGGAGTCCAGCAACATAGCCATTACGCTCACTGCTGGTCCCTGCTCTTTCTTGACTTCACCTTACTTTTTCTCCTGAGACCGCCTTTTCTTCTACCCCAGTCTGGGTGGCTCTTCTCCAGTTCTGCGAATGTTTCATGTCCTGGGACTTCCCTTCAATATCACCCTGAAAGTAAGGATACTTCCCTGCCTTTTAAGATTCCTTATTTTCTAGCACCCCTTTCTTCTAATCTCTTGGTTTACTCTTGTTTTGATGAAGGAGCTCCTGCTTTGTGTATTGGAGGAAATTTTTTTTTTTGAGAAGTTTTTGCTATAGGGCGTGTGCGCTCGCCAGACAGACAGAGACAGAGAGACAGAGAGTGAAATCACCCCCCGGGGGGGTGGTCACGCCGCAATCCCTTCTCCTCCAGTCTCCTCTCAGGATCTTGGGCACACATGCACACGCACCCGGCGTGAGTTTTAAGCCACCAGGTCTGGGGCGGGGACCACTGTTGACTACATGGGAGTCCAGCGACATAGCCATTATGCTAACTGCTGGTCCCGGAGGAAATTTCTTGAGACCTACAAGTTTCAAAGTGTCTGTCTTTACACTTAATTGATGATTTGGCTGAGTTTTAAATGACTGGTTTATTTTCTTCCAAAGAATGTACCTTTCTTCTTTTGTGGGGGTGGAGAAGGAATTGTCACTTAGCTGCCAGGAGTAAAGGTAGAGATCGATCAGTCTGCCTGCTTATTCTGCAAATTTCCATCCAGTTTTTTTCCTCTTCTGCCTCTCATCACTCCACTGTCACTCCACTGTCAGGATTCTCAGTGTTCTTACTTTCTGAGCCTATCTGTTGTCCTGCGAGACAAATCAGCTTACTTCTCCCTTGGCACACCACCTTACTGACTCTTTGGTGTTAGCTTCCCCTGCACTTAGTCAGTGATTAATTCAGTTAGGATTCTTCTTCTTTATATCCTCTGAAGCCTTTGAATATTTCTCATCTTTTTTTCTGGTAGGTTTATGTATTTGTTTACCTGTTTCCTTTTATTTTTGCAAGATTTTGTATAGGGTCAGGGAGAATTACTGAAACCCTCAGGTTTAACCTGAAGTCCTGAGACTTCTCTTTACTATATAGTAACGCTTCAAAACATGTGTGCCCTTTGTTCTGGTTAGGGTACACATTTGTCTTCACATGTTCTCTGAAAGATTATCTGGAGAAAGAGAAAGAGGTACACTTGACTTATTTTAAACACACAATCCTCTAGCATTCTTCCTCATTTCCTCTAACCTGTCTATACCACTTATGCTTTCTGGCATACCAGGAAATCTAAAAGTGAGGCCAGGAAGATCGACGGTCCGTTGATATTCTTACCACCTGATAAAATGGCACATTTTGTTCATAGTTGTTTTGTAGATGTCAGAAAAAAGCTCTCAGCCTATGAGGAATAATTGTTTAAAATATACAGAGCTGCTAAAATGTGCCTGCATTTTTATAGATGTTTTCCTCTGTCTTTCTTTGATCCCAGTGGCAGTGCATCTGAATATTCTAGCTCTGCATTGTTTTTTTAAATCCTGTTTTTATTTCTTACTTGAATGTTCCATAGATGAGAGGTACCTTGATCAGATCTTGAAAAAGGATCCAGAGACAGCTGATTTCATCTCAAAGCCTCTTGGGTAGAGGAGAGCTAGAGCAGATGATGTAAGTGAAAGGAAAGGAAAGGCTTACAGTGGTAGTGCTTTAGATGGAAGCAAACTCATGAGGATTCGTGACTTAAAAAAAAACCAGGAGATCTCTGGTTGAAAGGAACAGAGTGAACATGCATATTTATCTCTACTTCCTTTATTCCTAACCCCACTATACATCACTAAGAATAAGTAAAAGGCATAAGCTCATAAATGACAGCAACAAGCAGTATCAGTAAAACCTGTGAAGTCAGGAAGCAGTTAGACAAGTGATAAGTGGCTCAGTGTACAGGAGAGAGCCAGGTGACTGATGGAGGTAAAGCCGAGAACTGCGTTTGTCCGTGTTGACGGACCTTGGTTAGATTCAGGAGTAAGTACCAGATACTTGTGAAGGCACGAATGCAGATGAGCCAGAAAATAAGGGGCTCGGGTAAAAGTCTTTCTTTAAAGTGAGCAGAGTTGAGATGACCAAATGTTAGATGAAAACTATGAAAGATACATACGCTATTATAACAGATAAAAAAGAGCTGTGAGGAAGCAGGGACCAGGCAGGGAGCAGAATAAAACATTAAAAAAAATAACAGTTTATATTTTCAGAGAACTAAGTGAAGTTATTTATATTATAAAACAAGGACAGAATTCTATAGAAAGGGAACTTTCAAAAATAAAAAGTTATTAGAAATTAGAAACATGATGACTGAAATAAATTCACCAAACAGATTCAGAGAAAAAGTCAACTCAGGCAGTAGAATGAAAAAAAGAGCTAGGTAACAGAGAAGGAAAAAAAAATTTTAATTAGCGCATTCTTGGAAATCTTACTTCTGAATAATGGGAATTTTGAATGGGGGGAAGGAAAATTAGAAGATTATCAAGGAAATACGGTAGGAAAATTTCCCAGAGGGAAATATGGTCCTTTGAAAGGGTTCATCAGTTGTCTACTGTGAGTAAGTGAGTGACTGAAGCAGAATACACCGTGGCTACGTGTTATAAAAGGAAATTTGAGCATCCCAATGAAGGAAAAGACAAATGATTCCAGAGAATAAAAACAGGACACATTCAAATAATCAGAAATGAAAATGGCATATTGTGTTCAGTAGCAACAGTAGAAGCTAGAAGGGATTATAGCATAATTCCAAAGTTTAACCTAGTGAAATTATCAATTAAAGATACAGGTAGAATAAAACAATTTTAAGTGTGTGAAGTGTTCAGATGTTTAGTTCTCATGCCTAGTTCTCAACTGGTAGAGGATGTATGCCACCATGCAAGTGGGACATTAAGAAGGAGACTTGGGGTATAGGAAACTTGGGTACCAGTGTGGAACTTCCAGAAAAAATGGCAAAAATCACTTCTAGGAGACGAATTTTCCCATGGATGTAGAAAGCAACTATAAGATGGAAATAGGGGGATAGAGGGACCAGCAGTTGGCATAATGGCTACGTCGCTGGACTTCCATGTAGTCGACTGTGGTTTGAGTCCCAGACTCGGTGGCTTAAACTCACACTAGGCGCGTGTGTGTGCGTCCCCAAGATCCCAAGAGGCGAATGGAAGCGAAGGGATTGTGGCGTGGCCATCCCTCCCTGGGGGGTGATTTCTCGCTTTCTGTCTGTCTTTCTGGCAAGTGCATGCGCCCTGTAGCAAAAGCCTCTCAAAAAAAAGAAAGAAAGAAATAGGGGGTTAGAGAACTCCAGGAGGAATGGTTCCCTAGGGACAAAGGCAAAGTGGGGAGAATTAAAAAAAAAAAAAAAAGAATACATTACCTGATGTAGTACGTATTGGAAATATTGTATTTCTCTCAGAGTTTTGCATTAAGTTAGTGATAGGAATATAGAAATGAAGCAGATTTAAAAAACAATTGCTTCTGCTTCTTTAAAAGGCAAAAATGAGGAATTGCTTCTGCTTCTAGTAATGACACACTTGGTAATTTGGACCATCTCTCCCACTGAGGATAACTGTTAATAGAAAGGCTATATTAAAAGAAAGATATATGCACCATCAAGAAGTTAACTAGGTAATGAAGAATAACTGGGCCAGGATCCTGGAGAAGACAGACCCAGGGAGGCTAGCCCGTTGCTTGGTACAGGATAGTTAATTCTGGAGGGAGATGAGTAGCATTTTTGACAGAGGTTGCCAGGATGGCAGAATTTTCCTGGTGAACTTTCCTCACTTTTGATGGGGACCTTGAAAGTTCTCCCTCTAGAGGTATGGGTGACCTGAGTATAAACAGGGCCCACTCTCAGCTCCAAACCGTCCTAGCTCCTGAGACCGAGTTGAGCCGATTCTAAGTTGTTGTCACCCCCTAGGCACCAGGCACAAGCAAATACTCATTTTCTCTGGAGGAGAAGAACGTCGTCTTAGGACTCAACTTATTTTTATGATTTTCAAATACAGTGTCTGGTATAATAGAGAAAAATAACCAGCTGGTAGACAGACCCAGAGCAACTCCAGGAGGCACTATTTCACATGCATGGAAATAACTGTGCCTGGTATGTTCATAGAAATAGAAGAGACGACTTGGAATTCTGGCAGAGAACTAGGGGCTAAACAAAATCCAGATATACACTCTAGAAGGAAGAATGCAGTTTCTGAAACAAGGACCTCACTGGATGGGCTCAGTAGCAAATGAGATCCATCCGAAGAGGAAATTTGAGACTTAGAACCTAGGACAGAAGAAAATACCCAGAGCAGTGTGTGGAGACACACACCAAAAAAGATGGAAATGAAAGAAGAGAGGGAGAGGGTAAGGGTTACAGAGGAAGGATAAAGTCAAGTCTGATATAAGGACTCTAAAACATTTGTGGAAATATGAAAGTATGAGTTTATTTTATTTTGGTGCAAAACTTTTTACACTCTACGTAAGTGTTCATAAAGTGCATTTTCCATGAACTTTGTGAAGATCTCTCCTATCTATGTGGTTGAGTCTCAGAGGAGAGAGAATGAATCAGAAACAATATCCAAAGAAATAATGGCTATCACTTCTCCAAAGACAGAAGACATGAAGCCATAGATTCAAGAGGCTTTAAAACCCACGTCTATGATACCCAGCTAAACATAAGTGTTCTTGGAAAAATCAGAGACAGAAATCTTAAAGTCAGTTGGAAGGAGGAAAAAAGTATAAAACAAAAACCGTAGAAGCTGGACAATCTGGCATCTTTTAAAGTTCCAGTCCAGGGGCCGGCAGGTGGCATGGTGGTTAAGGTGCTGGCCTCCCACCTGGCTGGCGGAGGTTGAGTCCCAGACCTGGCAGCTTGCATGAGTGTGCATGCCCAAAATCCCAAGAGGAGAAAGGGACTGCGGTATGGCCATCCCTCCTGGGGAGAATGATTTCTCACTTTCCCTTACTCTAGTGAGCACGTGCGGCCTATAGTAAAAACCTTTATGAAAAAAGAAAAAATTAACAGGAGCCAGCAGATGGCCTGGTGGTTAAGATGCTGGACTCCCACATGAATGACCATGGTTTGAGTCCTGGACCTACATGAATGAGGTTTGTGTCCGGGCCGTGGTGGCTGGGCTTGCTTCCTCACTTCTCTCTCTCTCTCTCTCTCTCTCTCTCTGGTGAATAAGAAAATAATGATGAGGGCCAGCAGGTGGCATGGTGGTTAAGGGCACTGGACTCCCACATGGCTGAGTCCTGGACCTGGTGGCTTGCCTTCTCACTTCCCCACCACCACCCCTTCCTGTCTCTCACTCTGTCCCTCTCTGGTCAAAGTAAAACAAATAAGTAAATAGATAGATAGATTAAAATAAATAAGTAAGTAGATGGATAGACAGATGGACAGATAGATGATGGGTAGATAGATAAAATGATCCTTGAAAAATATTTTAAAATACAGTAGCATAAAAAGTCAGAAAAGGGACAAACGGAGTTAGTGCTCTAAGGTTCTTGCTTTGTTTGGGGAAAAGGTAAGAATGTAAGTGTTGGACATTAGGCCAAGGATGCTTACAGGGTGACCACTAAAAGAATAGTAAAAGTGAATACAACATCCAAGCTAATAGAGAAAATTTAATATTTTAAATATTTGCACAATCTAAAGGTAAGAAAAGAGAGAACAAATAGAGCAATAGAAAATGCTTAGTATTTTAGTAGTATTAACCTGAGTATGTCAGAATAATGTTAAATGAAAAGGAATGTACATGCTAATTAAAGGACAAAGATCATCAGATCAGCAGAAACAAAACAACTGGGGTGGAAATGGGGTGGAAGGGATAAGAGGGGGGAAGAGTCTGCATCTACCTTTTTTGTATAATTCTGACTTTTTTTTTTTTTTTTTTTTTTTTTTTGAGAGGTTTTTGCAATAGGGCACGTGCGCTCGCCAGACAGAAAGAGAGAGACAGAAAGCGAGAAATCACCCCCCAAGGGGGATGGTCATGCCGCAATCCCTTCTCCTCCATTCTCCTCTCGGGATCTTGGGCACACACGCACATGCGCCTGGTGTGAGTTTTAAGCCTCCGGGTCCGGGACTCGAACCGTGGTCAACTACATGGGAGTCCAGCGACATAGCCATTACGCTAACTGCTGGTCCCTAATTCTGACTTTTGAACCATATTAATGTTTTTCTGTACATCCACCTCCTGTAGTCAACAGGATGGGAGAGCCCTAAATTGGAATCCAAACAGAAAAATGAGCTTAACTGTGTTTCAGATAAATAACATTATTAATACTAAAGGTCACAGAGATGGTTTTGAACTAGTCTAATTTTTTTATTTTTAGGGTTTTTGCCATAGGCTGCTTTCTCTTGCTGGAGATAGACAGTGAGAGGGAAAGTGAGAAACAACCCTCCAGAGGGGAGGGCCACATTGCAATCCTTTCTCCACTCTCCACCTGGGATTCTGGGTGCACACACACACACACATGCCCAGTGTGATTTTCAAGGTGCTGTGTATGGGGACTCAAATTGTAGTTGACCATGTGGGAGTCCAGCACCTTAACTACTACGCACCTGCTGGCCTCCAGCCCAAGTCACTTTGAACCCAGTATTTAGACTGTGTACCCTCTGGCTGGAGACAAAAAGAACTGTAAAAAGAGTGAATTTTAGTTGGTAGGCTTTTTTTATGTAGTGGACTATCCTAGCAATTCTAAAACTACATTATATTTTATAATTGATCAAATAAGTACAAGGTGTCTAGAGGGAGGCTAGAATGAATCTTCTGTTGGATTGGAATTGTGGTGGTACGTACGAATGCATGGGTTTTGACAGATCTAGAAAGAGAGTGTGTTTGTCTGCTGAGAAGGCCTAGAAGCTGAGGCACAACAGCAATGAGCATGCCTGATAGCCAGATCTCAGTCTCCATGAAAAGATGACCATTGCTCCTTGGAGAATTGATTCCAAGGCTGGGACAATATGCGATGAGTCTGGAAATGTTATACTAGAAGTGTTCAAAGAATGCTGGGAGCATGTCAAGAGATACAGGAATCAGCTGGAAGGGCTCCTACTGGCCAAATCTGGGATATTTTTGAGCATCAAAATAAGTAAAAATAGAGATGGGTTATACATCATCAAATAAGACTCTAAGACTGTATGGATATGAAAGAAAGACTGAAGAAACGAATGCAGAGATAAATAAGGGTGACGAGGAAGCTCTTAAGTAGAATGCCAGCTATTAAGTGAAGAAGGAATGATGAAATTAGAAAATTGGTTTTTGGCAACCCAGTAGAAATTGATTCAGACAATTTGATGAGAAACAGGTTTTTTACATGGTCTCAAAGTATCTTGGAAAATAATAACTTTACAAGAAAGAAAAGTGGTAGACATTAACATAACCAAATTCACTGGGACTAGCAGTTAGCGTAATGGCTATGTTGCTGGACTCCCACGTAGTCTACCACGGTTCGCGTCCCGGACCCGGTGGCTTAAAACTCACACCGGGTGCGTGTGCGTGCGTGCCCAGGATCCTGAGAGGAGAATGGAGGAGAAGGGATTGCGGTGTGGCCATCCCCCCGGGGGGTGATTTCTCGCTTTCTGTCTGTCTCTCTGTCTCTCTGTCTGGCAAGCGCACACACCCTATAGTGGAAAAAAAAAAAAACCTCAAAAACAAAAAGCAAACAAATTCACCACCGTCAGTAATGGGACAAATAAACAGGCCTCACCAAGGGGACGCAGGATTCCGTCCATGGCATTTGTTCCCAAAATGTATAGCCTGGATCTGATCATAAGGAAACCTCAGGCAATCCCAAACTGAGGGACGTTGTACCAAGCATGGTAAGGCAAAGCAAGCCTGAAGAACTATTTCAGATTCAAGTGGACTAAAGAGACATGGCAGCAAAATGTAGTATGTAATCCTGGGTTGAAAATCCTGGACCTGAAGGTGTTTTCTTTTCTAGAACATTATTGAACAAGGCAGGACCAGCAGTTGGCATAAGGGCTATGTCACTGGACTCCTATGTAGTAGACCGCAGTTCGGGTCCCAGACCCGGTGGCTTAAACTCACACTAGGCACATGTGCGTGTGTGCCCAAGATCCTGAGAGAGTGGAGGAGAAGAGATTGTGTTGTGGCCATCCCCTGTGGGGGGTGATTTCTTGCTTTCTGTCTGTCTCTGTCTTTCTGGTGAGCACACACACCCTATAGCAAAAACCTTCCCCCCAAAAATAAATAAATTTGAACAAAGTGTGTAAATAAGATAGAACAATACTTTGTTATCAGTGTTAATTGTATAATTTTTGTGCTTGAACCTGCTTATTTAAGAGAATGCTCTTGGGACCAGCAGTTAGCGTAATGGCTATGTCGCTGGACTCCCACGTAGTTGACCGCAGTTCAAGTCCTGGACCTGGTGGCTTAAACTCAGACCGGGCGCATGTGCGTACGTGCCCAAGATCCCAAGAGGAGAATGGAGGACAAGGGATTTTGTGGCATGGCCATCCCTTCTGGTGGGTGATTTCTCACGTTCTGTCTCTCTGTCTCTCTCTGTCTATCTGGCAAGTGCGCACGCCCTATAGCAGAAACCTCTCCAAAAAAGAAAAAAGAGAGAGAGAGAATGCTCTTGGGACCAGCAGATAGTGTAGCAGTTATGTCACTGGACTGACTCCCACATGGCTAGGTGCAGTTCAGGTTCCAGACCCAGTGGCTTAAAAATCATGCTGGATGCGTGTGCTTGTGTGTGTGTCTAAGATCCTGGGAAGAGAAGGGAGTAGAAGGGATTGTGGCATGGCCATCCCCCCAAGGGGTTGATTTCTCACTTGTCCCTCACTGGTCTGTCTGCCTGTCTCTGGTGAGCACATGCTCCCTAAGGCCAAAACCTTTTTTTTTTTTTTTTTTAATTCTTGTTTTGAGGAAGTATGCACTCAAGTACTTGAGGGATATCAAATCTGCAACTTATTTATAATCAGTTCAGAAAGAAAAAGTGTATAAGTGTGAGGAAAGAGAGGGGGGAACACAGACTGGCCCTCTTCTGTAGAGAAGGCACACCCTTTCCTCTCTCAGGCAGTAAGGCAGCTGTCAAAGTAGATCTGAACTGGACCTGGGTCGCAGCTAATTTCCAGTTACCTCTGGTTTCAAACATATCTATGTATAAGAGGTCTTCAAAAGCTCATGGAAAAATGCCTATTACCAAAAAACTTTGTATGAATTTGAGAATTGTTTTGCACCAAAATAAACTCTTACTTTAATTCTGTTTTTCTATGAGTTTTTCATAGCCCCCTGGTGTGTTATGGCTCCTTTCTCGCAGGACTTTGGGATCTAAGCGTCGCCATCTTAATATCTGGGAGAGCAAGGCCCCTGACCTTGTTTTATTTCTTGGGAAGTCTCTTGGCTATTCTTGGCCTTTTGATCCACTTAAATTTTAGGGCTGACTTGTGGATTACCCAGCTGAGAGAGCGACTGGTCCCCACGTTTGGCTGTTTGTACCATTAGCTGTGTTGTCTGTCTTCTAGCTTTTCAGAAGAGCTGGTGGATGAAGCTCTTGGGTCTGTGGCTGCAGAGCTTCAGGATGCGTGTGAAGATTATGCAGAAGCTGTGTTCACCTCGGAGTTCTTAGAGGCGGCTATGTAAAGGCTTTCCAAGGCAGGGCCCCGTGTCACACTGCACAAGGGACGACGCCAGCCTTTGTTAAGGCCACAGGAACTCTTCATCCTCCGCCATCCATCCAGGCCCAGAAGGTGCTGTCCACTGAGAGAACAGAAATGCCAGGGAGGTCATACTCACTGCATTTTCTCATTGCCAGAGCAGGGGCTCCGGAAGTTTGTGATGGAATACATTACATTTCCCAGTGCCCAGGAAATGTGGATTGATTATGACAATATAATATTTTCCAAATATACAATTCTCCTATCGAATGTTACGCTCATTCCTCTGGTGCAGTTTGGTGGTGCAGGTGTTTGAGAGGGAATAGCTGAGCACACCAAACACCGGCGTGCACGTTGCTCTTGACCCGCAGCAGCATCAACGTCAGCCCAGTGCTGTGACTCTGGCCCCGTCACCCGGCTCCTGTCTTCCGTCCTTGGCAACTTCTCTGTCAGGCATTGTCAGGACGCGTGTGCCAACTGGGTTGCAGGAGTTTTGTAAGCTGCCAGACCTCTGCCCTGTGGAGCTTATGGAAAACAGGAACCCGCCAGTTACACATGCATAGTAATAAACTCAACATTTCTTTAGCCTTCAGTCCCTAGATGACTTGGCATTCCACATTGTCTGCTCCTCACAGTCTTTTTTTTTTTTTTTTTTTTTGCTGTGTGTGGACACATTCTGATATAAAGCACTTTCTCTGAGTCCACAGGCAGTTTGAGAACACCGGGAAGCAATGGGGCCTTCTGTGCCCTGTGCCTGGTTAGAGGTGCAGAGCTTCCTCTAGCTCTGATGCGGTCAGAAGTTTCACCTCCACACCACAGAGAGCCCTGCTGGCAGTGGGGAGCAGGGGCGCAGGGGCGGGGTGGCTGCTCGGCATGACGACCTCCAGGTGTCCCCAGAGAAAGGAAGGCGCCGAAGGGCCTTCAGAGCTCGGTCCTCGGACATCTTGTAAGTTACGTTTTACCAAAAGAAAAGCTGTATTTTCAGGAATTCTGAATTCAGAACAAGAAAAGGACTATGCATAAAAATAAGGCCACTGCCTGGAAAAAGTGCCCCTCAATTTTTTGCCTGAGGCTTAGTGGAAAAAAATGCGAAGAAGGAATGACGTGAGACATACCCCAGGGAGTAATGTGAATCTTTTTATAACACACATAATGTCATCTGGAATTTTTCTCTGAACTGAAGTATTTCAGGTGATAATTTAAGCTGCTCGATCACACTTATTTGTGCAAAATTGATTTTCATTTCATGTTTTCCTACTTAATTTTATATAATTTCAGAATTTAAAGAGTTTCAAGGGAAATTACAGGTCTTCAGTCGGGGAGTTCGATATGTGCACTTGTATGATTGGCGCACCTGTCGCGGGTAGTTTGAAGTACTTCGTGTTGTAGTTTTTACTGTGTGTTTGTCTTTTTAATAAAATCAATATTTTAAAATACACCCATGTCTCTTGCAGATCATTTACATCTCCCTGTTTTTCCACAGGCAGAGTGAAATGGGATTCACAGAAACCACTGAGAATACTTTTAAGTTTGCTCTGAGTATAGTGGATGGTCTCCTTTCCATCCCCCCACCCCACCCCGACCCTACAGAAACAAGCAGACACTAATCACGGCTCGCTTTCACTGCGCACGTGCTGCAGAGCTGCTCCGAGGGCTTCCCGTGCCTTAACTCTCCCAGTCCACATGTCACCATGTGTGATGGGCACCATCATTATTCCCATTTTATACACACGGAAAATGGGGCGCAGAAGAGAGTTGAGTCAGATGTGCCCGTGTTCTGTGATGCCATGGTCACGGATTCACTTATTCCCAGGAAGATCATTGTAACAGTGCGAGAGTTCAGCTGAGTGCGTTTTCCTGCCTCTCCCAGTCCCCGTTCAGGTTGTCCCAGACACTGTCCTCCGGGGCAGTCCCTTTCCTAAGCACTTCCTGCTGCAGCCATTGCACTGAAGGATCGAGTCTGCTCTTTGCCTTGTTGCAGAATCCAGTCTCGTTCCTCCCACCAGATGACTCCCCCATTTCCACCTAGCTGTACACCTTCCTCTAGATCCAGGCCCTGACTGGTGGTTGGGGTGCTGGACTTCCATGTAGCCAATTGCAGTTTGGGTCCCAGGCCTGGCAGCTTGCTTTCTCACTTTCTCTCTCTCTCTGTCCCTCTCTGGTCAGATTAAAATAAATAAAGTTAAACAAAGATAATTCTTTAAAAAAAAAAAAAAAAGACCAGCAGGCGGCATGGTTGTTAAGGTGCTGGTCCCCCGATGGCTGACCATGGTTCGGGTCCCAGACCTGGTGGCTTGCCTTCTCACTTTTTTTTTCTCTCTGTCCCTCTCTGATCAAAGTAAATAAATAAATAATAAAATATTTATTCAAAAAAAAAAAAAAACCCACACACACAAAAGAAGGAATGGATATTGAACCCTTAAAATACAAATTTCTGTAGGCTGATCCCGTCACTCAGTGGTTAAGGGGGTTGGAGCCCACATGGCCGACAATTTTAATCCTGGCCCTGGTGACTTGAAAAACACTGGTGTGTGTGCATGTCCAGAATCTTGACTAGGTAGAAATAGGGAGAAAAAGGATTATGGCATGGCATGCCCCCTTGGGGTGATTTCTTTTTCTGGCAAGTGCACACACCTTTCAACAATAAAATAAAGATTAATTATAAAGAATATAAATATGGGGGCCGGCAGCTGGCATGGTTAAGGTGCTGGACTCCCACATGGTCGACTGTGGTTTGAGTCCCAGACCTGGTGGCTTGCTTTCACTTTCTCGTCAAATTAAAAAAATAATGTTGAGGGCTGGTGGATGGCATGGTGGTTAAAAGCACTGGACTCCACATAGTCAATCATGGTTCGAGTCCCAGACCTGGTGGCTTCCTTTCTCACTTTCCCTGTCTCTGTGTTTCTCTCTGGTCAAATGTGGAAAATAATAAATAAAATAATTCTTTAAAAAAAAGATGATACTGGGACCAGCAGTTAGCATAATGGCTATGTTGTTGAACTCCCATGTAGCTGACCACAGTTCAAGTCCCGGACCTGGTGGCTTAAACTCATGCCGGGCGCATGTGCGTGCGTGCTCAAGATCCCAAGAGGAGAATGGAGGAGAAGGGATTGTGGCATGACCATCCTCCCAGGGGATGATTTCTCATTTTCTGTCTCTGTCTCTCTTTGTCTTTCTAGCACATGCATGTGCCCTATAGCAAAAACCTCTCCAGAAAAAAAAAAATGATACTAAATAAAATTAATTCTTTAAAAATATGTGTGTGTGTGTGTGTTTGTGTGTTCAAGTCCCGGACCTGGCACTTGCTTTCTCACTTTCCATCTCTCTCTTGCTCTGTCCCTCTCTGATCAAATTAAATAAATAAACAAAGTTAATATCATTCTTTTTTAAAAAGATTTATTTATTCATTCTTTTTTTTTATTTTTTTTAATTTGACCAGAGAGAGAGAGACACACAGAGAGCAGCAAGTTACAAGCCACCAGGTCCAGGACTCGAACCATGGTCAGCCATGTGGGAGTGTCCAGTGCCTTAACCACCATGCCACCAGCTGGTCCCTAAATAATATAATTCTTAAAAAAAAAAAAAAAAAAGGAAGAGGAGGGATTGCAGTGGGGTATCTCTCTTGGGGAATGATTTTTCACTGTCTCTGGCTAGCATGTGTGCTGAATAGCAAAAACCTTTTAAAAATTTATATATATTTGTGTGTGTGTGTATATATATAAATTTTTCTGTTTATAGCCTTACAGCTATCCCAAACTCCTAGAATTTTGGTCTTCCTGAACAAGGGCTGATCACAATGTTAGTCGTTCTCTAAATCCCTTCAGTTTTCTCATGACCTAGACTGGTACTATGTTCAGCCACAGACACGCATGAAGTTAGTGTTTTCGTGTTGCCTAGGCTGTGCTCGGTTCACAGAGAGGCTGTGTACGTGAACCCAGGAGTGCTCTTTCAGCACTCGCGGTCTGAGCTCTCCACCTTCTCAGCCCTGGACATCCTGGGCTTTTACCTGTTCACACACCTCAAGTCTGGGAGCTCCTAGGGGCAGAGACTCTGCCTAGCACATACTGAGTGCTCGGTAAGTTCTTTTCAATCCATGAAAGAAAGAAGGCAGGCACACTTTATTGGGATTGATTTTGTGCAGGGGGCCTATCACATCTCAGAATAGTCCCCAGAAATCTATGTTGACCTTCGGTCACCCTGAAATAGAACGCCCCTAGGAGAACTATAGTTCCCGTCGCCCTGGCGCTGCGGCCAGGCCATTGGAATTCCAGCTTGGAGTTCGGAGCCTTGGCCTTCCAGAGCAGGGCTGCACTTCTCAGCTTCCTGCTGCCCCTGGGCCTTGGCTTGCCTCTGCCAGGGTGCTCCTGTGAGCTGGAATTGGGGTGACCCTGGGACTGGAGCAGAGGAGGGAGACAATTGGAGGGGGGAGGGAGGGATGCCAATCTGTATCAGTTACTGGCTCGGACTGTGGGCCCTTCTCCCTAGGCCTGGTGGTGCAGGGTGGAGGCGAGATGGGCTGAAACTGTTTAAGGTCTCTTCTCCCTTCTCTCACAGTCCCTGCCTCCATGAAGGTGAGGTGAGAGCAGGTGTGTAGGGAGAGTGGGCAGGGCTCCTACCAGGACTCAGGCCCGCTCCCAGCCCCAGGGCCAAAGGCAGGTCCGAGTATGAAGGTTTCCTGTGCTCTTTGGCATCAAGTGGGTTTCCTGTACCCTGCGAGTTTCTGAGAGGAGCACTCTGTCTTGGCAACTCGAGATGCTGGTAAGAATTACCTGCAAAGCCTGGACACCAAAGACTCCTCCTAACCAGAAAATTGCCCCTGAGGATGGCCCTGGGGGAGAGGGAGCTGGTCCTCTGTGCTCTTGAAAGGCCAGGGCATGCCGTGCGCCTCCATCAACACTGGCCTCCTGTTAGCTCTGTGTGGGTTCAAGTGCACGGTCGTCATCTGTTTCGGCTCTGGCCTGCGTACACGTTGGCAGGGTGCTGTTGAGGGCTGCTTGGGAGCGCTTCCACTGCACATCCTACACCTCGTGTCAGTCCTCAGGACAGTTCCTGAGATGTCCCAGGTTGGGACCCTGCACCCAGTGAACTGGGTCAGCCGGCCCATCTGTAGCTCCCTCTCCGACCTTGTGTGCGCAGCTCTGATAGGCAGACTGGGCTGGCTTCTGTGACCAGGCCTCGCCCACCTGCAGGACTAGGTCCTCTCTCGCCAGCTGTCCAGGGCCCCTGTCCCTATAACGCTGGGCCCTGCTAGCCCTCACCAGTCTTCGAAGGACCTGACGTGTGGCTTCTGCCTGGGATGGGGCTGTCCCTGAGCCTGCCCCCAGCTTCTGCTTGACCCCTTTTATGGGCTGCTCTTCTGAGACTCTCTACCTGTTCTCGCTCCGTTTGCCTGGTAACCCTCAGCGGCTTTTCCTGAACCAAGCCTCCTGCCGTTACTTTTTTCTCTGGCTGACATTCCGTCCTTCCAACTGGACTGTTTCCTGCCCCTGCAGCTGGGCCTACTGCAGGGTCTGCGTCTCCCCAGAACCCCAGCAGCATGCCCAGACAGGCTCCGTGGTGTCCTGCTGCCTCGGGATACATGAGACGCCTCTGCCTGAGCTTGGCCCTGCGTAGAGGCTGCACCCTTCCCGCTTCTCTGCGGATCCAGGGGAAAGTGTTAGCGTCTCCTCCCTTCTGTCGTTTCTTCCTGACCCCTACTGCATCCCGGCACAGGGTGGTTACGCCCCTTGGGAAGGCAGAGCCTTTCCCACAAAACTGTCCTTTTTCCCTGGTGGTGCCATTCATTCCCCATGACATGCTGGGTCTTAAAGTTTCTATCGCTCCCTCCACTGATTCCAAGACCAAGAAATCCTTTGTAGAGAACCTTGAATGGGTGTGTTGTGTTGTGTTTTGTTTTGTTTTGTTTTAAGTTTTTGCCATAAGGTATGTGCGCTCACCGGAGAGAGAAAGAGACAGTGAGAGGGAAAGTGAGAAATCACCCCCTGGGGTAATGGCCATGCCTTGATCCCTTCTCCTCCATGCATTTCCTGGGATTTGGGGCACGCATGCACATGTGCCTAGTGTGATTTTCAAGCCATCAGGCCTGGGTCTCAAACCACAGTGGTCCAGTACCCTAACCGCTAGGCCACCTGCTGGCCCGTCATCTTTCTGGAGAACGCTTATGCCATCTCCCAGCCCCACTGGCAGTGGCTTCTGGGAGCTAATCATCACTGAGACGCCGCCATCTCTGTCTCCGCCCCCTTGTCCTCATCTCCGAAACCTCCCTCGTCACAGCCTTTGCTCCACTGGGCACTGTGCCCTTTGCTGTCACTGCACCCTCTTCCCCTGTCCCCTCCTGTATCTTTGGGATCTCTTCTTCCCTCGCCTTCTCCAAGCACCAGCACCACCACTACCACGCCCCTCCCCACGGCCTCCCGAACCTAGTCATGCATTTGCTCTGCCTCTGCTCCGCTTGGGGGCCCAGCGTCTCCCAACCACACCCATTCCTGTCCTCACTGTGGTCTCGGTGAGGTCAGCCTTAGACTTCCCACTAGCGGGTGGCAGAGACTGCAGAAGGTCCTGGCAGGTGCTGAGGAGCCCACTATGTGCACATTCCTGCCCCTGCTGGTGTGGGAGTGGGGGGCTCCCGTGCTCTAGCTCTGTCTCATCCACGCCCGGCAGCGCTGGTGGGAGTCAGAGAATCCAGAGAGCCTTCCAGCTCTGGAGCCCTGTGATGAAGAGGGGCAGGAGCACTCACCCCACAGCCGAGGAGCTCCCCAAACCAGAACTGAATTTGACCGAGGAAGCCCACGGCAGACACTGCCCCCTGACTCCTTAGGGCACAAGGAAGCGGGGCATTCAGGAGCCTTGGAGCTCAAGCCAGCCTCTAGAGCACATGCAGCCACTCTCCTTCCTGGCCCCAAAGGCCTCCTGGGAGAGTCACGAAGACAAGGCTCTCGTTAACACTGTCTGACGCTTTATTTATTTATTTATTTATTTTTTGAAGAGGCTTTTGCTATAGGGCACATGTGCTCAACGGAAAGACAGAGAGAGACAGAGAGACAGAAAGTGAGAAATCACCCCCCCCAGCCACACCACAATCCCTTCCCCTCCATTCTCCTCTCAGGATCTTGGGCACACACGCACACACGCACCCGGCGTGAGTTTAAGCCACCAGGTCCGGGACACGAACCGCGGTCGACTACATGGGAGCCCAGCAACATAGCTATTAGGCTAACTGCTGGTCCCAACACTGTCTGACACTTTTGAAGGGTTACCTGGAGGCCAAGAGAAGTCATGTGAATACTTGGGATTTCCCAACATCACACATGGGCCAGAGCTTTACACTTGGCAAAACTTCCTTGAATATTCCTCTTCCTCCAGGTCACTGTAACCTCCCCTGCTCTGTGACTCAGCTGTAAACGTAAGGTGTGAGTTAAAATCCCATGTGACTTGATAACTCAGTTTTCTGATCTAGGAAGTGGGAATAGAAAGAGCGTCCGCCCTGGGTCATTGTGAGGAGTAGGAAATGCCCGTGAAGACAGAGCCGCTCCCAGCACAGCCGATCGGAAGTGTTCTGTACGCGTTCACTGTCAGGTCTGTCACCGAGCATCTCCTGGGAGGGGACTTTCCTTTAGGCTCACAGCTTAGCTCCGAGGTGCTTTCCTGGACCGCCCCCTGCTGTATCCTTGCCTGCCTGCAATCCCGCGTCTCCCCTTGCCTTGCCCTTCAAGCCGGACACTTGGCGACCCTTTCCTAGCCTTGCCTTTTGCCAACCTAAGCGACACATTTGGTTCCCCATGCCTGCTGGTCTGCTTAGGCTGCCTCTGGCAGATACCCTGCAGGCATGCCCTTCCAGTGCTTCCAGAACTTTCTAAATTGAACCGCATCCTTCCGTGGCAGAAAGATGAAGTAGTAGCCCCGTTGCACAGATGAAGAAATTGGGGCCTGTAGAAAGGACTCGCTCAGGCTCACACAGACCCAGCAACAGAGCCAGACTTCAGCCTGGACCTTCTGACCTCAGATTACTACCCGGCCTGTCACACAGTGTTATCTTTCTCCGAGGTACCATGGTCCCTCCTTGTCGATAGTTTCCATTCGCGTGACTTCAGTTATTTATGGTCAACTACAGTCCAAAAATATTACATGGAAAATTCCAGAAATAAACAATTCTTCACATTTTTCTTTTTAAGGTTTTAGCCAGAGGGCACATTTGCTTGCTGGAGAGACAGAGAGAGGGAAAGTGAGAAATCACCCCCTCTCCCCCAGGGATTATGGCCATGCTGCAATCCCTTCTCCTCCTGGGATTTATTTTTTAATAATTATTTATTTCATTTTTATTATTATTATTATTTATAATTTGCTATAGAGCACAGGCACTCATGAGAGAGAAAGAAAGAGACAGAAAGTGAGAAAGCAAGCCACCTGGTCCAAGACTCGAACTGCAGTTGGCCATATGGGAGTCTAGCACCCCAACCACCATGTCACCTGCTGGCTCTCCTCCTGGGATTTTGGGCACACATGCACATGTGCCTGGCCTGATCCAGATCTGGGACTCAAACCATGGTCTGTCACCTGGAAATCCAATACCTAAACCACCATGCCACTGCTGGCCCAGACAATTCTTGAGTTTTAACTAGCTTATCATTCTGAGTATGTGATGAATTGCTGTCGGGAATCCTCCCTCTGCACAGTGTATCCATGCCATGTTCACTACCAACCTGTGAGTCATTTAGTAGCCATCTTGGCATGGCAGTGGTTGTGTCCAAACAACCCCCTTTTTACTCCATGTGCCCCCAGAATGCAAGAGTAGTGACATGGCAATGTGGATATGCCAAAGAGAAGCCATAAGGTAGTTCCTTTAAGAGAAAAGGTGAGAGGTCAGTAGATGGCGTAGTGGTTAAGGCACTGGACTCTCACATGGTTGACTGTGGTTCAAGTTCCGGATCCAGCAGCTTAAAACTCATGCCAGACATGTGTGTGTGCACACTCCCAAGATCCCAGGAGAAGAATGGAGAAGAAGGGATTGTGACATGGCTGTCCCCTCTGTGGGGTGATTTGTCACTTTCTCTCTCACTGTTTCTCTTTCTCTAGCACAGGCCCCCTATGGCAAAAAAAAAAAACTTAGAGAAAAAAGAAAGAGAAAAGGTGAAAGTTCTCAAGGGGAAAAAGCTACATACCGAGGTTCTAAGCTCTCCAGTGCAGTAGAGTACTTTGTGAGAGACCAAGAGGCTCCATTCACATAACATCCATTATAGTATGTAGTTATAACTGTTCTATTTTATTATTAGTTATTGTTCATTTCTCACTATGCTTAGTTTACAAATGAAACCTTATTATAGGCAGGTATTTATAGGAAAAAACATGCTCTGTGTTAAGGTTCGGCACTGTCTGCGGTTTCAGGCATCCTGGTTCCCCACGCCTGCTGGTCTGCTTAGGCTGCCTCTGCCTAAGCAGAGGCCTTGGAGCCCAACCCCCACAGGCGAGGGGGGGATTGCTGTGGACGAGCACGGCTTAGAACATCCGAACACGTCAAAGGTCAGTGCCATTGCCATTTTTAAACCAGCATGTGTGTGCCATGTCCTGCTCTTTGCCAGGCACTCTGCTTAGTTCTGGGCACAGGAAGGAAATGAACATGAGGGCAGCTGGGGGCTGCAATCCCTTCTCCTCCACTCTCCTCTTGGGATTTAAAAATATATATATTTTTAATTTAATTTATTATTATTATTTATAATTTGCCATAGGGCATAAGCACTCATGATAGAGAGAAGGAGACAGAAAGTGAGAAAGCAAGCCAAGGTTTAGGTGAATGGATCCCACATGGCAGATGGTGTGGTCTGAGTCTTGGACCTGACAGCTAGAAAAACACATGTGTGCATATGTGCCCAAAATCCCGAGAAAAGAATAGAGGAGGAGGGATTATGGTGTGGACATCTCCCCTGGGGGTGCTTTCTCTCTCTCTCTCTTTCTCTCTCTCCCTCATCTTCTTGCTAAGCACACATGCCCTATAGTAAAAATTACCAAAAGAAAATAACAACTAACTTGCACTTCCTACATTCCTGACACAGTGACCAGGTGGGAGTGGAGCCGCTGCCTCAGTGTCCATCCACTCCACCATCATCCATGTCCCTCATTCCCTCCACTCCTGCTTGGGCCGGGCCCTGCCTAGAACTCGCCCCTAGAGTGATGCTAACTGTGCACTACTTTATTTACGTCTCCCCGTTGAACACCCACACTAACGCTGCCATAGAGGTTATCCACCCATTTCACAGATGACATGCAGGGTACCCCTGGCTCTGACTGCAAATCTGTGCTCCTTCCAGCACGCTTCTCCCTCGGCCCTGGCATCCAGCCTAGGCAGGCCGCTCCTCCCAGGCTCTCCCACCAGGGCTGGGGCTCTGCTTCCAAGGAGCACGTCAGGCTGCAGCCACTGCCACATGCCACACTGTGGTCTCACTGAGGCTCCGGCCTCCCACGCCAGGCAGCGCGTGCT
This sequence comes from Tupaia belangeri chinensis, assembly GCF_000334495.1. Taxonomy (NCBI): domain Eukaryota; kingdom Metazoa; phylum Chordata; class Mammalia; order Scandentia; family Tupaiidae; genus Tupaia; species Tupaia belangeri. The sequence continues at coordinate 439,073 of NW_006203664.1, forward strand.
GAACTGGGCGTGCAGGTGCCAGCCCTCACCTGGGCTGTCCTGGACTTGCCGTGCCCATTGAACACTGTTCTAAGATGAATTCCCCCCTGCCCAGTCCAGGCCAGGTCAGTTCCTGGGGTACATTCGGTGTTCCCAGCTCTCCTGTCTGGGTCCTCATATGTATCTTAGGGGCATCATCTCAGAGAACCTCTTCCCTTACCATGGCAAAATAGGGACCAACAGCCCCAGCCAACCACAGCAGAAAGAAGCCCCTCATTCCCAAGAGGGCCAGCAAATGCACCTGGGTTACTGTTCCTTGGCTCTGATTGGCTAGCAAGCCCAACTCTGATGTAATCTCTGTGCTCTGATTGGTCAGATCCGAGTCACATGTTTGCGCAAGGAGAAGGGGATGGCTAGGCATCATCTTGGCTATGGACTGAACATGGGGTAGGCAGCTTCCATAGGAAAGCTGAGGCCTGTCACCTGCAGCAGTAGTTGATGCTGGACAGGGAACAGCTGCAGCGGCATGTACAGAAAGTAGCATATCTCTGTGTGTGGGGAGGGGTGTCTCACAGCCTTGCAACCCTCTGCCTCCGCCTCCTGAGTCGCTGGGACTGCACCAGTTCTTCAGGGGGAGTGGGTCCCCTCTGTGGCCCCAGTCTGCCCTACAGCCTCATCGACCAGCACACACTACTGTGGCTGGGCCAAGTAGCACATCTCCTGAAGGCCAGATAATAAGAAAAACTTGAATTCACATTAGCACGCCTTTACATGTTGTGACATACTACGGAAATACACAGATAGTTCATACTATGGAAATACACAGACATAGAATGAAAATGAAGATGATGAAAGTACAGGAAAAACGTGGACTATGGCAGTACAATACGTTGTGGGGAGTTTTGTTTTTTTTTTTTTTTTTAAGGTTTTTGCCATAGGGCGCATGCGCTCCCCTAAGAGGAGAGGGACAGAGAGACAGTGAGTGAGAGGGGGAGAAATCACCCCCCAAGGGGAATGGCCACGGCAGTAATCCTTTCTCTTCCATTCTCCTCCTGGGATTTTGGGCACACACACACATGCACCCAGTGTGATTTTCAAGCTGCCGGGTCCAGGACTGGAACCACAGTCAGCCATGTGGGAGTCTAGTGCCTTAACCACCATGCCACCTGCTGGTCCCCCAAGTGATTCATTTTTACTGAGTAAGGGTTGCAATTTAGTGTGGGCAGTCCTGCCTCTGGATTAGACCTTGAAAGATAGTTGAGACTCTAGTCATTAAAGAAGGCCCCTCCGGGCAGAGACAATCCTGCAAAGTCCAAAGTCTCGAGAGGGTCGAGAGTGGCTGTGACTGCACAATGTAGGGGTGTAGCCAGAGCCCAGACTTCCATGCTGCCATCTCAGTCCCAGGGCAGGGGACGTGCCCACAGAGGCTTGGATGCACTTGTGGGGGGGTGAGGAGCAGCCTCTGTA
>NW_006203664.1:440600-443576 GCF_000334495.1 Tupaia belangeri chinensis
GTGGGGGTTTTTTTTTTTTTTTTTTTTTTAAGGTTTTTGCCATAGGGCGCATGCGCTCCCCTAAGAGGAGAGGGACAGAGAGACAGTGAGTGAGAGGGGGAGAAATCACCCCCCAAGGGGAATGGCCACGGCAGTAATCCTTTCTCTTCCATTCTCCTCCTGGGATTTTGGGCACACACACACATGCACCCAGTGTGATTTTCAAGCTGCCGGGTCCAGGACTGGAACCACAGTCAGCCATGTGGGAGTCTAGTGCCTTAACCACCATGCCACCTGCTGGTCCCCCAAGTGATTCATTTTTACTGAGTAAGGGTTGCAATTTAGTGTGGGCAGTCCTGCCTCTGGATTAGACCTTGAAAGATAGTTGAGACTCTAGTCATTAAAGAAGGCCCCTCCGGGCAGAGACAATCCTGCAAAGTCCAAAGTCTCGAGAGGGTCGAGAGTGGCTGTGACTGCACAATGTAGGGGTGTAGCCAGAGCCCAGACTTCCATGCTGCCATCTCAGTCCCAGGGCAGGGGACGTGCCCACAGAGGCTTGGATGCACTTGGAGGGGGGTGAGGAGCAGCCTCTGTAGCGCTTCCTTCCTCCCGGCATTGGATTCTGTCCAGCTTCACGAAGATGCCCTTGAACGGGAATGAGCAGCTTCCCCCATCCGATCCTCGCTCCCTTCCCTTGAAAGCTTGATTTGCCCCAGATTGCCCTCACTCGAGCTTTCTAATCTTTATTCTGTTTCTAAACGGGGAGTCTACTGGGAGCCCCAGGCCCTTGCCAAGCGCTCCATCTGCATTTAATCAATCCCTTCTCGGGAAATCCAATCCGTCATAAATTCCAGCCTCACAATAAATGCGCAGGGAGGTCTGCAGACACCCAGGCTTATAGTGAATGAGAAGCAGAATCGCCATCCCAGTTCCTGCATCAAGAACAGTGGGAATCCGAGGGAGGTGTGAGCGAGAGGGGCACATATGGAAGTCTGGATGGCTGGATGGGGAGACCCCAGAGCCCTACCGCCCTGCTCCAGTGCATCCCCTGCCAGCAAACCCATACCATCCTCAGCCTGGCCTAGCTCTTCGTAATGGATTTTATATCCGCTCAGTGTGACGAAGGCGTCTTGGCAATCTTCAAAGACCTGCAGAATCTCCTCCCAGCCCTCCAATGAGAAGCCAGCAGCCTTCGTCACCCACGTAGGTGGCTCTCAGGCCAGCATTTACTTTAGTGTCAAAAAGAAATCCCAGGCATGTTTGAAATTGATGTGGGGCTGACCGGGCGGCTAGGCCTTCATGAGGACACTCCAGGCAGGTCCTTGGGGCCGTGGGCCTGAGCTCTGTGGTCAGCGTTGATCCTGTCCTTGCCTCTGGAGGGGAGTGAGGCCTGGCAGACTGACTCCCATTTGGAGCTGGGGCCTGAGATCTGCAGAGAGAGCCCACCACAGCCTCCATGACCTGCGGCATGTGTGACAGAAGGCTGCCTGGCAAGGGGGGCAGGGATGCGGGTGCAGCTCACCAAAGCTTTTAATTAACTCAGATAATTATTCACAGCTGTGGACACGATCAAGCCCCAGACTCCCCACACTGACTCAGGGGGCTGTTTCCCATCTGAACAAAAGGAATGACTCAAACCTAAGTGCTTGCTATTTTGAAGGGTCAGGATCCCTTTAAAAATCTGGACAAAGCTAGACTCTTCTTCTTAGAACGCACACATATACACACATACATATATTTGCAACCACACCACAGACACCACACAATAGACGTGCACACATGCATATGTATACACACATACCCATACATGTGTGACTCACATGCACATGATACATACATGCATTGTGACACACATGTGCATATGCACAGATTCACATACACAGGCACACACACAAGTCCAGTGTCACTTCCAGTCTGGGGAGGCTCACAATCTTGAGGTGCAGGCAGCCCTCAGCCCCAGGTTGAGGAACCCTGAATGAATGGCTCCAGGTTCCAGCCAGCCCCTCTCCTGAAGACGCTGTGAAGCTGGTTATGTACTTAGCCATGTCCCTCTCACAAAGGACTCTCCAGTCTCTTGCTCTGAGGCAGACAGAGGAGGCCTTATTGCCCACTTTTCTGCAAATGTGAACAAAAGCCCAGGGTGAGGACAGGTCTCCCAGGGAATCGGTAGGAAGCTGGTGTAAGGAGGGCTGGTCTTTGGAGATGGCCAGGACGCCTTCATCACACTGAGCGGATATAAAATCCATGATTAGAGCTAATACAGGCAAGGAGGCCTGGCTGAGGACGGCGCGGGCTTGCCGGGAGGGCACGTGCTCGGGCAGGGCGGTAGGACTCTGGGGTCTCCCCGTCCAGCCACCCAGACTTCCTAAGGTCTTCCAGTCCACAGTCTGGAGCTCACGGGGCTACATCACTGACTCCTCTGACTTTTTAAGCCCCTGCTCCTTTTTGATGGACAAAAAACAACAGCTCTCATTCTCCCCCAGGAATTTCTCATAACTCTTTCACTGTGGGGAAAAGAAGCCGAAATCTACTTCTCCAAGTGAAAGTTCACTGTGTCTCAGGTTAAGGCTTTTGTTAAATTTGACTTCCTATTTCTTGAAATAGAGTTTTAAGAATAGAACTCCGAAAATCATAGTTGTTCCGATTTCCCAAATATGAAATCTTGCAATCTGGAGACATTTAAAACCACACAGCCTGTGGCAGTCCCAACAGAAAAGCACTAGGAAAGGACTGACGCCCCTTCATTCGCTGGCGAGGGTGATGGGGAGGCCCTGGCCATTCTCTGCAGTTTCCAGCAGAGGATGCACTGGGACCCTCGTGCAAGGAAGAGTCCCAATTGCAGACCCACGGGCCGAGTCCTAGCTTCAGGGACTTAAAAAACACACCAGTGGGGTGTGTGTGTGTGTGTGAGTGTGTGTGTCCAGACAGGATGGAGAAATGGAGGAGAAGGGATTGCAGTGTGACCTTCTCTGCGGGGCTGCTGCTTCTTCCCGCTCT
>NW_006203664.1:443723-445656 GCF_000334495.1 Tupaia belangeri chinensis
GCTCTTCCTCTCTCTCTGGCCAGCACACATGCCCTCTGGCCATTAAAAAACAAAAAGTAGCTCTCACACCCTGAGCGACAGGCAGCTGCATTTTCCTGAAAGTTCCTAAAACCCATAACTTTGGCAGGGCTGTAGGGATGATCTTTGGGGGGATTTCTGGGTCTGCATGATGGTGCAGCCCTCCATGTTTAAGAAGTTTGGACCCCACAACACAGTCATTTAACTGTCCTACCTCCAAAGTGCGTTACACTCTCAACGCCCTTGGAGTGCGGTCATGTGGGTGTAGGACCTCCCCTCCCACAGAAGATTCTCCAATCTCCCACTCCCCATAGCTCACAGGCTTACAGCCTGGCTTGATGCAAAACTGAATCTCTCTAAAAGCCATTCAGTGGTCTGTGGTGAGGAGAGCGGCCTTCAGGCCAAAGTCTTTCTGCTAAAGGATGGCTGGGGTGTATTATGGTTCTTGGCCCCCTCGAGCTGCACCAGTTCCTGTCTGCTTTCCCCACCAGTTCTTGCAGCCTCCTTCGATTCTCCGAGACCCTGGTAGCCTGCCAGGACATTCCCTTTGTGCTCCAGAGGAGCCCGAGTCTGTCTGACTTACGACGGGAAGCATCCGTGTTACACATGTACGCATCACCCGGACGGGGCATGACTTTGGCAAGCAAACTCAGCCTGTGCACCCACAACACACGATGCGTCTCCTGGCAGCAGGCGTGGAAGGGAAGCAAAGACAGAGAGTTGAAAAGACTTCTTGACGCAAGGCACTGCGGGCTCCCCACATCTCCTCAGGAGGTTATGAGGAGAGAGCTCTGAGCTCCCAACTTGGAAGTCCTCTTTCGGTCCCAGCTGTGCCGCAATGTCCGGTGTTTGACCACCGCCCTCCCCCATGACTGGGCCCAGCTTCCCCCGTCGCTCAATGAGGGGCTGGGTCCCCTGAGCTGGGGTTAGAGCCCATGAGCATGGCGGGGAGGTCTCTGGATCCAAGATAGCTCACTCCAATCAGCACAAAGGAAGCCCCCCTCCCCTTACATCCACATGCTCTGAGCTGAAAACAAAGAGCAGTGGCAGTGCCCTCCCTGGTACCAGCAGTGTCCTCCCTGGGTACCGCGGTGCCCTCCCTGGATACCGCGGTGCCCTCACTGGGTACCGCGGTGCCCTCTGGGTACCAGCAGTGCCCTCCCTGGGTACCGTGGTGCCCTCGCTGGGTACGAATTCTCTCTCACACCTCCCCCACTCCCACCTCATTTTAAAATGCATGACCGAAAACCAAGGCTTCCATAAATACTTCCCTTTTAGCCTCTGCCTTCCAGCCTTTAGAAATGCGTTTACATAAAATAACCAGAGGGGATTTCTGCAAGGACCTCGTTATTCACCAGCAGCCCTTCTGGGCCGAGGTGGTTCCCTGACAGACTGCGACCCTCCAGCCAGTAATTGAATTGGCACCTGCCTGGTGAAATAGCTCCCACCGTGGTGTACCGGGAGCGGCTCAGAAAGGGATGCTTCCGTCTTTGTGAAAGGCGGTGGTGCCTGGATCCCTTGAGTGTCCTTTCGCGGAGTAATCTAGTATATCTTTAATAAGTGGAGTCAATTCACTTTCAAAACCCTTGTAAAAGCCAGCCTTTTAGTCATTCTGACCAGAAACATTCAAACTGCAATGTGGATAGATAGCCTGAGCAGCCCGAGGAGATCTGCCTGGTGCTGGGTTGGCAGCCGCAGAGGAGCGAGGAGCCGAAGCGTTGATAGCCCCAAGAGACCTTTGCCCAAAGGCAGCCACGCCTGTGCCCTGGAGAATCCACAGACGAGGAGAGGAGGCTCGGCTGCTTCTCACTTCCTTACCCGGCAGGGCACCTCACCCTGGGGAATGGGAAAACCCTGGGAATCTAACTGAACTGCAAAGGCTCTGGAAAACCCTTGAGTCTAGCAGGCTCTGTGT
>NW_006203664.1:445678-450283 GCF_000334495.1 Tupaia belangeri chinensis
AGGGTTGCCTGAGGTTGCACAGGCTGGGGGACGGGGTGGTGATGGGGGCAGGTTAGGGACGCAGTCTCGGCCTCTTGCTTTCCTGTTGTCTTGTTTTCTTGTTTTTCTTGAATATTTTTTTATCTTTTCCCCTTTAGTGGTTAAGGCAGGAGCTTGGGTTTGAACACTTGCTTCACTGCTTATTAGCTGTGCAACCTACAGAGAGATACCTCACCTCTCTGAGCCTCAGTTTCCTTCTCTGTAAAATGGGAGCGGTCATAACAATGCTTCCTTCGTGGTGCTGCTGTAAGGATGGAATGAGCCCACATGTGAAAAGCATTTAAAACACTTCTGGGCATGTAGTAGTCACTCAACAAATCCCTAGTAGTGGTTTCGCCATCATTGTTACTGGTACTTTCTTGTTACAGTAGAAGAGAATTAGAGCAAAGGCGAGGAAGAGCTTCCCAGCTAGTAGAGTTCCGGAACTGGAATGGCCTTCCTAATGAAGAAAGGGATGTCTTCCCTCCAGGCCTTTAAGCCCAGCAGAATTCTGAAGGTTTTGCAAAGTCTGGAAGTGGGAAGGTGGAAGGATGAACTGAATGACCCTTTCTTGAGGGCACCTGGAGTGGGAGCTTTCCTCATCGCCCACAGCGATGGGGCCGTGAAGGTTTATTTCTGTGGTTGTATAGGACGCCTTTCTGTGCTGACTTCAGCTCCAACCCTCTACCCTTCTCCCCTGCCTCTGTGGTAGGTACCACTGCACCTGAACTTCGAGGAGAGAGGTGAGATTTCTGTTACAGGACAGAGGCTCCAGCTTAGGGAGGCTGGCTCTGTGAGAGACTCAGAGGAGAGGCCAGGGGTGTTTTGAGTGGGAAGAGCCCTAGGCTACGTGTCTCAAAGCTTGGATTCTAAAACTAGGGCGAACCACTTCCCGCTCTGGGCTTCGGTGTTTCCAGCCTTCTTATGAAGGCAGGACAGAACAACCTCTCTAGAGAGCAATTCAGTGATAAGTTATTTAGGGGAAGGAATGTACATGGCCTCACAATTCCAATGGTGCCTATGAGCCCCAGAGAATCTCTGGCACAGGAACAGGAGATATGTAGAGGGATGTTTGTTGCAGCATCATTTGTAACAGCAAGGAGCTGAGAGACCTACAGAGCCATTCAGAGAGGAGCAGAAAAATAAAATACAATGTATCACACGTAAAATATCAATAGTATGTAGCAACCCAAAGGAACAAGCCAAATCTACAGATATCAATGTGACAAATGCAGAATATGCTCCAGTGCAGTACCATTATGTGGTATTTAAATGCATACATGCAAGTATGGAATATTAACACTTATGCACATGAGGAGACCTCAAAAATCTGTAGAAAAATGGAATTAAAATACCTATTTTGGTGCAAAAAATTTTTTAAAATCCATACATACTTGTTTTTCCAAGTTTATTTATTTATTTATTTATTTTTTGGAGAGGTTTTCGCTATAGGGCGCGTGCGCTCGCCAGACAGAGAGAGACATAGAGACAGAAAGCAAGAAATCACCCCCCAGGGAGGATGGTCATGCCACAATCCCTTTTCCTCCATTCTCTTCTCAGGATCTTAGGCACGTACGCACATGCGCCCAGCGTGAGTTTTAAGCCACCGGGTCCAGGACGCGAACCGCGGTCCACTATGTGGGAGTCCAGCGACATAGCCATTACGCTAACTGCTGGTTACCTCCAAGTTTATTTTGTGCATTACAGCTAGCTTGCAAGAAAGAGAGAGAGAGAGAGACACCCCTTGCAGGGTCTTGTAACACCCCATCCCTCTTCTCTGGCTCTCTAGCTCCTCAGAATCTTGGTACCCGCACATGCACCCAGTGTGTCCTCAAGTTCACCTGGAAGTTTAAACCCATGGTCGGCCTGCTGTCTAGTTTGCTATCAACTGTCCCACCAGGCTGGGCCCGTGGTTTTTCATCATACTCATTTCCATGAACTTTGTGAAGATCCCTCCTGTATGGAGAAAAGCTTTAGCCAGCAGATTGAAAAATGTGCCGCTTCAGAGAGGCTCCCTGGAGGAGAAGAATGGAATGGGGCTTAGAGGACAAATGAAGGACTGTGGCTAGACTGGTAGGAGATGCCATGAACTGAGGCGTGGCTCAGTGACACCTTGTCATGTGCATTTCGAGTTAAGATAAAATAACTACAAATGGTTGGAGTCCTCATAACCACTCAGGACCGGCCAGCACTGTTTCCATGGTCCACATAGCCAGAGCTGGGACCAACGATGGGACCATCGGACAGGCCCACGTGATGGAGTGGCGCCTTGGAGGAAAGCTGCACCGGAGGCCAGGTGGACAAGAGCGTAGGAGGTGTGGATAGTAGAGCAGACGCAGAGAAAGCCCCCAGCTATCACCTACTCTGTGCACAAGCTGATCGTGATTTCTTATCCTAGTTCAATACTGTTGCATTAGCAATCAGGCGATTTCCCCCCCATTGATTTAGTGTTTCTATCATCTACAATCGTGTTTAATTTTCTGAGTGCTGGAATCTGTTATCAACTGACAACGATGTATACGGGGTGGGCTGCAGGGGAGGGAGGTGGCTGAGGTTGGAGCACCTGAAGTCACTTGCTCTGGGGCAAGTGGGCATTTGGAGGTGTGCAGAAGAGCTGGTCTTGCAGTAAGTTCTCCATATTCACCCAGTTCCTACAGTTGAAGTATTTGGCAGGTGGGCTTGCTTGGAGCCAATCTCAACAGTCTTGGCATAAAACAAGCTCCCACCCCAGCTCCAGCTGCAAAAGCCTCATGGTGGGGGGGATAAATTGTTGCAGACATTCCCTGGGGCAGGGAGGAGCCCCACTAGAGAGCACACAGTGGAACCTTCTGGACAGCCGCATCGAGATCTTTCTCCACCGATCCTCTCCTGAGAGCAGCGGCTGCATCTCACCCTGCCGCCACCTAACCACCTTCTCTTGAAGAACACACCCCAACCTCTCCAGACCCTCTACCCACAACCCCCTCTACCGCACACCCCACTCGATGAGACAAAAGCAAGCTGAATAGCAACTGATAAAATGAAATCCGGACCCAAGCCTCAATTCATCTCAGCTTCTCACATAAGAAGCTCTAGTTGAACAGATGCTACAAGCTGTCCCCAAACAACTTTGGAAAACACCGAGGATACGTACACGTGTGTTGTATAGGCCTTGCAGCCCACCCCTGTGGGAATAAAGCGGGGATCCACGCTAATGTGACCTTAGAGCGTTTGGCTTGGTCTGCTAGGGGCAGGGGTGGAGAGGTCTGTCTTGGCTGTAGGGCCTTATACAGAGGGGCCTAAAATTCACCGAGGGTTCCTTTGGTAATCTTTTTATTTTTAATTTTTTTCAAGAATTATTTTATTTAATTTTATTTATTCCTTCATTTATTTTAATTTGACCAGAGAGAGGTAGAGAGACAGAAAGAGAGAGAGAGAGAGAAAATGAGAAAGCAAGCTGTCAGGTCCAGGACTTGAACTGTGGTTGGCCATGTGGGAGTATCCAGTGCCCTAACCACCTTACCACATGCTGGTCCCCAAGCTTGTTTGTTTATTTATTTATTTATTTATTTTTAGTGTTTATCGAGCACCTACTATGTGCCAGGCATCTTTTAAAAATATTTTATTAAAATTTTTTTCTTTTTTTTTTTTTTTTGAGAGGTTTTTACTATAGGGCGCGTGCGCTCACTAGACAGACAGACAGAGACATAGAGACAGAAAGCGAGAAATCACCCCCCTAGGGGGGATGGTCACGCTGCAATCCCTTCTCCTCCATTCTCCTCTCGGGATCTTGGGCACACACGCACACGCGCCCAGCATGAGTTTTAAGCCACCAGGTCCGGGACATGAACCGCGGTCGACTATGTGAGAGTCCAGCGACATAGCCATTACACTAACTGCTGGTTCCCTATTTTATTAAATTTTATTTATTTATTTTCATTTGACTGAGGCGGGGAGAGAAAGCAAGCCACTGGGTCAGGGACTCGAACTGCAGTTGACTACGTGCAAGTCCAGTGCTCTCAACCACCTGCCATCTACTGGCCCTTAGGCATTGTCTTTTTAATTATTTACCTTTACTTATTATTATTTAAAAATTTTCCTATAGGGCATATGTGCTCACCAGAAACAGAGAGAGAGAGAGGGAAAAGGAGAAAGCAAGCCACCAGGTCTGGAACTCTAAGCGCAGTCAGCCATGTGGAAGTCCGGCACCTTAACAACCACACCACCTGCTGGTTCCCGCTTTGGTAATCTTAAGGGAATCTTCTTGTCTCTGCAGATGAGACTTTTGGCAACTCAGTGCCTCTTTTTTTTTTTTAATTTACTTAAAAAAACACAATGTTTATTTAGGGCCAGTAGGTGGTGTAGTGGTTAAGGTGCTGGCCTACTGTGGTTTGAGTCCCAAACCCAGCAGTTTGGAAAACACGTTGGGCTCATGTGTGTGCCAAAAATCCTGAGAGAAGAATGAAGAAGGGATTGCAGTGTGGCCATCCCCTCTGGCAAGCAATTTCTTACCCAACCTCCACTCACCCTATTTCTCCAGTGAGCACACGTATCCTATAGCAAAAAAAAAAAAAAAAAAAAAATCCCAAAAAAACTAAAAAATACAAA
>NW_006203664.1:451830-460026 GCF_000334495.1 Tupaia belangeri chinensis
CATCACACCACCAGCTGGCCTGCAAGTCATTTGTTTTACAATTTATTTATTATTATCACAGGAGAGAGAGGCAGCCTTCACAGTCTCACCTGCGGTCCTCCCTCAGCAAGTCAAGATCATGGGCAAGTGTGCACATCCAGCGTGTGCAAGTTCTCCTGGGAACAGAGTCCTGATCTCTTTGGCTCCGGAATTGCAGAGGGGTGTGCTGCCACGGCACCGCTGCAGCCGGGCTACCGTGCAAATAAATGTTTCCTCCAAGGTACGAGATCAAACGCATTAAATCAGACCAGAGCTTTCAGAACGTTTGAGCTGGACACGTTCAACTAAAGTCCCTCTTTGCTGACAATGTTTAAAGGAGGCCCGCCCGGCCAGCAGAGGGTCCCACCACACCCGTCCCCTCCCACTGAACTCCGCTCCTCACCCTCGAGGTGGAGAAGCCGCCTGTGGCCACACTGGGGCTCCCAGTGCTGCAGGAAAGCCTGGGCTGGAAATACATAACTGAGGACCCAGGAATGCATTAGACTTCTTTTTGCATGGAATTTGATTCTGGAGAGAAATCTCAGCTATGCTGTGTGTGTGTGTGTGTGTGTGTGTGTGAAGTTATTTACTAAAAAAGAGAAAAAAAGACAAGCACCCCCAACAGGGTCTCACAGCACAAGCTCCATGGCCTTTCCTAGGCAGCCAGCACCGTGGGCGTGCACATGCAAGTCGACCCAGAGACTGACCCCCGATCTCCTGTATGGCTTTCAGCAGAGCTCAGCACTGAGCTACCGCCATGTCACCGGCTGGGCCTCAATAGTGTTGTTACAAACTCCAGCAGAGCTCAGATGCCCCTTGCAAGCAGCCACACTTACAAAGGCTGGCCAGCACCTCGTCACTCATCTTTTACTGCTTCTTCTCAAAGGCCCAATGGGAAGTCTGTCAACCCCAGCACCTCACACAGTGTGACCAACTTCCAGCAAGGTCCCTCCCACCAGATGCTCGGTGCCGTTGCCGGCCTTGCCGCTATGAGCTCCAGGACGTCGCCCGGCACACATGCCTGGCTGCTATTGACGAGGCAGGGCGACGCTCTGGAAAATATCGAAGTGCCGCGTGGACAACCTCGCTCTGCGAGTCTTGCTGCAGAGCCTCATGCTCGTTCTAATCACTATCACTTTCCTGAGAATCGGCAAACAACAGGTATTTCGCTCGGTGAATATTTCCCCCCACTTTAATGAGAAGAACCACATCTGAGTCAGACGATTGAGGGAAGGGGAGGAATCGTGGACCTCACTGAGGGCCTGAATGTGATCTCTCAGGCAAAACGACAGTCTGCCCCAGGAAATTCCAGCCTGCATGAGAAATTGGAACTGAAAACTCTACCTGCCTTCGAGTTGGCTGGTTGGAAGACTTTTGCCATCCAGACACTCAACAAAAAACCTGCCAGAAAGCAAGAAAGAAGAAAACCTGGCTTCCTCGTTGCTGTATGTGTACCTGGGCCTCACTCTCTGGAGATAGATTTGCTTCCTATGTTAGAGAAAAAGTTCAAATAATTAATTATGTCAAAATCTCCAGGAAGCCCGTGAAATAATGATAATATTAATAAGTTGGAACTGAAAACTGAGCAGCAATTCAGTAAAACCTACAGTCGCTCTGAAGGACCCTTTATAATAGGGAGCCCTGGGGTCAATCCCAAATTAACCAAAAAAGCCCATGCAAAATCAAACGTGAAGACAACAGGGAGTCTGCGAAAGGAACCGTAAGCAGAAACACATCTTCCTGTACGCCAAATACACCAGCATTTGTTACAGACTCACAATTGTTACAGAAGCACTTTTCTGTCTGCAAATGCTAATCAGTCCCCCACACTAGACACTGACATTCTTTAGTCCATAATTTGGATAGAAAGGACTGGAACAGAAAGATCATTCATCCTTATGCGTGCATTCTACCTTTTAAGGGGCAAAACAACTCGGAAGTTTTATTTTAGCTTTATTTGGTTATTAGAATATTGTTCTTTTTTTATTTTATTTTTTAATATTTTTTCTTTTTTTTTTGTTTGGAGAGGTTTTTGCTATAGGGCGCGTGCGCTCACTAGACAGACAGACAGAGACATAGAGACAGAAAGCGAGAAATCACCCCCCTAGGGGGGATGGTCACGCTGCAATCCCTTCTCCTCCATTCTCCTCTCGGGATCTTGGGCACACACGCACACGCGCCCAGCATGAGTTTTAAGCCACCAGGTCCGGGACATGAACCGCGGTCGACTATGTGAGAGTCCAGCGACATAGCCATTACACTAACTGCTGGTTCCCTATTTTATTAAATTTTATTTATTTATTTTCATTTGACTGAGGCGGGGAGAGAAAGCAAGCCACTGGGTCAGGGACTCGAACTGCAGTTGACTACGTGCAAGTCCAGTGCTCTCAACCACCTGCCATCTACTGGCCCTTAGGCATTGTCTTTTTAATTATTTACCTTTACTTATTATTATTTAAAAATTTTCCTATAGGGCATATGTGCTCACCAGAAACAGAGAGAGAGAGAGGGAAAAGGAGAAAGAAAGCCACCAGGTCTGGAACTCTAAGCGCAGCCAGCCAAGTCGAACTCACCAGAAACAGAGAGAGAGAGAGGGAAAAGGAGAAAGCAAGCCACCAGGTCTGGAACTCTAAGCGCAGTCAGCCATGTGGAAGTCCGGCACCTTAACAACCACACCACCTGCTGGTTCCCGCTTTGGTAATCTTAAGGGAATCTTCTTGTCTCTGCAGATGAGACTTTTGGCAACTCAGTGCCTCTTTTTTTTTTTTAATTTACTTAAAAAAACACAATGTTTATTTAGGGCCAGTAGGTGGTGTAGTGGTTAAGGTGCTGGCCTACTGTGGTTTGAGTCCCAAACCCAGCAGTTTGGAAAACACGTTGGGCTCATGTGTGTGCCAAAAATCCTGAGAGAAGAATGAAGAAGGGATTGCAGTGTGGCCATCCCCTCTGGCAAGCAATTTCTTACCCAACCTCCACTCACCCTATTTCTCCAGTGAGCACACGTATCCTATAGCAAAAAAAAAAAAAAAAAAAAAATCCCAAAAAAACTAAAAAATACAAAATACTAAAAATATATATATATATATTTCTTTACCAGGGAGAAACAGAAAAAAAAGTAAGATAGAGAGAGCGGGACCCCCAATAGGGTTCTCATACCATAATCTATCCCAGTTTCAGTTGGCCCAGCATCTTCAGAGAGGTCCTGGGATGAGAACCCAGAACCTTCCCTATGTGGGTCCAGTTGCATTATCACTGTATCACCACTTGCCCCTCCCTAGTGTCTCCTTACAGCATGTGCGTTGAGGGCGAGGCCATGGTTTTCATCCTAGCTACTGAGCATGGGCACCCATCAGAGGACATGGAGACAGGCTGAGCCTGAACCTTCTCGAGGTCAAAGGTGGAAGCACAGGCTAGAGAAGCCATGACCCCTGGTCAGGCAAGGAGAAGGTTGCAGCACCAGCTGCAGAGTTGGGCAGAAGGCCACGCCCCACCCAATGGTCTGGGGGCAGAGTCAGGGGCATGGGGAGGGGTAGCCTCAGCCTCGGGCAGGAAGGCAAAGTGCGGAACAAAGTCGCTCTCTCAGAGCTATCCTGCAGGGCTCTGAGGAAGGCCACCTGTGCCCGGGACTGTGACTAGAGGTGGTCCCCATGGCAGTGAGCAGCAACGTCAAGACTTACTTGAAAGTGTGAAAACCCGTGGGGGACCAGCAGGCGTGGTAGTTGAGGCATAAGACACTCCCCACATGGCTGACCACGGTTGGAGTTGGGGACCTGGTGGCTTGCTTTCTCACTTTCTCTCTCTCTCTCTTTTTTTGTGTCTCCCTCTGATCAGATTTTAAAAATAAGTGAATGGATAAATACAATTAAATAAAAAATAAAGTGTGGGAACCCGTGAAGAGGGGGTGAGGGAGGGTGTTGAGTCAGGAGGCCAGGGGACACGTCAGGAAGGGCAGGGGCTGCCAGCAGGCCAGGGGAAAGCTAAAGATGTGGTACTGGCAGAGAAACAGGGCTAGAGGAGAAGAGCGCAGGGGCAGGTAGAGTGGGCGGTCGAGCGAGCACAGGTGGAGCAGGAGGGCCAGAGAGATGGGGAGAACGGCTGTGCTCGGAAGGGCGGGTATGCTTGCTTCCCACGTTTATCTCATCCTCTTGGGTGTGGCCCATGGTCTCAGCTTGTCAAGGCCACTGTGAATGGCCATGCCTCTGGCCCGCTGGCTCCCTGTCCAGCCTGTGTGAGTTGCACCCTTCTTACTCTGGTACTTCTCTGCCACAGGCACCTCTCCTAACATGCTTCATGTGGCCCAAGCCCCTCCACGGGAGCCCATCCAGGAACACTTGGGGGAAAAGTCAGTCACCCAGAGCTCATCTTGCTCCCGATAAAATTATCATCAGATGGGCTGGCAGGTGTTGGACTCCCACATGGCCAACGGCGGTTCGAGTCCTGGACCTGGCGGCTTGCTTTTTCATTTTCTCCCTCTCTCTCTCCCTCTCTGTCTCTCTCTGGTCAATTAAAAACAAATAAATAAAGCTAAATAAAATAATTATTAAAAAAAAAAAAAGAGTTACCATCAGAGTGGGGAGCAGCTGTGCTCACACCCAGGGCCAGCAGGCATGGCAGCGCCCGACTCCACTAGTCGTCATAGCTGTGTCTAGGGAAATGAGCCTGGCACGGCATAGCTGGCTTCCACGAGCCATGGTGGCTCTCAGGACCATCGCTTACCTTTCCAAGTGCTCGGACACCATCTGTCCTGGGCGATAACCAGGCCTGGGGGCTGTCATGTGGAGTCTTTTGTTGCCAGCTCCCACTCCCCACCTGCCTGGAGCGCTCTGGTCTGCCCACATCTGTGTACATGGCCTCTGTGGTCAGCGACAGGACAGGCCTCTACCTGTTCCCACAGCTCTCTGAGTTATAATGCTCGCCTGGGCCCTGGAGCAGCGGCTGCTATGGAGCCGGAAGTAGAACTGGGGCCAGAGGCAGGGACCTGGCCCCCTGATGTGGTCACCCTCATCACTGAGAGCTGGGAGGCCCAGGGGATCTGGCTCCTGCTTCTCGCTCCTCCAGACAGCCGAGGTCAGCATCTCGAAATTGCTAGTTATTCCTTTCTTCAATTAAGGATGATTCTTCTGACGCAGGAAGTGAACTCCCACCAGTTAATCTTATGGCCTTGAGTCCTGACGTGCGTGTTCTGTCTGCAGGCAGGCCCAGGACTTCCTTGGCGGCTGGTAACTGTGCATGTGGGCGCTGCCCTGGGGGTCACGGCCTCACACTTCTTGACAGGCTCCAGGTTCGCCCAACAGTGCTGGTCTTCAGACAGTGTGAGGCTGTGAGGCAGATTTACCGATGGGAAGTTGTGACCCGGCCTGGGAGTCTTTGTCTTCCTAGCTGAGAAATGGGGTGGGGAGAGGGGTCTGACAAAACAATTTCTGAAATCCCCACCAACTCAGCAGGTCCCCTTAATTGTGCCACCCACCCTTCCTACAGCGACTGGTTTAGGGTTTGTGGTGACTGGAAAGGGTGATGGGAGAAGGAGGTCTCAGTGCCTACTTTGACAACATGTTGTCTTGTAAAAAAAAATTATTTATTTATTCATTATTTATTGATTATTGTTATTATTATGTTTTAATTTGACCAGACAGAGGCAGAGAGAGAGAGAGAAAGGGAAAGCAGAAAGCGAGCCACCAGGTCTGGGACTCAAACCACGATTGCCCATGTAAGAATACAGTGCATTTAACCACCATGCCACCTGCCAGCCCCAAGGGCATGTTCTGAGAGCAGGATGGGTGTACCTGTGCCTATGTGTGTGTGAATGCACACGCACATGTGTATGCATGCACACGTACACGCACAGGGCTGTGCCAGGAAGCACAGTCTGACAGGGCCCCTGACAGACCGCAGTCACTGTTGGTGCTGTGAGCCAAGGGCTGGGGGAGCTGCTCGGACCCAGACAGGTGCCCTCAGTGGCAGGTGGATTGCTGGTCCTGCAGTCAGGGTCTTCTCTGTGACCTCTCACACACCCACAGGCCAGGCAGCCAAACTTGGACATTATCAGGGAAGGCCAAGGACCGTGAGGCACAGTGGGCAGGGCACAGGCCTGAAATCCATCCTGCCTCACCATCGCAGCCTCCAGTTCGTGTGCAAACTGGGGAGAATGCAATCCTCCTCAGCACATCAGGGACAAACGACGGGAGGTATAGACAGCCCTCGGCACAGTGCCTGTCCAGCAACGTCCCTGCTACTCCCATCCCACCCCCGTTCCCTAGTGGGAAGGGCTGCAGGAGTCCCTTCACACTCTCCCAGATGGTGACTAACGGCACGCTGGCGAATGGCTCCGGATTCACGACTGCGGAGCTCCTGAAATTCTGTCCGGACTCACGACTGCGGAGCTTCTGAAACTCTGTGTCTGCTGAGTCGCTGCTGCTGTCTGGCTCCACGATTCAGAGCTTTGGGGCTGAGGGGTTTCTTGGGAGGTGGGACTTTTGGTGCTAAAACTAGGACAGTCCCTGGCAAACCAGAATGGTTGGTCCCCCCCAGGGGCGAAGCCATTCTTGGGAGCTGGGACCAAAGGCCCTGAAAGCCTTGGTTTTGTGCAGCAAGATGTCAGAAGACAGAGCAGGACCCACGGGTGGGCCATACAAAATGATTTTGGCCCACGTGAGGAAATCCATTCTCATTGCCCACACTGTCTGAAAATGGAAGTGTTCTGGCTTGAGGTACTGAGCTGCCTGTTCTTGGATGAAATCAGCCAGGAACTGAAGGGCTTCTTAGCAGGGATCTTGTGGATGGAGTCTGAGACAGGGGCCAGCAGATGGCATAGCGGTTACGTTGCTGGACTCCCACATGGCTGACCGTGGTTTGAGTCCTGGATCTGGTGGCTTCAAAATCACACCGGCTGTGTGTACATGTGTGCCCAAGATCCCAGGAGAAGAATGGAGAATGGAGAAGGGACTGTGGCTTGGCCATCCTTCCTGGGGGGTGATTTCTCACCTTACCTCTCACTGTCTCTGTCTCTCTCTCTGGTGAGCACATGTGCCCCTAAGGGGGAAAAAGAAGTCTGAGGCAGGGTGCTGGACTAAATGTCCACTGAGGTCCCTGTCAGCTTCATATGTCTTCGGTTTCCATGGAGGAGCTAATGGGACCCTGGAGTTAAGATCACGGCTAGCCGGGCGGAGGAAGCATGACCTGACAGGTGGGGATGGGACAGGGTGGGTGCGGGGCCAGGCTGCAGGCAGTCACTGGGCTCCGCTCTCACCAGTTCCTGGCACCTTCTCAGAGAGGGCACAGTGAGGGGTTGGAAGTCATCAGGGGTGAGCCCGACAGCTGGCTTGGGGGCTGTCACAGGCTGGCCAGGTACCTGCTGGGCTCACGCTGGCCTATGGTCCCATAGGACCTGTACCTGGGTCCTTCACCTCTAGGAACCCCCAAAGAACCGCTGGGCAGCTCCTGCCCTCCTGTGGGGCTGCCCTCTAGTGGGCAGAAGCTGTAACTCAAATCTCCCCGACCCTGGGGGGTGGGAGGGGAGGGCTTGTTCTTTGGAAGCTCTGCATCCGATTTGAGAAGTGGGCGGGGTCTGTACACTATCAGGCCACTGGGGTCCACAGACCCTGTGGTGGGACTCCCAGGTGCGGTTTGCACGGGTCTCGAATGCTCCTTCCTAAAGTCACAAGAGTTCCTTCTCTTTGGGGGCTAGGTCAGACCCTGGAAATGACCCGGAATCTCTGGGCAGGGGCTGATGGAGAGGCCCTCTCTGGTATCCGATCTGGAGTGTCCTCGGCTTCTAGGGAGCCTCCCTGGCACCCTGTCTTCATTCCTCGTCCCGCTCCCTCTGGCCTGTCTTTCTCTCCGGGAGCCAGCTCTGGGTCTCCATCCAGGTTCCTTTGGATTCGTCTCGCCCCCGCTCCCCACCTCCTGTTGAGGTTTCGGCCCTAGGTCTCTGTCCAGCGCTGTGTCTCAGTGTCTCTGCGCCCCTGACTCTCAACCCATGTCCCCATCTCTGTCTGAACCGCAGTGTCTCCGGCTATCTCTGTCTCTCGCGCGGTCTCTGCCCCACGTCTCTGCGCCGGTTCCGATCTCGGTCGCCGTCGCCCCTCTGCTGCCGCCCTCCTCGGGCTGCGGTGGCCGCGCGGGCCGGAGCGGAGCGAGCAGGAGAGCGGCGGCCGCGGCCCGGGGCGGGGGTGCGGGCCC
>NW_006203664.1:460477-463936 GCF_000334495.1 Tupaia belangeri chinensis
CCTATCCAGGACGCACAACCCCCCCGCCCCCGCCGCAGCCAGCAGACCCAGATTTCTTCCCGTGCAGGAGGGGTGCTCCGCGCCTCACCGTCTAATTGGGCCGACCCGCCCCCTCCTCCCCACACCCGACCAGGGACGCCAGAGCCTCAGGTGCCCAGATCTGAAAGTGCGGCCCTTTCTGCGGTCCCGTGGGCTCTGCCCTTCCCGGGCTCGGGAGTAGCCCGTGGTTTGAGGGAATGGGCGTTAGTCATTCTTTCATTCATCCAGCCAGACGTTCATTCACCAACATCTGCTCTGTGCCAACCCCGAGCCGGGGCGCCGGGGACCAGGAGGTGGACCAGAGGCAGCCGCTTTGCGCTCTCTGGGGCCCACGGTGCCTGGGGGGACCAGAGGCAGCCGCTTTGCGCTCTCTGGGCCCGATGGTGCCTGGGGAGGCCGGGCTGAGGAAAGCCTGTGCCGACAGGGACAGGCCGTACAGTAGGCGGCAGGGAGCCTGGTCTCGGCAGCGTTGGCTTGTGAGGCTGGCGCGTGAGAATCTACCATGAACTCACACTCAGCCTGTGACGTTAGCAGGTGCCATGCCATCCCCCGGGACTGGCTATGGCCTAGCTTGAACCTCACCCCTCCACCTATAAGAGACGACAGTGATGGAATGAGTGTGAATTCGCCTGGACACACACTGGGCGTGAATACCCCAGGCTGTGTGTAAATGCTCCCACACCTGGACGTTGCCCGGAACCCCGGATGGGCACCTACCTCCCTAGACAGGCACTAGACCACTGACTAAGGTGCCTGAGAGCACACCCTCATCCTGCCACTGCGAAGTCCTGTCAGGGTGGGGCCGTGTGAGACAAGCACGGGACACATCTGCACACCCCCCTTCGCACTTGCCCGCCTTCCTCTCCTGTGAGGTGACACCAGGAGGCTGGAAAAGGCTGCCTCCTTGCTTGCTCCACTGTGCCTGGTCCTTACCCACCCCACTCCCCACAAAGGGCACCCGGCAGGTGTGTGTCTGCCTGCTCTGCCCTGCGCTGTGTGTGTGCGCATGCACCTGTACCCCAGGAGCACAGGCTGGCTGCCAGGGTGCTGTCGTCACAATAGCAGTTAACAATCGCTGCTTGTGTTAGGCACCCACTGCACAGTGCTCCAGGGATCGGACCTATTCTTCTCCTCCTTTGACAACATCTGGAAACAGATGCTGGAGAAACAACACGCTTGAGGCGGCCCAGAGGGTCTGGGCAGAGCCTAGACTCGCAGGCAGATCTGTTGGACACAGGAGTTTTCTCCATCACCGATAGGTCATGCTCCTCATGGAATGCGGGTGCCAGTCCTGGCCCCTCTACCTTGGCAGTCCCTGGGCTGAGAGTCTGCGGGAACTTAGTTTAGTGACAGGTGAAGGAACTGTCCTGCTCTGAGCATCGGTGCTTCATGCTGCTCTGACATTCGCTTTTCCCTGCTGCAATTTCATGCTTGACCCTTTCCCTCAAGCCAATACAGGTTCCCTTCCTCTGGATGGAACTGGGACTCCTGCGTCAGCTACTTCCTACCCTAAGAGCCTTTGGGGACCAATCCCAGTGGGATCCCTTATTTCTCCTCTCAGCTCTTCCAGGCCACTTTGTGTTTTGTAATTGTCCCCCTCTGCTTTAGGTTCCTAAAACCTATAGTGTTGAAAACAAAACAAAACAAAACAAAACAGACAGTAATTTCTATGGGAATCACATCCCCCATTGGCCAAGTTTGCGTGGACTAGATTACTGAGCTTTGGCACAGAGGGAGCCCTTAGAAATCAGGAGCCCAAGTCCTCCATGTATAGCTGGGGAAACTGAGGCCCGACACAGAGAGGGGTGGCTATTCCATCCCACCTGTCTCAGGTGGGCAGAAATGATCAGGCCCTCACTCTGGGGCGGTCACGTTGGAACAAAGGAGTGGGGGGACCGAAGGCCAGGAGTAGAGGCTGTGGGAACCCTCCTGTTGTAAGTGGTCTGCTTCCTGACCTGTGTGGCCAGTACCTCACCTACCGGGGGAACAGACAGGGGTATGAGCTCTGGTGCTGAGCAATGGTACCCACTGCGGGTCGCCACATGATGCTCTAGTGAACGGCACCCTGAAGTTGTGCGGTGCACAGCCTGTGCAGTCAGCCATGGCCGCCCCAGCTGTGTCAGACAGGCGCAGAAGGGAGACCGGGAGAGGACATTCACGTTGCCAGGGGAATCCAGGTACCAGAGAAAACGTAATCAGATCCCAGGAAGGATGGGATGAACCTGCAGAGAGGAGAGCCAGGTGGGTTACTACTCGTCCCCAACCTCCCGTGAGATTTCATCACATAGGCAGGAATGACTACAGGGTCCCCCTTACCCCCCAGCCTTGAGTGGAGATGTGCCAGGGAAGGAGAGCCCTTAGTCTTGCCCTGAGAGAGCAAGGTCTGTGGACAAAGTAGGGGGAGGTGGGGCGGGGGAGGAGTCAAGAGCTCTATTTAGGAAATGGTAATTTACAGTACAGAGCCTATGCAAGGGGCAGGGGAGGCCAGTGAGCATCCTGAAACAGTAAAGCCTGGATTTCTCTAGGAGAGGGGCCTTAAAGGCTAGCAGAGTTTGGACAGAGAATGAATGAGTCATGAAGATTAGCAGAAGTAGCGAGGGGCAGACTTCTGGGTGGGGGGAATGGCTTGTACAAAGGCCAGGAGGTTGGAAGGTGAGAGAGGTGCTCTGGTGGAGGTAGGGGTGGGCAAGAGTGAAGAAATCCACCTGGCCGGGTGAGGATTCCTGCAGGAGTGCAGAGAGCTAAAAGGGGTTCCAAATACAGTTGAGGGTTGTAAGATCTGGGTGTTTCAACAGAGCCTCTGCAAGGGAGGGCTCCAGGAGGGTGGGGAGAGGCCTCACGGAGCTGCCTTTGTTGGGAAGGGTTTGTCCTGGTTCCGGCCAGCCACCCTGCCCCTCCCTTCCTCTGCACCTTTCTAGGGTCCTCCCTCTGTGCCCTGGCAGGCTCGCGCAGTGTCTGCCACCTCGGGGCAGGACGAGTGGGAGGCCCAAGATCCTCAGGCTGGGGAGGATCAAAGTCAGCAGTCAGGAGGGTCTCGGGACCTCTGAGGCTGGGCCAGGAATGTTTGGAGAGCCGGGGTGGGCGGGACCACAGGGCGGGGCTTTCCAGGCTGGAGGAACCAGTTTACTCCACTCCCCAGGTATTGGCCTCTGCCCCAGCTGGGGGAACTGGCAGCTGGAGGGTATCAAACCCAGGAATGAGTCAGGAAAATATTCCGTGTCAGGGCAGGCCAGGAGGGGTGCTTCCAGATACTCACGTTCAAAGCCCTCGTTCACAAGGGAACCCTGAGACCTTAGGAGGGGAAGGTATTTGCCCAAGGCAGGGGCAGAGCTGGGCCCAGAACCTGGGTTTCCACAGCCGGGGGTGAATCCTTGCTCTGCTGAATCCATCTCCCTTTTGGGTTCTCCCAGAAGCAGGAAT
>NW_006203664.1:464322-476009 GCF_000334495.1 Tupaia belangeri chinensis
CCCTGTCACCATCCCAAAGCTAGACCTGCTCCTGGGCACCTGGCTCCGTGACTTCCAGGTGTGGGGACCAGTGGTAGGGTGTGCCCCAGGATGAAACACCTGGGAATTTGGGCAAGAGATAAGTGTTGGAATTCTCCAGGTTTTGGAGAGGTTCCAGGGGACTTGAGGCACCACTTTGAGAACCTCCCAGGCTCAGGGTGCACACTCATCTTCTCAAGTCACTAGCGTGAAGGCTAGAGTCAAATCAGAGGCCAGTGTCCAGACCCAAGCCTTCCTGGAACTCTGCCTCTGGGAAGACTTCCTGGATTTACCTGCAGTCCGGAACATGCTGGAACTTGGGCAGGTCTCATGTTCCCATACAATGCACAGGCCCGTGTAGACTTACTGTCATAGAAATAGATCTGGCAGGTCCCAGCAGGCCTGAGCTTGAGACCTGTTGCTGCCTCTTAGTCCTGGCTGTGGTGTGATGGTGCAGCTCAGAGGTCCCACCTCGAGCATGTGACCCTGGGCCTGCAACCCTCTGTCCCCTATTGGAAGGCCTTGTGACTCAGCCTGTTTTGGGGAGTCTAGTGGTGGGACACAGAATATGAGGACTTAGCTAAGACTGCCTCTCCCCATCTCTTACTGGGACCCTGTCTGGTTCTGATTGGCTCTGCAGAGGTGTGATGTGTATTGTGATAGTTCATGGTTAGGAGAGGCCTAAAGATCGTCCAGTTCTCCTTGTTAATTATGCAGATTGGAGACTGAGACCAGCAGAGCATTCTTCTCTAAGGACCAGCATTGTTTCTCCTTCCAGGACAGTGTGTGAGCTCTCAGAGACAATGAGGCTCTGGACCTTGGGGACTTCCTGGTAGGACCCAGTAGCATCCCAGGAACTCTGAGATTCCAGGCTTGGGAGAAGAGGCCAGGGTTAGGGGTTAATAACCTGGAATAGCATGGCTCATTTCTTCTAGCAGCATGCAACATGCTTTCCGGTCCGATGGCTCAATGACACGTGTTTGAGACAGGGCCAATGTTATTACCAGTTGATGGATGAGAAAACTGAGGCCTTGGGGGGAAGGGGGAGGCCAGAGTCTGTTGCTAGCATCATATGTAAAGCTAGAGGCAGAGCTCAAGTTAAAACTCTGTTACTCTTAAAATTTTTGACCAGAGAAAGAGAGAGAGAAAGGGAAAGTGAGAAAGCAAGCCACCAGGTCTGGGACTTAAACCGTGGTCGACTATGTGGGAGTCCACGTTCCAACCAGCACACCACCTGCTGGCCCCAGAGTTCTGCTAATCCTGGATTCAACATCTAGCAGTTAAATCGTCAAACAAAGTGGAGACTTTGAATTGCCTCCTCTGGGCCTCAGTTTCCTCATCTGTAAAAAAGAAAAGGGAAGAAGAGGTTGGGGCCTGGATGCATTATGTTCTTTCTAGCCCTGACACTCTTCTTTCATGCTCTGTGGCTGCTCTTCTATGTTTGTGATCTCCCTTGCTGCAGACTTGACCGTGCCATGTGGTGCCATGCAGGGACTGCCTCACCTCCCTGTACTGCGCCTCCCAGATGGGTGGAGGAAATGCAACGCTGAGGGCTTAGATGCAGAGAGCTCAGGCCTCCTGGGGTGGGAGGGTTCCCAGGCCCAGCCACCAGCAGATCAGCAGCCAGGAGCCCCAGGGCAGGGGGTGGCCAGGCCCCCCAGGGGAAGGGCTGGAGGTGGGAGAGGGGAGGAGAGAATGCATAAGGAACGAGTTGAGAAATCAAATGAGATCGGAGCTCCCCCACCCACTCCCTCAATCTCTCTATACTCTCGCTCTTAAAATTCTTGTTTTCTAAAGAGGAAGAAAATGCTAAATTGCACCCCCTTTCACAAATGAACGGGAGCCTTAGTGAGTCACTCCGGAGGTAATGCCACCTCCAGGGTCCCACGTGTGCCTGCGGAGGCCTGCACAGCTGTGTGACCACCAGCCCTCATGGCGTATGTGTGTGGGGAAGGTGGACAGGGGGTGGGCGCCTCCTGCCTGTCAGTGGCTCTGGGGTGGGAGCTGGGTCCCTGCCTGACTCCTCCAGGTTCAGTCTGAGCTGGGGGGTGGGTGCAGGGTGTGGCATGTAGGGTCTCGACCCACACCTGGAGTCAGGCAGTGCTGGTGAATCCATGGCTCCTAGGGGCCTAGGAGCAGAGGCAACCCTCATCCCATGCTTGCTCAGGAGCAGCCCCAGGGTAGCTGAGGTCGGTCGGTCTGTGTAGCCAAGGCTGGCAGGGACAGGTGAGGCTCACAGCTGCCTCTGGAAGCGGGAGCGCTCAGGTGTCCAACTGTCCTCTCTAGGCATCCGACGAGGCTCTTCTCCAGGGCTGGTAAGCAGGAGAGCTCAGCAGGGATGGCCTGCCAGGGGAAGGTGCCAGGGCTGTGGGAGCCTCATCTCTCTTTGGGAGGCTCAGCCTGCTTATTAGCAGACCTGGGCTAGGGAAGGCCAGCAGGAGGTGTTCCTCTTCCCAGATGACCCGTTATTCTGCAAGGAGGGGAAGCAACCGTCTGTTAGCGGGGATGCCAAACAAGGGTTGGAAGCAAAAATAGAAACCGTTGGGCTCTGTCTGGGAGGGGCGCTTAGTTCTGGTGGATCCAAGAGGCCTCTTCTGAGCCGTCTGCCGCTGACGCTGTGTTTGCTCGGCTCTGGGTATTTGCAGAGCACGTCACGTCCTGCACTCCAGCCCTCCTTGGGGAGAGATCTAGGTGCGCAGGATCTGGGACTGCAAGCTCGCGGGCGCGGGCAGCGGGAAAGCTTTGAGCTTGTCCTAGGAGTGTCTTTCGGAGATTTTGAGTGATGTGGTCACCTATCACACGTACACCTTTGACCTTTTCTGGATTGTTCTAGAATGGTCCAGACCACCACCCTTCTTGATCAGAACTCCCTTTGGCCCTGCGGTAGCCCCCTGGGGTTTCCTTCTCTTCCCCTACCTCTCAATTCCTGCCCACCATGAGGCTGGTCTCAGCTGAGCAACTCTGGAATCATCCCTTGTGGTAAAAAGAGCTATTTTCAGCCTTCCCATTGCTGCCCAGGGCGGGCGGGGGTGTTTATCCCTGGCCGCTTTTTTGTTTGCATCTTGTGTAGTAGACGCTGGAGTGGGGTGGCAGCATCATGCAGCCCTGCCTCCGGGGCCCTGGCTGGCAATTCCTGGCACTGTGACCTGGTACCAAATAGAAGGGCCGGGGGACAGAGGCAACCTTGGTGCTGTCCTTGCTCAATAGGCCCCAGAGTGGTAGGTGGTACAAACAGCCCGTGTGGGGTCATGCTGTCCTTGTTGGTGCAGAGCCCCAGCCACTCTCCAGGCCGTGCACTCCAGCCTGATGGTAGTCTTTGGTTCCCTTACCAACGAGCTGGCCATCTTACCGAGGCAGCGGTCTCTGCGAAGCCCCCCATGGTCCTCTGAGACATCTACAATCCCAGCCTGGGTTCCCATGCCCTCATTTGGTGCCTGAGCCCTGGTCCTCTGTTCTCAGCTCTCTGCAAGGGGGTCCTGGGATGAAGGAAGGAGTGCCTTCCTCTGTCCTGTCTCTGGGCTGCCCCGCATGCTCCTGAGAAGCCTGTTGGTGGCATGCTGGCAGGTGTTCTTGGGAGCTCCCCTTAGAGGGAAGAGAAAGCTTCATCCTTCTGGAGCAAGAGTCTGGCGGGACATAGGGGGGGACATCTGGGCCTTGGGAGAATTGTTCCAAACAATTCAGAACTGTTGGGAGCCTAACTGGCAGAGCAAATGAAAGTACAATAGATAGCCAAAGCTATTAATCACTAATTAGCTCCTAAATGAGTAATTAAGGGGTATGTAAATGGCATATTTATGAGATACCAGCAGGTCTTCAAAAAGTGCATCTTCTCCAATGCAACTGGTTCGTTCAACTGTGCCTTTCCTAGAGACTGGAGTTCTAAGCCCCACATCCCTCCTCTTCTCGGAAACAGGCGATGTCATAGGAGGCAAGATGGTTTCTATCTCTACGTGTCAGTTCTCTTTCTTTCTTTTTTTAAATAATTTTTAAATGTAACTGTATTTATTTATTTAAAAATCTATTTTAATTTGACCAGAGTGGGGAGGGAAAAGAGAGAGAGAGAGAGAGAGAGAGAGAGAGAGAGAGAGAGAGAGAGAGAGAGAGAGAGAGAGAGAGAGAGAGAGAGAGAAAGTGAGAAAGCAAGCCGCTAAGTCTGGGACTCGAACCGTAGTTGGCCATGTGGGAGTCCAGTGCCCTTAACCACCACGCCATGTGCTAGCCCCTAAGTGTCAGTTTTCTCGTCTGTAAATAGGAACCACAAGCCCTGCCTTGCGGGCCTCCCTCCCTCCTCCCTGTGAAGAGGATAAAACGTGAAGGGCGTGGAAACCCCCGGCAATGGTATTCAATGCTGTTCAGAATTTAGAGGGTTCGCTGTGAACATACCCTCACAGTTATTTGCTACAACCTCCTGACTGTGCTGGGTGCCATCTGTGGCCAGGTTCAAGGCTCAGGGCTCGGACGGTGGCTAGTATTCTTGCTGTCTGTGGCCGGATTTGTAGCTTGGTCTGTTACTGGGTCAGGGCTTAGCTTGTAGCTGGGACTGTGTTCAGATTCATGCTTTGATTTGAGACCAGGTGTGTGACCTGGTCTGTGGCTAGGGCCGTGGCTCGTTTCTGTGACCTGGGCTGTGGTTAGGGCCGTGGCTTGTTTCTGTGACCTGGGCTGTGGCTAGGGCCGTGGCTCAGTCTGTGACTGAGCTGAAGGTGCGGGCTGTGATTAAGGTCAGGGTTTTGTCAGGGCTAGTCTGAGCGCTGAAGATGCTCTCAGGATTTTTCTGCAGCCTGGAGGCTCAGCCTCAGTCCTTGAGTGTGTTACCCACAGCCACGTTGACCTACCTTGTGGCCCCTGGAAGCTGGGTCCACCATCCTGGGTCATTTAGCCCAGGGGTGGGCACCCCAGTGGATAGGCCTTCTCGGACTCCTGGCAGGTCCTCTGAAACAGCCCAACACACAGGCTCATCAGTGGTACTTACAGCAGTTTGGGACGTAGTTAGGACACGTTTCTATAGCAACCAACCCCAACCAGCACTGGTTTCCTTCAATAATTCCTTTTCTGGAAGCAGCATCTTGTGGCCTCTCATCCCTCCCTGGTGGCCCCATGGCCCCTTCAAGGCTGAGTATGGACTAGCTTGCCCTGAACAGGCTGGTCTCCTAACTCTCCCAACCCAGGAAGGAGGCCCAGGGATATTCCCCTGAGGGGGGCGTTCCTGAGATCTCCCTGTGCTGGGTCACTCCAAGCATAACAAGAGCTTTCTCTGTGCCCAACCCTGAGCCCAGGCCGGGGTGGGGGGTGGTGGGGTGGAGCCCTATCAGGGGTCTTCCCACAGCCTCCTGTGAATGGGCGCCCTGATGGGCACAGACATCGTAGGGACAGCCACCCAGTCCAGCTGTAGGAGTCAAGGGGACTTCTCAATGATTCTTTGAGTGTGAGCGAGAACTGGAGATGGGGTGGGGGGTAGGGGACATGTCAGGCATTGAGACCTGTAGAAGCAAAGGCCAGGAGAAGAAGAGAGAGGTGTGGAGGGCTTCCCAGTGGCGCCCAGACTGGTGGGAGGAGGGGCTGGGAGCCTTAGGCAGCTCAAGGTTTAGGGGGCAGACAAGATGTAGCCCCAGGGAGCTGTGATAGGAGGGAGGAGACAAGATCAGCCCAGCGTGTGGGCAGGGGCAGGTGCCTTCCACATCAGGGGCAAAAGGGGCTCCACTCCAGGGGCCTGGGAGAAGGAGGGAGCACTGCCCTTGGACGCTTTCACGTGAGAAAGAGCCAAAGAAGCCCTTGGATAGTCATGAGTTATTATTTTAGTTAACAAACCCTTTCGTAGCACAAGGAAATCTGCGTGAGGCACTGTGCTAAACCCTTGTGAATTATCCATTTAATCCTCCTTGTAGGCCTATCAGTAGAACGATCACCCCATTTTCCAGAGGGGAATACTGAGGCACAGAGTGATTTAGTGGCGTTTACCAAGATCACTCATGCATAAGTGGCAGAGCTGGGATTGGAACAGCCCAAGGAGGAGTGGGACAGGGTTCCCTTGGGGGAGGAGGAAGGCCAGGCTCTGTGGAAGAGGTGGCAGAGGGGAGGTGGTCCTTGAGAGGCATCCCCTCTGTGGGAGCTTCACCCAGGCTCTAGGAAGCTCTATATTCCCCATTCTGCATTTGGACCCCCGGAACCCCAGAGCAGAACTGAGGAACGATGATGTGAGGCAGGCAGCCCTGGACGCAGGCCTGTGTGTGTGAGAGCCACTGGTGGGCTCTAAGCTCCGCATGCCCACAGCGCTCTCACAGCCCACGAGAAGTTCGAGGTCCAATGATCTCAGCTGCATCGATTGCCAGGACTTAGAGCCAGATGCTTGGCCTGTAGAATCTGCCATCCTCTTTTGTGTGCGCGAGTGTGTGTGTGTGCGTGCGTGTGTGTGTGCGTGCGTGTGTGTGTGAGTGTGTGTGTGAGAGAGAGAATAAAGAGGCCGTCTAAATGAGCCTGCAGTCCTGCAGCAGAACTCTTCTTTCGCTCTCAGTCCTCCTCCTCTTCTGAAGGCACAGATTGCTTGAGTCAATCGGGTATTGCCAGGACCGGGATTCAGATACAGCCTCAGGCAGGGCTGGGCAGGGCAGCTGTGGCCACAGTTCGGGGCACAGTGGTGGCAGGTGCAGGTGCAGGTACAGGAGCAGGTGCAGCTGCAGGCTCAGCGTCAGGCACCTCCTGGGGCCACGCTGAGGCCCTTGCTCCTGTCTGGAGGTCTGGGAGTCTGCACGTACTATTTGAGCACCCCTGAGCCCTGGCTCCCAGCATACACCCATGTCCTCCCCCTTTCCCTTACAAGCCAGAGTTCTTACTCTTTGGAGGAAGTTCTAGATCCAGCTTCCCTTGGAAATGGTCCAAGCACTTTGGCCCATGGCTTTCCCTCTCTCCCACCTTGCCCAGCCTGGCCAACTCTGCCTACTTCTTCCTTTAAGGCTCAGCTTGAATCTTCTTCCTCCAGGAAGACCTCCGGGCCCTTCCAGCCTGCAGGGTCCCTGGCTCTGGGAGGTGTGTCCATACCTGCTGTGGTGCCTGGTATTTGGCATAGGGGCCAGGCTGCCTGGCTTCTCTATTCCTCCCCTGCTCCGTGTAGGCACAGTGCAGGGCGGTGCCGCCGGGGCTGGCACTCCCAAGGGCAGGGACTGTTCCAGTTCAGCTCTGTCCCCTACTCCTTCCTCCTGGGTACCATCTGGCCCAAGGTCTGGCCCAGGAAGAGTCGGCCAATACCTTTGTTCCTCACGTTACAGTGCCAGGGCTTTTCCGCTGTGTGAACTCTCCCTGCAGTCAGGGCCCCTGAGCCCCGCACCTCCCCTTAGGTGGGATTTTCCCTCGTGATGGAGCAAGTTGAGGTCCCTGGTATAGGACAGAGCGTGCTTGGAAAGTTTGTGTCTGTCCATATGCCTCTTCCTGTGTCCCTGGGAACCAGGGCAGAGGTGGGGAGGGTGGGCAAGTCAGGCCAACCACCTGAGCTGGGACCTCTGCTACACTCATACTGGAGCGACCCAGGCCTGGGACAAGGTCTGGGAGACTGTGCAGGACCCGAGGTAGATGGGGAGAGGGTAGCCATCCACCCATCAGGGCCCAGCTGTGAGCTGTGATGGCCTCAGGGTATGAAAGACCATTCGCTGCTCTCTGGATTGCTGGAGAAGGGATGAGATAGTCCCTCCTCTCCTTTATCCAGATTAGAGTTCTAGATAAATGTGGAAGTGAAGGTGGGGTGGAAGGAGGGTCGTCAGGAAGAGGTAGTCTGGGCCGTGGAGGACCCAGAGGAGTCCTGCAGCCTGGGGGAGGGTCTCTGGCAGCTGAAGCCCGTCAGTGCCCTTGGTCTGCCCTCAGCCGTGGTTCTGAGGCCAAGGGGCACCATCTCCTGAGTCCCAGGCAGTGGGCTGGATGCTGTGGTCGCTGATATTAAATCCCCCTACAGGGAGGCAAGGCTCCCGGTGCCCGTTTCATAGACGAGAGAAGGAAACGCTAGTTTGCTTCAGGTCATAGACTTGTGAGTGGTGGTGCTCAACCCAGGTTAGTGTTGCTCCTAAGCCCATGCCCTAAGATCTTCGCTATATTTTCACTTATGGTTGGAAGCCGGTGTGTGTGTGTGTGTGTGTGTGTGTGTGTGTGTGTGAAAGAGAGAGAGAATATATGGGACTACGCATGCTTATGTCTTAGGGGTAGTGTTAGGAAGGCAGAATGGCAGGCTGGGGAGACTCACACTGTCCAAGGAGTGCGTGTGCGCGTACACACACACACACACCCACACAGACCCAGTGACAGAAGCTCATGTAACACTAGATACCTCTACACGGGATGTAGACATTCATTTAGATTTTGCCGCGGACACACAGACACCCAGTTACTAATCTGTAGGCCTGATGGGCAGGTAGCGTAGAATGGGGTCCACTGAGCCCCCAAGGCGAGGGCCTCATCAGGGGCCAGGGCAGGCATCTGACCAGCAGTAGGTGGGAGGGTTATATTGGTCAAGAGAACAGTTGATGGAGAAAGGAGGCAACCAGGACCTCCAATCCTGGGCTCTCCTATAGAGCAACCCAGCAAGGTGGTTCTGCTCAAAACCAGGAGTCAGATGGCACTGAGTTCAAGTCCTGCCTCCTTCACTTACTAGCTTTATGTCCTCCTGCAAATGCCATCACATCTCTGAGCCTCCCTTTTCTTAGCTGGAAGGTGGGATTGGTTTCACCCACTCCTCTGACCTTGGTTAGGATGATTCGATACTAGTTACTAGTATCTAGAAAGCAACTAGCAGATTGTCGGGCACACTGTGCCTGCTCAGCAGATCGGTCTTACTCATTCCCTTGTCTGTCAAATACTTCCTGGTCCTCTTCCACAAGGGAACACGTACTGGACGCAGACATGCAGAGGAATGTGGGGCAGGGGCCTGCCTCAAGGAGACTGTGTTCCTGGGCCTTTGGCCTGGCTGCTCTGGAATCATGGCACTTCCCAGCTCTGAGGCACCGGAGCCTGTGTGGCCTCAGCACACCTCACTGCGGCCCCCTCTTCCCCAGAGACTTTTTGACCCTCACCGGCACCTGTATTCCTCTCCTGCAGGGGGAGGACCCTTAAAACTCATCTATTCCTCTGTCCCCAACAGGCACACCTACCTGGTCTGGCTCCATTTCCTCTCTGACCTCCTTGTATTCCTGTCCTCCTTTGATCATTGGCTCCAGCCACGTGGTTTCTTTCTGCCCCACGGACAGGCCAAGCTCGTGTGCGAATTTGCCCTTGCAGTTCCTTCATCCAGGAAGGCTCTTTTTAAAAAAAGCTTTATATATTTATTTCTTCCGTAAGTGAGAGAGAGGGAATGCACACCCTCGGGATGGTCTCTGCCCCATGGTTCACCCCCACCTCAGCCAGCCCTGGGTCATGGTTGCAGGTGCTCAGCATACTTAGGGAGGTCTCCTGAAGGTGAACCCAGAAACTTCCCACGTGTCGGCCTTACAGAGAGTCCCATTTTACCATGGCCCTACTGCCAGGCCCCAGGACGGTTTCTCCACGTGCTCTTCCTTGTCCACGAGTGTGTGTGGGTGAGTGTGCATACACATGTGTGCACATATGCACACACTTAGCGTGTCTGCCTCTTCCCCTACACTGGGGCCTCGACTCACCCTACACCTAGTCTGAAAGGCCCGCCCCTCGGGCCCCTCCCACTCTGGCCATTGCTCTTGTCCTTCGTAGGACCCTTTGTCATTTGCTAAAAAATCCACGTGGAGGGAGCAGCCCTCATCCACAAGCCAGGTGCTCCTCTGCTTCACTTCATCCCAGGATGGAGCCCCCACCTCCCCAGAGGTTGCTTGGCGCTGCTCCTGCCCCAGGGGAGAGAAGACCTTCTGTCACCTTCTCCCAGATTTATAGCATACCCAACCCGGTGCAGGTAGGCACTTGGAATAAAAGGGGACGAACAGTAAACAAGACCTAGTATGCATTTGAATAGAAATTTCCCTAGGTGTTTTGACCACAAAGGAGAGTCACAACAACAAGGTCCATCAGAGAGGAGCATCAGCATGAAGGGGGGGGACACACACTTTGTTCTGCAGAGCTGATCACTAGGACAGGTGGCAATGCTCTTTTGATGACCAAGACTGAGTTCCCTCATTATGGTCCCTCTGTAGGTGTATCCGTTCACACATCCAGGCCTGTTTTTTTTCTTAAGAGATTTTTTGCTATAGGGCATTCACAGAAGAGACAGAGAGACAGAGAAACAGAAAGTGAGAAATCACCCACCAGGAGGCATGGCAATCCTTTCTCCCCCATTCTCCTCTCTGGATTTTAGGTACACACACACACACACACACACACACACTCGGGGATTGGTTTCACCCACTCCTCTGACCTTGGTTAGGATGATTCGATACTAGTTACTAGTATCTAGAAAGCAACTAGCAGATTGTCGGGCACACTGTGCCTGCTCAGCAGATCGGTCTTACTCATTCCCTTGTCTGTCAAATACTTCCTGGTCCTCTTCCACAAGGGAACACGTACTGGACGCAGACATGCAGAGGAATGTGGGGCAGGGGCCTGCCTCAAGGAGACTGTGTTCCTGGGCCTTTGGCCTGGCTGCTCTGGAATCATGGCACTTCCCAGCTCTGAGGCACCGGAGCCTGTGTGGCCTCAGCACACCTCACTGCGGCCCCCTCTTCCCCAGAGACTTTTTGACCCTCACCGGCACCTGTATTCCTCTCCTGCAGGGGGAGGACCCTTAAAACTCATCTATTCCTCTGTCCCCAACAGGCACACCTACCTGGTCTGGCTCCATTTCCTCTCTGACCTCCTTGTATTCCTGTCCTCCTTTGATCATTGGCTCCAGCCACGTGGTTTCTTTCTGCCCCACGGACAGGCCAAGCTCGTGTGCGAATTTGCCCTTGCAGTTCCTTCATCCAGGAAGGCTCTTTTTAAAAAAAGCTTTATATATTTATTTCTTCCGTAAGTGAGAGAGAGGGAATGCACACCCTCGGGATGGTCTCTGCCTCATGGTTCACCCCCACCTCAGCCAGCCCTGGGTCATGGTTGCAGGTGCTCAGCATACTTAGGGAGGTCTCCTGAAGGTGAACCCAGAAACTTCCCACGTGTCGGCCTTACAGAGAGTCCCATTTTACCATGGCCCTACTGCCAGGCCCCAGGACGGTTTCTCCACGTGCTCTTCCTTGTCCACGAGTGTGTGTGGGTGAGTGTGCATACACATGTGTGCACATATGCACACACTTAGCGTGTCTGCCTCTTCCCCTACACTGGGGCCTCGACTCACCCTACACCTAGTCTGAAAGGCCCGCCCCTCGGGCCCCTCCCACTCTGGCCATTGCTCTTGTCCTTCGTAGGACCCTTTGTCATTTGCTAAAAAATCCATGTGGAGGGAGCAGCCCTCATCCACAAGCCAGGTGCTCCTCTGCTTCACTTCATCCCAGGATGGAGCCCCCACCTCCCCAGAGGTTGCTTGGCGCTGCTCCTGCCCCAGGGGAGAGAAGACCTTCTGTCACCTTCTCCCAGATTTATAGCATACCCAACCCGGTGCAGGTAGGCACTTGGAATAAAAGGGGACGAACAGTAAACAAGACCTAGTATGCATTTGAATAGAAATTTCCCTAGGTGTTTTGACCACAAAGGAGCGGCACAACAACAAGGTACATCAGAGAGCAGCATCAGCATGA
>NW_006203664.1:476280-486914 GCF_000334495.1 Tupaia belangeri chinensis
ACACACACACACACACACACACACACACTCGCGTGCGTGCGACAAGTGTTAATTTCTAGCCGCTGGGCCCAGGACTCGAACTGCGGTCAACTACGTGGGGAGTCCAGTGACGTGAGCATTACACCATCTGCTGGTCCCATCCATGCTTATTTGTTCCAAACTTTGTTTATTTACTGAGAGGGAGAGAGACCAGCATCTCCAGCAAGGCCTTCACAGCACAGTCCACCACCAGCCTCAGCCAGTCCCTGTCTGGGCATGTGCACACACCCAGTGTGCACGGGAGGGCCCAGGATGTGAGCGGGAACATTTCCATGTGAGTCTGGGTATCATCACCTGGCCCTTTTGCTTATCTATTCTTTTTTTTCTTTTTTTTTAAAGAACTTTTAAAAACTTATTTCTTGGGACCAGCAGTTGGCGTAATGGCTATGTCGCTGGACTCCCATGTAGTCGACCACGGTTCGCGTCCCGGATCCAGCGGCTTGAAACTCACGCCGGGGGGTGTGTGCGCACATGCCCAAGATCCTGAGAGGAGAATGGAGGAGAAGGGATTGCGGCATGACCATCCCCCCGGGGGGTGATTTCTCAATTTCTGTCTCTGTGTCTCTCTCTGTCTGTCTGGTGAGTGCAAGTGCCCTATAGCAAAAACCTCTTCAAAAAAAACCACAAAAAAACCTTATTTCTTTACTGCCAGTGGGCACAGACACTTGCCAGAGGTGGGGGGAGAGGGGAAGCCCCTCCTACTGGGAGTGGTCGCACTGTGTCCCTTTGCCTCCATTTCTCCATCCTGCCAGGATTTGGGGGCATGCACGCACATGCTCTTGGTGAGTGTCTATTTTTCCTTTTTAAAGTTTTTTTTTTTTTTTTTTTCCCATAGGGAGTGTGCACTAGCCAGAGAGAATGAGAAGGAAAGTGGGAAATCACCTCCCTGGAGGGATGGCCATACCATAATCCCTTCTCCATTCTCCTCCTGAGATTTTGGGCACATATTCACACATACCCAGTGTGATTTTCCTTGAGAGGCTTTTGCTATAGGGTACATGTGCTTGTCAGAAAGACAGAGATAGAAAGCAAGAAATTACCCTCCCCCACCCCCCAGGGGGATGGCCACGCTGCAATCCTTTCTCCTCCATTCTCCTCTCGGGATCTTGGGAATGCATGCACATGTGCCCAGTGTGAGTTTAAGTCACTGGGTCCGGGACTCGAACTGCAGTCAACTACATGGGAGCCCTAGTGTGGTTTTCAAGCTGCCAAGTCTGCGACTTGAACCATGGTTGTCCGTGTAGAAGTCCAACGCCTGGACCACCACCTGCTGATCCCGGCAAGGTTTTCAAGCTGCCAGGGCTGGGATTTGAACCATGGTTGGCCATGTGGGATTGGGCTCCCTTAGTCACTAGGGCTGGCCCTGTCTGTCTATTCTTTAGGCTATTCTTGCTTAAAGAGACACTACAGCAAAGAGGACATGGCGAAGGTAGAAAGGGAGTTTTTTGTTCCTCATAGCACTTTCCACTGTTGAAATTATCTTTATTGTTCGCCTGATAGGGGTCGAACTTCCCTGTCCCCTCCACCCCCCGCAGAGTGTAAGCCTTGTGAGAACCCCACCCTGTCGCTCTTATGTACCATGGTGTCCCAACACCCAGCACAGTGCCTGTGGGTTGGGAAGCTCCCTTGACCCTGTGTCCTATAATCTTGCTATTTTCAGTTATAGATTTCTTTTAAAAATTATTAATTTAATTTATTATTATTATTTTAATTTGCAGAGAGAGACAGAGAGAGAGAGAGAGAGAGAAAGAGATGAAGAGGGAAAGCGGGAAAGCAAGAGAAAGAGATGAAGAGGGAAAGTGGGAAAGCAAGCTGTCAGGTCTGGGCCTCAAACCACAGTCAGTCATGTGGGAGTCCAGTGCCTTGACCACCATGCCACTGGTCAGCCCTTCAGCTATGAATTTCATTAATTTTTTTTTTGATAGATTTAATAGCTTTTTGTTTTTTACATAGACAGGTGTGTCATCTGAGAATGCTTTTATTTCTTCCTCTCCAATCTGTTTATCTTTCATTTTTTTCTTGTCTTATAACTAGGACTTTCTCCACAAACATTTGGAAAACAGTCCCATAGCCACATAAGAAATACAGTTACAGTGTGTCTGGATTCCCAGATTCCCAGACCTCCTTGAAGTAAACCCAGGGCCGAGGAGGGGAAATGCTAAGCCAGCCTGTTATGCTGCCCTCACTGGTGGGGGAGAATGGGAGATCAGAAGCTTAGAGGACCCCCAGGGGACCCCGCTTTGCACCCAGCGGTGACTCCTGGGTTGGCGCTCCCCGTGGCCTCTACCCTTTCTGTATTTCAGAATGAGCTTCTCTCTTGGCTCCAACATGGGGCATAGTTGGGTGGGTGTTTGGGAGTTTGTGGTAGGTGGGGCAGAATGACAGAGGGGAGGGCTGTGTCCCTAGGGACTCGAGGCTGGCCTCTCTCTTTCAGGAACAGTTTAAACTCTGGGATCTGGGCTCAGGGCAGGGAAGAGTGCCAGTGTCCTGCAGGGTGGCAGGGTGGGCTGAGGCTGCAGCAGGTCCTCCAAGGACTGCATTGTAAAGTCCACACTGGCCTGACTGGGATGATGTCCACCTCTCGCTTCTTTTCTTTTTTGGAGAGGTTTTTGCTATAGGGCGCATGCGCTCGCCAGACAGACAGAGAGAGACATGGAGACAGAAAGCGAGAAATCACCCCCTTGGGGGGAAGGTCACACCGCAATCCCTTCTCCTCCATTCTCCTCTCAGGATCTTGGGCACGCACGCACACGCGCCCGGCGTGAGTTTTAAGCCACCGGGTCCTGGACGCGAACCGCGGTCGACTACATGGGAGTCCAGCGACATAGCCATTATGTTAACTGCTGGTTCCCAACCTCTCGCTTCTTAAGAGCAACACCTGCTACGTGCCAGCCAGGTTCCTCAAATGTCAGTCAGAGTGGAAGACTCAAGAGAGAGTCTCTGTCAGGTTTTCACTATACAGATGGGGAAACTGAGGCAGGGGCATTGCTGATTCAAGAACCAGGTCTTGGGACCAGCAGTTAGTGTAATGGCTATGTCGTTGAACTCCCATGTAGTCGACTGTGGTTTGAGTTCCAGACCCAGTGGCTTAAACTCATGCCGGGTGCATGTGCGTGAGTGCCCAAGATCCCAAGAGGAGAATGGAAGAGAAGGGATTGCAGTGCCTCTATCTCCCCTTGGGGGGTGTTTTCTTGCTTTCTATCTCTCTGTCTCTCTCTGTCTTTCTGGAAAGAGCACGCGCCCTATAGCAAAACAAAACAACAACAACAAAACAGCAAAAACCTCTAAAATAATTAATAAGATAAAATAAAGAGCCCAGGTCTCTGTGGGGACAGGACATGCATGCCTGGTGTCCAGGGCCAATGAAATGTGAGCAGCAGTATGTCATTCTGGGCAGGAGCATTTAAGGTGGGGCATGATTTTCTGTGTGCTTCTCCCGGGCTGGGTCAGACCTTGAAGTCTCATTTTGAGATGGTGACGTCATAATGTGATGGTGCTTTTGGATGACCACCAGAGTCCCCTTCCCTGTGCAGGAGGGAGACTGAGCCCCTGCTGTTTGAAGCAGCTGAGCTCACTTGTTAACACGGCAGACCCGCCCTGTGCTGAGCGGTCAGGCAAGGTCAGCTAAATCCCCCAGCCTCGCTTTCAGTAATGGGCGCTCATTTCTGCCCAGCTGAACTTTCTCAGAGAGGTTTTGGGGTTTACCTGGGAGCATGTCGTAGGTGGGCTTTGTGACGTCTGATGTCACGAGGGACTGTGCCTTAATTCAAGGGACTCCGGGGTCACCGGCTTCATGTTGGGACACAGTCTTAGGCTTGGCTAACGGGTGTGTTCCCTTTGGCAGGTGGCCCTCCCCCGGGCGGCGGTGCCCCCTGGCACCTTCGGAATGTCCTCAGTGACTCAGTGGACAGCTCGGACGACGAATTCTTTGATGCTAGAGGTGAGTGATCCCCACCCTCACAGCACCGGCAGGGTGGCCTTCCCAGAAGCCCTGAGAGGGGCATCGCAGCTGGGGGTTCGTCCCCCTCCTCACTCTGCCTTGGTATTTGCAGTTCCGCACTGCACTTAGCCAGTCGGGGAGTGCCTTCAGAGTGGGGCTTGGAGTTCATCCAATCACTCCTTGAAGGATTTGCCAAGCCCCTGGTATCGGGGGTCTTCAAACAGATCACAGGAAATGAGGATTACGAAAAAGCTCTGCATGGGTTTACAAAGTTCTTTTGCACCGATTCAAACTGGTACTTCCGTTTTATTTTTCTCCATGGGCTGGGAGCTGTACTAGGTGCTGAGCACACGGCAGTAAACTGCTGGCACGGTCGCTGCCGTCATCAAGCTTACGGTTCTGTGGGAGAGGCCAGTTTCAACAAGGGCAAATACCATTCCAAGCGGGGAACGGTGCCGGTGCCGTCAGGTAAAAGGCACGAGCCGGTACTGAATGACGCCTCATTCAGTGTGGGTGGGGAGGTTGTTAACATCCTCTCTGCAGAGCTGTGGGTAGGAGCTGGCCAGGTGTGGAGCAGAAGGAAGAGCTTCTCAGATAGGAGACGGCAGGTGCAACGGCCCTGGAGTAGGGAATCCTGGGAGCATTCCAGGAACTGAACGAAGGCCATGTGGCATGGAGGTGACAAGCCGCATGGAGGAGAAGCTGCGCCTATGATCCAGGATGGGACTTTTTAAAAAATTTGCTGTAGGGCCCATGTGCTCACCAGAGGGAAAGACAAAGTGAGAAATCACCCCTCAGAGGGGATGGCCACACCACAGCCCTTTTCCTCCATTCCCCTTTTGGGATTTTGGGCACTCACACAAACGTGCACAGCTTGGTTTTCAAGCTACTGGGTCTGGGACTCGAACTGTGCATTGGTCTATCTGGGATCCAGCCGCCTTAACCACAATGCCACCTAGCTAGCCCTAAGGTCAGCCTTCTGGATGGGAAGAGAGCCAGTGTTAGGAAGACTTTGCCGGGGCGGGGTCAGGGAAGTCAGTCTGCATGGCAGCTCATCGCTGCAAATGCCCAGACCTGGCAAGGGGCCCTCTGAGTGCCGTGAAAGGGCCTTCAGATGCGGTGGGCATTTCAGGCTGAGACACCAGCAGAGGCGAAGGCTCAGGGTGTGAGTGTGCTGGGCAGGAGTGGGGCCGGGGGAAGGGGAGTCAGTCTGGAATTTAGGAGAGGTGACCCTCTCCAGCCAGGCTCAGCTGGGCTGGGTGGGAGTTGGGGAGCAACACGAGTGACTTGGCCAGGAGGATGGTTCCAGCTCCCACTTGGCCCGCTTGGCCCACTCTGGGAAGCCGCCATATGTAGGGTGTTGGCTTAGTCCTGGGACACGCTGGCTTTGAAATGCTGGCAAATGAGGTCTTGAAAGAGAAATAGACAGTGTGCTGAGAAGACATCTGGACCCAGAGCAGGACCCTTGGGATGTGTCTCAGCCTTGCCACCCACTTGTTCTGTGAGCTTGAGCGGAGCTCGTCTTGTCCTGTCCTTTCCTTTCCTTTCCTTTCCTTTCCTTTCCTTTTTCTTTTCTTTTCTTATTTCCTTTTCCTTTTCCTTTTCCCTTTTCCCTTTTTTCTTCTCTTCTCTTCTCTTTTTTCTTTCTTTCTTTCTTTCTTTCTTTCTTTCTTTCTTTCTTTCTTTCTTTCTTTCTTTCTTTCTTTCTTTTTCTTTTTCTTTTTCTTTTGCCATAGGACATATGTGCTTGCTAGAGAGAGAGAGAGACAGACAGTCAGTCAGTCAGAGAAAGGGAAAGTGAGAAATCACTCCCCCTGGGGGAATGGCCACACCACAGTTCCATCTCCTCCATTCTCCTCCTGGGATTTTAGGCATGTGTGCACACATACCCAGTATGATTTTCAAGTCAGGTTCTTGGGCACGCATGCACATGCGCCCGGTGTGAATTTAAGCTGTTGGGTCCGGGATTCGAACCATGATAGACTACATGGAAGTCCAGTGACATAGTCATTATGCTCACTGCTGGTCCCCCGGTATTAGGTTTAAACCGCCGGGTCTAGGACTTGAACTATGGTCAACTATGTAGGAGTCTAGTGATGTAACCATTACACCATCTTCTGGTCCCTTGTGCTGCTCTTCTACCTTCTCTGAGTCTCGGTTTCCCTGTCAGTTCCGTGCCTCCCAAATTGGTGACGAGGCAGGCTGGGTGATTTTCAGGGAAGTATGGCTGGGAGGTGGGGAGCTGTCCCAGCTCGAGCCTCCCGGATTCCTAGCCCTGGGCTGAGACCCTCCCTCCCCATGCCACCCCTCAGCCAGCCCCCTTAGGGCCCATTTCTCGTCTCCCATTGGCATCCAGTTGGAGTGGCTGCCAGGGCTGTTTCTCCATGGCAACTAACCCACAGTGTGACAACAACCACTTCAATATTTTGACGCTTAGAAGACTTTTATTTAAAATATTTTTGCAGTTCATCAGGGCTCTGCGCTTCCAGCTGACAGCCGTGGTATACTGCGGGTGGTGTCTGTGAGCGGGTCAGCTGCACCCCTCGGTCCCTGCTCACCTGCTCTCCTCCACGGCCCCTCTCTGCCATGCCACTGGCCCATCCCTCACTCCTCTTACTAGTGGACCCACCTCTTCTCTCCTTTGCTCGCATCTCTTCCCCCTCCTCTTCTCTGCCTTCTCTCTGCTGTCCCAGGTTCTCCGCCCTCCAGTTCTCCTTCCCCACCTTCCCCCTCAGTACTCCCTTCGGATCCTGCTGTCTCTGCTCTCTCCTCCCTGCTCACCCCTGCCAGGGCATCTGTACCCTAAATGGCAGACCCTCCCCACCAGCTGCCAGGACCTTTTCTGATTTTCTGGCCCCAACTTCCTTTCCGTCCCCTGCAGCATCCCTGAATAGGCCTTTGCACATTTTCTTGATCCACAAAGGTGAGAGGGGGAGCCACCTTCTCTTTCCCAGGAACCGGGTCTAGCCCAAGCCAACCAGCGCCGTGTTGCCGGAGCCAGGCATGGCTGTCGTTCTCTGTCTGCCACTCTCTGGTGCAGGAGATGTTAAGCAGGGATCACTGTGTGGTCCGTTTCCATAGCAGCCTGACCTTGGGTGTGACCTCGTTGGCCACCATGAATGCCCAGTCCAGTGGTTCCTCCATAAGTGGAGCTTTCACAGGAGCTGAGAGGCGATCCCTCCCTGAGGCTCCTCAGAGACCAGCTGCCAGCAGCCAGCAGCCAGCTCGGGCTTCCCGCTGCTCTGGGTGTGGCATGGCCTCATGGTCGCCCGGGCTTCTTCCCATCCTGAAAGCCCCTGGACTGTACCTCCTCTTCTGCCATAATTCCCGTTATAATCCCTGCCCCTGCCCACCCCAGCGGACAGGAACATGATCAAAGGGATGAGAGACGCAGGGGCACTTAAACTGGAAGGTGCCATGTTGCCGGGTGTGGGCTCTGAGCAGGCCTGTGACCCTGTGCAACCTCCTCCACCTCAGAGCACTGAGAAGAGACCTAACATCACACCTCCGGGGGTTGGGGGGCTGGAACCCAGTTAGTGAGCAGGTCACTCCGTTGTCTTTGGCTTGCCAAAATGGGGACCTCCTTCCCGCCCTAACTGCCACCAGCAACACGCATGGCTCAGCTGGGGTTTATCTGAGGATGAGCGGCCCTCAGAGCTCGTGGTCTAGGAGCAGAGGGAACGCAGGCTCTGGGGGCTCTCGCTGTGTGTCTAAGGAACAGAAGGGATTGGGTGAGGCGGGCAGGGGTGTGGAGCTCTCTGGGGCCATACAGCCCCTGGCAGGATGGCAGCTCCTTCTGCCGAGGTGGCAGGCCTGGGTTTTGACGTGGCCGATGCCTCT
This sequence comes from Tupaia belangeri chinensis, assembly GCF_000334495.1. NCBI lineage: Eukaryota > Metazoa > Chordata > Mammalia > Scandentia > Tupaiidae > Tupaia > Tupaia belangeri. The sequence goes on from NW_006203664.1 coordinate 484,100, forward strand.
GACTGGATGTTGTGTGATGGTCTATGGGGGTCTGGACTCCCAGACCCCAAAGAAGTGCCACTCCCCTTCCTGTCAATAAGTCACAGGAGGGGCCAGCAGGTACCGTGGTGGTTAAGGGACTGGACTCCCACCTAGCCAACCGTAGTTTGAGTTCCGGACATGGTGGCTTTCCCCCTCCCCTTTCTCTATCTCTGGTGAGTGTGCATGCTCTATAGTCAATTATTTTTTTAAAAAATGAATTACTTTATTTAGCTTTATTTATTTATTTAAATTTGACCAGAGAGGGACAGAGAGAGAGAGAGAAAGAGAAAGTGAGAAAGCCAGCTGCCAGGTCCCAGTCTTGAACTGCCGTCGGCCATGTTGGAGTCCAGTGGCTTTAACCACCACACTACCTGCCAGCCCTGCTCTATAGCAAATTAAAAAAATAATAAGTAAAGTTAAATAAATAATTATTAAAAAAACATAAGTCTGGGAACCAGCAGTTAGTGTAATGGCTATGTCGCTGGACTCCCATGTGGTTGACCGCGGTTCGTGTCCCAGACCTGGTGGCTTAAAACTCACGCCAGGCACGTGTGCATGCGTGCCCAAGATCCCAAGAGGAGAATGGAGGAGAAGGGATTGCGGTGTGACCATCCCCCCTGGGGGGTGATTTCTCGCTTTCTGTCTCTATGTCTCTCTCTCTCTCTCTGTCTGGCGAGCGCACGTGCCCTATAGCAAAAATCTCTCTCTCAAAAAAAAAAAAAAAAAAAAAAAAAAAAAAGACCACACACAAAAAAACAAAAACATAAGTCACAGGCTATCCGGGGGCCATAGCCCAGTTCCCCTGAGCTGGAAAGGTGCAGAGTCAGGGACAGCCCAGCATGGCCAACGGATAGGTGACTGTAGACTCAGACCGTGTCAGAATGAGGAGACCCTCCCCAAGGTTTCTGAGTCTGACATCCCTGGCCTATTTAACGGACTGGGAAACTGAGGCCAAGGAAACTTCTCAGGGCCACGGAAGGAGGCAGAGCCGGCACTAGAATTCAAGCTCGTTTATTTATTCATTCAACAAACATTTACTGAGCGTCTGCCCTATAAGGCCAGGCACTAACCTAGGTGCAGGTGATGCAGGAGCAGACGAGCCCCATCGTAGCCCTCGCGGAGCCTGCAGCTAAATGACGGTGGTAGGTGACCGTGGACAGGCAACAGACGTGCAGATAAATTAGTGAGAACTGCCACAAACAAAGGAGCATAAAGGATCATCACCGAAGAAGATATCTGAATGGCAAATAGCCACATGACTAGGGACATGCAAATCCAAACCTCTGTAAGAAACTGACTGCGGTTCGAGTCCTGGGCCCAGTGACTTTCTCCCTTTCTCTCTCTGGCGAGCACACATGCCCTCTAGCAAATTAAACAAAATAATAATAATACATCAAATTAAAAATTTTTAAAAAAAGGAAACCACAACATACTTACTGGAATATTACTTGAGATGACTGACCAGGATGGTGAGGTACCAGGATGGTGAGGTATCACAACTTTCTGACTTTGGTGGTAGGAATGGACGACAGTACACCTTTTTTTTTTTTTTTAAGAGCTTTTTGCTATAGGGCGCGTACGCTCGCCAGACAGAGAGAGACAGAGAGATAGAAAGCGAGAAATCACCCCCCAGGGGGGATGACCACGCCACAATCCCTTCTCCTCCATTCTCCTCTCAGGATCTTGGGCACGCACTCACATGCGTCTGGTGTGAGTTTAAGCCACCGGGTCCAGAACGTGAACTGCGGTCGACTACATGGGAGTCCAGCGACATAGCCATTATGCTAACTGCTGGTCCCGACAGTGCACCATATTTGAAAATGTGTTGCAGGTGCTTAAAAATGAATCAAACTTACCTACCATGTGACCTAACCTTCCCATTCCTAGGCATTGCCCAAGAAAAAGAAAGCATGCATTCATCTAAAGACTTGTCTGTGCGCATTTAGGGTCGCTTTCTTTGTCATAGCCCCGAACTGAAAGCACACCAAAGATACTCAACGAGTGAGTCAATAAACACACTGTGGTACGATGGGAAGGAATGGCCTGCTAGTTTATGTACCCCTGTGGCCGGATCGCAAAGTAAAGATGCTAAGTGAACGTATCCGACCAACACGGAGCACATACGGTGTGATTCCATTCACATAAAACTAGAAGATGCTAACTCGTCTGTAGTGACAGAAGCAGATCACCTGGGGATGGGGACTGGAGGGAAGGAGGGATAAAAATGGGTGGGAGAGGGGCCAGCAGGTGGAATTGTGGTTAAGGCACTGGTCTTCCACATGGCTGATGGCAGTTCAAGTCTTGGATCTGGGGTCTTGAGAAGCATTCCGGTGTGTGTGTGTGTGTGTGTGCCCAAAATCCCAGGAGAAGGATGGAGGAAAGGGAACTGTGTGTGGCCATCCCCTCGAGGGGGTCATTTCTCACTTTCTCTCTCTGTCTGGTAAACGCGTGTGTCTTATAGCAAAAACCAACCCAAATCAAAACAAAACAAAAAACAAAACCACAAAAAAACCCAAGGAAACAATTAAAAAAAAATGGGTAGGAGAACACTTCTTGGGGTGACAAGGACTGTTCACTGTCTTGATTAGGGTGGTAGTTCCATGGTTATATATAAGCAGTCTCCCAAAAATGGGATTAAAGTACTAGTTGATTTTGGTGCCCACATTTTTTTGAAATACAAAGTTTTTTCAGAAAATACATTTTTTTTTTTTTGGAGAGGTTTTTGCTATAGGGCGCGTGCGTTCACCAGACAGACAGAGAGAGACATAGAGACAGAAAGTGAGAAATCACCCCC
>NW_006203664.1:486948-521481 GCF_000334495.1 Tupaia belangeri chinensis
CATTCCCCTCTCGGGATCTTGGGCACGCACGCACATGTGCCCGGCGTGAGTTTTAAGCCACCGGGTCCTGGAACACGAACCGCGGTCAACTACGTGGGAGTCCAGCGACATAGCCATTACGCTAACTGCTGGTTCTCAGAATATACATTTTCTATGACCTTTTTGAAGATCCTTGACTATGTATGCCTGAACTAATCTAATTGTGCATTTTAAATACATGCAGTTTACTGGAGGGCAGCTATGAAGCCCTCCCATGTAACACAAGAGAATGTGATGAAACGATTGAGTGACCGGAGGAGGCTCCCAGAGGACTGGCCTTGAGCTAAGAGCTGAGGCATGGGGCTGGGGGCAGCGTGTTCTGGAGAGTGGGACAGTCAGTACGGGTGTTTCCGAGAGGAATGACCTTGGCTGCTTTGAGCGAAGGGTGGGAAGGCTGGTGTGGTCGGAGTGAATGGAGGGAGGTGAGCGCCGGCTTAGTGCTGTCAGTGCCCTGGCCCGGCAGGGAGGGCTACAGCAGACTCGACTCAGTGTTGTGGAAGGCAGTCGGCATCCACTGGCTCAGGATTGGCCCTGGGCAGCCCTGTTCCTGCCTTACGAGAGGTCAGGGACTCAGAATCTTCTAGTGCAGGGTGGAGTCACAAAATGGGACCATCCTGGACTGAGTGTCTGAGTCATAAAGATTGCCGGGTGACAGGTAGTCAGGCCAGAAGCCATGGGGGAAGAAGAGCTCAGTGGGCCCAGGAGGGAAGACTGTCCTATTAGAGCAGCTGGATTTCACAGAGTGCCTGGCCGTGAAATGCTAAAGTCTAGAGACACAGTGGAAATGTCTTGGGGAGTCTTTGTTCATAAAAGGATACAAAACAGAGCTGGAAAGGCTACTGTGGATTGGATGAGTGTATTTAGGGTGTGGTTGGATAGGTCAAGCTCAGATCACTTTAGGTATGTTTTATTTTGTTTTCTTTTGAATTGCCAGAAAGGGTGCATGTTCCCCAGAGAAAGAGAAAAAGAAAGAGGAAGAGAGAGGGAAGGAGAAAGTCCCTCCCAGTGGGGTGCAGTCACGCTGCAATCCCTTCTCCATTTCTCTATCCTGTCATATGCACACTCATCTGCATCCGTGATTTTCAAGCTGTTGGGGCCGGGATTTGAACTGTGGTCAGTCATGTGAGATCTGGCACCCTTGACCACCACGCTATAGGGCTAGCCCTATGGTCTGTTTCTAGAGCAAAATGTGTGTCTTCATTTAGGAAGTAACAGATACATCCTTAATTTTAACCTACTTTGATGCAAAGAATGCTCCAATCAGAGTAGTCTTTTTTTTTTTTTTTGGAGAGGTTTTTGCTATAGGGTGCGTGTGCTCGCCAGACAGAGAGAGACAGAGAGACAGAAAGCGAGAAATCACCCCCCAGGGGGGATGGTCACGCTGCAATCCCTTCTCCTCCATTCTCCTCTCAGGATCTTGGGCACGCACGCACACGCGCCCGGCGTGAGTTTAAGCCACCGGGTCCGGGACTCGAACCGCGGTCGACTATGTGGGAGTCCAGCGACATAGCCATTATGATAACTACTGGTCCACCAATCAGAGTAGCCTTAAAAGCTGCCAAGCACATAGCTAGAAACAAAGGCCCTTACCATGAACCCCACAGCTAGAGGCCATTTTAGCGGGATGTGCTGTGAACTAGGAGGCAGGAGAACTGAATGCTTGGCCCAGCCCTGACTCTGAGGTTCTACTTGATCGGGGGCCAGCTGCACAGCTCTGCACCTAGAAGATGAGGATGCTGGACTTCGCCTTGAAGGCTTTCTCCTGAACTTGCCATGAGACCCTATTGGCATGCCCATGCCCATTCCCTCACTTGGGTGAGAAATTATTTATTTATTTTGTGATGTTCCTCCTAGCACCTACATAGCATCCCCTCACGAATGTGTACGGACCCCTTTCCTGACAGTTGCAGGGAGGAAAACGGCAGGTCCAGGGATGGGGCGGGTGCAGTGGGTTCCTGGTAGTGGTGGAGCTAGGGTTTGTTCTTAGAGCACATCTGGCTCTGAGTAGCTTGACCAAGAGCAAAGCGTGGGGCTCTGTCTCTCGGCTGGTGTAGGGGACTGTCCAGGCTGGGGCATCGCTGCCTGCTCTTGCCCTGCCTCTGGTACCCTGTTCTCTTGTGGTCTGTGCCCAGGGCTGGCTGGCCCTCCCCTCCCCCACAGGTAGGAGGTGGGGCCTGGGCAGCTGAACTCTGTGTTGAAAAATCCTCTCCTGGCTCCACCTCCCTGGTTTCTCATAGCAACCAGGAGAGGAAGGCAGTGCAGGGATAAATAATCCCATTTTACAGGCCAAGGCTCGAAGGCAGGGTTGGGTGGGGGTTGGGATACAGCCTGCAGATTTCTGATCTCAAGGGACAACAAGGGAAGAAGAGAAGGGAGTGGTGTGTGTCTCCCGGGGTCAGAGAACCCAGGTTCTCAAGGCTGAGCCCTGATGGGCTGCTGTCTGACCTCAGGCGAGTCTTGGGTCTCTGAGACTCCGCTTCCTTGTCTGTAAATGGTAGGGGTGGGACTGTCTGTCTCGGTGGGCAATTATTCCTGGGTGAAAGAGCCATTACTAGAACCAGCAGATGGCGTGATGGTTACGTAGCTGGACTCACACATAGTCGACTATGGTTTGAGACCTAGACCCAGCAGCCAGCAGCTTAAAAATCTCATGCCGGGCGCGTGTGCGTGCGTGCCCACAGTCCCCAGAGGAGAATGGAAGAGAAGGGATTGTGGCATGGCTATCCCTCCTGGGGGCTGATTTCTCGCTTTCTGTCTCTTTGTCTCCCTCTGTCTCTCTGTCAAGTGCATGTGCCCTACAGTGAAAATCTCTCTCTATTATAAAAAGAAAGAAAGAAAGAGCCATTACAGAGGTGAACCATGGCGTGTCATGGAACCCTGTCCTCTGCTTTTCTCTCAGGAGAGGGGAAGAGAATGTCTTAAAGCCGTCCCCAAAGGCTCCTGGGGGTGGGCTGAGCAGGGGACCGCCTCCATGTGGTATCGGAGAGTGATGGAGGTGAAGGGACTGGGGCATGTGTTAAACTGTGCAAGGGGCAGGCCAGCTTTGTGTCCCAAAGGCCCAAACAATGCCTGTCTCCGTCCTTGGAAAGACCGGTGAGTGGGCTGAAAATGGACGGCATCACATCGGCCGCCGGAGGAGGTGAGCCTTCCTGGACAGGGCAAGGCGTCCCTGCCCCGTGATCCTGGGGATCCAGCAGAAAGAAGCCCAGGGGCGGAAGACAGGCTTTTCCTCTGGCATCGGAGGGAGTGTTTAAAGGGGTGTGTCCACACTTTTGCCTGTGCGGAGTCAACCAGGGGTCAAGGCGGGATTGTGGTGATGGTGGGTGAGGCTCAGCTTGGTGCTCAGCTGGGCTGAGGCTGGGCTCCGTGGGGGAGAAGCAGATGCTAAAACCATGTCCACAGCAGAGATGACTGGGGACGAGAGTCGGCGTATAGGGAACAGCCGCTGGGGCACGGAAAGCGAAATCAATAACCAGGATGTTTATCCGGACAAGCCCTTGTGGCGTCTATGGGTCCTGGTGGGAGGGACCTATGGCGATGAGGGGAGCGAGTGGGGGCTCAGCTGAGCCACGCGGCTCCCTTCTTAGCTTAGATGACTCCAACGGAAGCGAATTGAGCCGCAGCTTTTGTGTGTGTATGCGCACACGTGTATGTATGTGTGTGTGTGCATGTGTATGTGTGCTGAAGCTGCTCAGGGACAAGCTCATTGTTCCCAGAGTGAAGTGAGAGAGGGCGGTAGAGAACGTGGCGGAGAGGTGAGGGGGGCAGGGTGGAGAAGCTGGAGAGACGGGGTGCGGCAGAGGGACAGGGAGAGCCAGGAAGGCAGAGAAGGTAGGAGAGCAGAGGGACAGGGCACAGGATGGGGAGAGGGACACGCACGCACGCCTGCACACATGGCAGGAGAGACCTGGAGATAGTTGGTAGAGAGATAGTGGGGGCCTGACCGTGCTCCGTGAGACCCACCTGGGAAGATTCCGGGTTCAAGTCTGGAGACCTCTCTGAGGAGGTTTGGCAAACATGTGGCCATGATTCAGGCTGAGGTGGCTCACCGTGTAAAGGCCCTGCTGGGGGGTGCTGTCTCTCTGTCTCTGTCTCTCTTGCTCATGGGAGAAATAAATAATTTAGAAAATTAAATAATTCTAACTTACTTAAAATTTAAATGTCCTCGAGGAGAGACAGAACATCAAAGGTTCAGGGAAGACTTTCCCAGGGGTGAGGACGAAGAGCCACGAAGCAGGGTCCCAGGGGAAGGTAGGAAGGAAGAGAGGAAGGAAAGGAAAGGAAAGAAAGAGGAACTCTGGCCCGCCCGTGGTGGTGAAGGCAGCTGGATCCCACATGACCAACTGCGCGGCTCGAGTCCCTGGAAGTGGTGTGGGGGCTTAAGACACATTCCTGATGGGTGCGTGTGTGCCCAAGATCCTGGAAGAAAGGAGAAGTGGAAGAGAAGGGATTGTGGCGTGGCCATCCTCCTCGGGGCTGCCTTCTCCATTTCCCCTCCTCTCTGACTCTTTCCAGTGAGTGCACGAGCCCTCTGGCAAATTAAAATAAAAAAAAGAAAGAAAGAAAGTGGGACTGGAGGGACCAGCAGTTAGCGTAATGGCTATGTCGCTGGACTCCCACGTAGTCGACCGCGGTTCGCGTCCCGGACCCGGTGACTTAAACTCACGCCGGGCACGTGTGCGTGTGTGCCCAAGATCCCGAGAGGAGAATGGAGGAGAAGGGATTGCGGCATGGCCATCCCCCCAGGGAGATGATTTCTCGCTTTCTGTCTCTCTGTCTCTCTGTCTGTCTGGCGAGTGCACGCGCCCTATAGCAAAAACCTCTCCAAAAAATAAAAAGAGAGTGGGACTGGAGAGTGACAGAGGTCCGGAGGGAGGCAGACGCACTCAGAGAGAACGAGAGGCCAGAGAGGCCCGGTGAGAGGAAGAGGGAGATAGAAAGGGAGTGTGAACGAGGCCCTCCAGACAGAGGGACAGAGGCGGCTGAGTGCACCAGAGAGTCTGAGAGACAGAGACCAATAGAAGGGGATCCATCTGTGTGGACAGCGCCAGACGCAGTGTGAGAATCACAGCAACTGCATCAAAGATAAGAGGGGTCTTCCCCAAGTTTACGGAAAACGTGTGTTCTTTTTTTTGGGGGGGGGGCAGAGGTTTTTGCTATAGGGCGCGTGCACTCGCCAGACAGACAGATAGAGAGACAGAGAGACAGAAAGTGAGAAATCACCCCCCAGGGGGTTGACCATGCCACAATCCCTTCTCCTCTGTTCTCGGGATCTTGGGCACGCATGCACACATGCCCAGCGTGAGTTTGAGCCACCGGGTCTGGGACTCGAACCGCGGTCAACTATGTGGGAGTCCAGCGACATAGCCATTACGTCATCAGCCGGTCCCCATAAAATGTGTGTTCTGAAAAGCTATGCATGAATTTCAAAATTTTTGTACTAAAATAAGCTCATGCTTTAATCCCACTTTTCCATGAACTTTTAAAAGTCCCTTCCTGCTGCTGTCAGATCTGGGAATGGGGACTTGTATGTGTTTCTAGCCTCCCTCGTGACTGTTCCTAGCCCTTTTTTTGCTGGGACCTGTTGAGACCCAGTAGGGTACCATGACAGCGCTTCCTTACAATGACACACTCTCGAGGGTCTTGGAGCCGTCTGTCTGTAGACACTTTCAGTCATTGAAGTCTGCCTCCTGAGACCCGAGCTGCTGCTCCAGAGCCCTGCCGCTCATGCCTGTCTGTCTCCCCACAGAGGAGGTGGCCGAGGGGAAGAATGCCATCCTCATTGGGATGAGCCAGTGGAACTCCAATGACCTGGTGGAGCAGATCGAGACCATGGGGACACTGGATGAGCATCAGGGTGAGACTCTGCTTCTCGCGTGACCAGCGCGTTCATGGGGGTGTGACCGGGCGGGCTGTGGGGGCTGCCAAGTGGAACTGGGACTTGGGTCTTCTGGGAAGAGTCATCTGAGCACCTTCCTGTACGGCCTCCCCGAGTTCTGTGACCTGCAGGAACTCTCGTGGGGACCTCAGTGGAGATTTATTTATTTATTTTTAGATTTTTGATATAAGGGCGTGTATGCTCACCAAAGAGATAGAGAGATAGAAAGCGAGAAATCATCCCGCCCCCCAAGGGATGGCCATGCTGCAATCCCTTCTCCTCCATTTTCCTCTTGGGATTTTGTACATGCAGATACACATGCCTGGTGTGTTTCAAGCTGCCGGGTCTAGGACTCAAAATTGGTTGACCAGGTGGGAGTCCAATGCCTTAACCACTAGGCCACCTACTGGCCCTTTTTTTCCTTCTTTTTTTTTTTTTGTTGCCACAGGACACATGTGCTCACCAGAGAGAGAGAGAGAAAGAGGGAGAGAAGAGGGGAGAGAGAGAGAGAGAACCCCCTAATGAGGCATAGTCATGCCACCACCCTTTCCCCCTCATTTCTCGCTTCCATCATGATTTGGGGCACACACATGTGCTCAGTGTGTTTTTCAAGCTACCAGGGCTGGGATTTGAACTGTGGTTGGTCGTGTGGGATCTGGCTGTCAATACAGAGCACTTCATCTCTACACTCCAAGGATGGTTCTCTGTGGGATTTTTTTTTTTTTTAATATATAATCACAGAATAACTCCAGGTTCTCTGACAGAGTTTTCTTTGTCCATGGAAAAACGACCTTGGTAGCATGGGTGATTAAGAGCAGGTGGCTGGGTCCAAGCTCCTTCCACTGCTGGGCCTATGGGGTTGGGATCTGCTGGATGAGGGAGGGTGGCAACTGGAGGAGCCTTTGAGCAGGGCCAGGGGCTGAGGTCAGGGCCAGGACTTCCTCTCACTGGGCTGTGGGAGAAGCGACGTGACTGGGGATTACCCAGGAGCATTTTTAGGGAGGAGAGTTTTGACCCAGAGCTTGATCGGCAGACAAAGCAAGCTTTTCCTTTTGGACATCCAGCCACCTGTGTGACCGCTTCTCATTAGCACGTTTGCGGAGCACCTGCTGTGTGCACGCGCTCGGCGGGAGGGACCAAAGGGGGTTCTTCTGCGGCCTCTGTCTTGTGATGTGTGACACCGCGTAGGTCAAGACATGGGGGTCAGGCTTAAGCTGAGGGTCTTTGGCCTCTACCGGAGAGGTGGGATTTTTAGAAACAGGCAGGACAGGAGATCAAGGAAGGGCTCCTGACCGTGACATGATGGGCCAGGCTTTGAAAGGCAAGTGGAAGGTGGGGCTGAGGGGGTCATCACTTGGGCTGATGTGTGGGGCGACGGCGGCTCAGCGATCTTTAGCTGGGGGCTGTATTTGATTCATGGCATATTGGAGTGAGAAGCAGAGCCTGGGCTGGAATCCCATCAGGATGCAAGATGCTATGCTCTGTACCTAGTATCCTCGGACCAGTGTCTCTCAGCCCTCCTCCCGACCCCCCATATCACTCCTCCTAGTTTACTTCTCACTTCCCATCTCTTTCCTCTCTTGGTCCTGTCATCCCACAGTCACGGTCCGGCCACAGCTGCTGAGTGAGCAAGGTTTCCCTATCAGGAGGTGACCAGGGCTCATTCTCTTGGCTCTGCACATTCTCTTGAGAAGAAGCTTCTTGGTGGGGCCATCTTGGTGGGGCTGTCTTGGTGGGATTTGTCTTGGTAGTGGTCGGTTTTCTGTTTTTTCCTATAACTATTTATTTTATTTTTATTTATTTATTCATTGATTTTTTAATTTGACCAGAGAGAGACAGAGGGTGAGAGTGAAAGAGAGAGGAAGTGAGAAAGCAATCCACCAGGTCCAGGACTCGAACCCTGGTGGGCCATGTGGGAGTGCCCAGTGCCTTAACCACCATGCCACTTGCTGGTCCCAATAGTAGTGGTTGTTTTTCTCATCCCCTGCCCTTGTCTCCTTGATTTACACATCTTCATGTGCCAAAGCATTCATCTTCAGAAATACGTGGTCCAGGAGACTGTGACATTTTACAACAAAGCTTCTCCCAGGCTTGGAGAAGCTGAATCTTGCCCAGGGTCCTCTATGTTGGTGGAGGTGTCAGGTGGTGGGCCAGGTGGGAGTGCCCAGCGCCTTAACCACCATGCCACTTGCTGGTCCCAATAGTAGTGGTTGTTTTTCTCATCCCCTGCCCTTGTCTCCTTGATTTACACATCTTCATGTGCCAAAGCATTCATCTTCAGAAATACGTGGTCCAGGAGACTGTGACATTTTACAACAAAGCTTCTCCCAGGCTTGGAGAAGCTGAATCTTGCCCAGGGTCCTCTATGTTGGTGGAGGTGTCAGGCCTACCCTAGTCTCCTGAATCCTAGGCCAGGGCTTCTGCTCTCAGTTTGGACTAAGGCTTGGCCCGGTTCAGGGTTCCCATAGAGCAGACCCAGGAAACCCAGGTCCTAAAAGAAAGGCACCGTGGGTGGGCTCTGAGTCTGCTCCCTAAGGCCAGTCTAGAGATGCTCTCTCAGCCTTCCCAGCCACCTCTTTGCCAATGGGCCCTTTATTGCTCTTTCTTTCACCCCACATATCTCAGAAGGGGTGCAGACTTGATCATGGACCCCAGGTCCTGCCCACAGCGACACGTGGTAGCCATGAAAAGACAAACGCAGATCTGTGCTCCCCACCCATCTGGCTGTCCCTGCCCACCGCACCCCACCCCAACTTGTCTGCCCAAGAATGTATGACTCAGACACAGGGTGAGCTCAGGAAGGAGTGTGCAGAGGCAGTGGGAGCTGGAGGGGACGGGGTGGGCAGGGGATCGCAGGCGAGAAGCGAGAGGAGGCGACCCAGGGAAGAGCCAGGAACGGCAGCTCTGGAGTGCGAGAGGCCTGGGTTTGCATCTCCCTACCACTCCAGGTCTTTGTGGCCAGGGAGTCGGAGCCCTCTCTGGGCCTCAGTTTCTTCATCTGCAGAGTGGGGGACTAGTAAAAAACTGTGAAGATTAAATGCGCAGATACTTGCAGGTGCTTTCAGTAACAGGTCGTTGTGATGACGGCAGGAGAAGGGCGGCTGACAATGCCTGGTGCACGTGCAGCCATAATTAATGCTTCCTAGTGCTCCCGTGCCGTCCAATCAGGGCGGTGCTTGCCCAGTCTGAGAGCCGCTGTTTCCTCTGTGCTGAAAGGGGAGCAGGAAACGGAGGGGAGAGGGGCAGAGGAAGAGGAAACCAGCCCATTTCCAGCTCCTTCCCACTCCCACTCCCCCGTGGATTCATCATGTGAATTCCCACAACGCGGCAGAACACTCATTCATTTCATTCATTTTGACAGTCGTTCATGGAGCTGCTACAGTGGCCCAGCCACGTGTCAGATGTGGAGGAAATAAAGGCGAGCAGGATGGCACCGTCAGCCTGCAGGAGCTGGCCCAGGGTGGGGGATCTGTGCGGGGTATTGCGCAGTGAGACAGGCGAGGGCAGGGCTGGGAAGGGGCGGCTCTGCTGGGGGGTGTGTGGGAGAGAGGAAGTTCCGGGAACACTTTCTGCAAAAGGCTGTATTGGTGGTGTGGATAGAGAAGACCCTCCTGCCTCCAACTTCCCTGCCCTTAAACAGAGAGCTCGCTAGGACTAGCACATGGCCTAATGGTGACGCAGCTGGACTCCCACATGGCCAACAGCGGTTCAAGTTCCAGACGCACAGGCTTGAAGGTTGGAGTTTCAGACATAGCAACTTGAAACTCGCGTCCATCTGCATGCCTGCCCTAAATCCTGAGGGGACAACGGAGGAGAAGGGATTCTAGCGAGGCCACCCCTCTCCTGCCGGGAAGTGATTTCTTGCTTTCTCTCTGTCTCTCCAGAGAGTGCACACACCCTATAGCAAAAATCTCTCTAACACACGCACACACACACGCACACACACGCACACACGCACGGCTTGTTCCAGTGATTCTTTCTCATGGCCAGTTGCTCTTCTTCCAGGGGTGCCTTAGGGACCCTCAGGGATGACTCCCAAGTCTATCTCCAGTTAACACCTCTCTCCTGGGCTCAGATTTACTTTTTTTTTTTTTAAGAGAGATTTTTGCATGGGGCACATGCGCTCACAGGAAAGACAGAGAGAGACAAAGAGACAGAAAGTGAGAAATCACCCGCCGTGGGAATGGCCATGCCGCAATCCCTTCTCCTCCATTCTCCTTTTGGGATCTTGGGCACACATGCACACATGAGTTTGAAGCAGCTGGGGCCGGGACTCAATCCGCGGTTGATTCCATGGGAGTCAGCGACGTAACCATTACACCATCTGCTGGTCCCCAGGCTTACATTTTTGTAGCCGCTAATCTATTAACCTCTGCCTGGATATCTTGAAGACAACTCAGGTCACACAAGTTCCAAATGAAGGTGATCTTCTTCCTTCTAGTCCTGAATTAGGTCTTGGCCGCCGTCTTTCTTTCCTTCCCTATTTATACCATCTATTGCACTTTCAGACCACCCTCGTATCCGCAGCTCTTGAGGGTGCTAATTCTGGAGCGTGTGTGCTAACCGTACCTGGTAGATTTCATTCCTTCACTTTTCGTTGGGAACTTATCTTAGTCGCCTTCCCACACACCTTTTTCTGTAGGAATTTTATGTGCCACAGGTTGTGAAAATGTCCTTCTAGAAACTGGTCTTGTGTTTCTGCTAGGTCTGAGTGTTTCTCTAGTCTTGAACATTTTATGTGCTAAATTTACAGTTTAGGTTTTCCGTTCTACATGGATGGTGTAAATTTAGACCCTACACCCATAAATGGCACAGGCTTAAGGTTTTAATTGCTCATGTGTGACTTTTTTCTTTTCTCACTCTCTGAATGATTTCTTTGCTGCTTCCCCTAAGAGGTTTTCTTTTCTTTTTTTTTTTTTTTCCTTTTTAAGTTTCTATGGTTGGAATAAACTTCCAGGATCCTTAAGTGGATCCCTAAGGCTCCCCTTTAGCTTCTCACCATCCACACAGGCTGAGGTCAAGTTTGCAAAGTTCACAATGCAGATTTCAGCCTGGAGCTCTGGCTCTGGTTCATGGGATCATGAGTCTCCTCTATCTCAGCTTCTGCCTTCATCTTTGCTTTGTAGATCTGGGACCAGCAAGTGGCGTGATGGTTGAGGTGCTGGACTTCCACATGGCCAACTGTGGTTCAAGTCCTCGACTTGGTGGCTTGAAACTCACACCGAGTATGTGTGTGTGTGTGTGTGCACAAAATTCTGAGAGGAGAATGGAGGAGAGGGGGTTGTGGTATGGCCATCCCACCAGGGGTGATCTCTTACTTTCTCTCTCTCTCCATCTCTCTCTCTCTCTCTCTGGTGAGCACATATGCACTATAGTAAAAACCTCTCCAGGAGGAAAAAAAAATGGATTGCAGATCTGTCTTTGTTGCTGACACTTGTGTATTAGCTATTCTTTTAAAAATTATTTACTTATTTATTTCTTAGGTTTTGGCATAGGACACATGCACTTATGAGGGAGAAAGGGAGTGAAAGAGAGAAAGACAGAGAGAGGGAAAGTGAGAAATCATCTCCTGGGAGGGTGTCCATACCACAGTCCCTTCTCCTTCATCACACATGCCCCGGCATGAGTGTCATGCTGCCAGGTCAAGGACTTGAACCATGGTTGGTCATGTGAGAGCTCAGTGCCTTACCACCATGCCCCTTGCTGGCCCCAAGCCATTCTTTATTTTAAGCTTGGTTGCATATTTACATTATCTGGTAATATATTGCCCAGTATCTACATGTTTTGATGGGCATCAGCTTAGTGCACCTTATTTATTATTTTAAAATGATCATTATTGTTTTAATATTGCTTGTCCTGTTATTATTACTGTTTTATATGGGGGGGGGTCTCTCTATGAGCCAATCCTCCTATCTCAGCCTCCTGAGTAGCTGGAAATACAGGTGTTCACCACCATAGCAGACTTTAGAGTGAGCTGGGAATCGAACCCAGGCTTCCCATGTGGCCTCGGCTTGCTGAGTAGCAATGTCAAATAGTGTGTACTACCATGGCTGGGCCTTGTCTTGTTTTTATTTAACATTATTTTATTGTGGTTATACACAACATAAAATGTACCCCTGTACACGTTTTAAAGCCTACAGTGCAGTGTCGTTCAGTCCACTTGCGTTGCTATGCAACCATCACCACCATCCCACCACCCATCTCCAGATCTTTGACATCATCCCAAACGGAAACGCTATTCAATAAACACAAATGCTGCTTCCAGTCCCACCCTACACCAGGTGGCAACCCTTCTACTTTATAAATTTTACTTATCTAGGCACCTCATGTCAGTTGGGTCATACTCTAGTCGTCCTTTTGTGTCTGGCTTATTTCACTTAGCATAATCTCATTTATGAGATTTATCCACGTCGGAGCACGAATCAGTACTTCATTCTGTTTTATAGCTGAATAATTTTCCATCTCATGTACATTCCGCATCGTGTTCATCCTGTGTTCACTTGTAGATGAACATCTGGGTTGCTTCTACCTTTTAGATACTGTAAATGATGCTGCTATCAACACTCGTGTACAAATACCTACTTTCTTTTTCTAAACATAATTATTTAATTTTATTTATTATTATCATTATTTAATTTGCTATAATGCATGTGCACTCATCAGAGACAGAGAAAGAGAGAGAGAGAGAGAGAGAGAAAGCAAGCCTCCAAGTCCAGGACTTGAACTGTGGTCAACCATGTGGAGTCCAGAGCCTTTATCACCATGCCACCTGCTGGCCTCTGTACCTTATTTCTTGAATATATTCTTGTAAAAAAATTTAAATACTATAAATAAACGGCAACTCTCCCTTAGCTATTCCTTCGGTTGCAGGCCTGGTTGTACAGTGTATCACTGTGGAGGGTCTCTCTAAACATACAGCATGGTAGATCTTAGCGTTGCAGCTCACTCCCACCCTTTTTCACTTAGTGGTACATCTTGAAGGGCTTTTCTTATAGTGTATGAGGGGACTTCAGAAAGTTAGTGGAAAATGGAATAAAAGTATGAGTTTATTTTGGTGCAAACACTTGTGAAATCATGAATCATTTTTCATAGAATGCATGAGTTTTTTTTATGAACTTTTTGAAGATCCCCCCTCATATAGAGACTCATCCCGCCTTTTTTTTTTTAACCTATCCTAGAATATTCTCTACAATAGGTGTACTATATTTAACTATTCTTTTTTTTAAGAATTATTTAATTTTATTTATTCATTCATTTATTTTTTTAAATTTAGCCAGAGAGAGACACAGAGAGCGAGAGAGAGGGAAAGTGAGAAAGCAAGCCTCCAGGTCGAGGACTCAAGTCGTGTTTGGCCATGTGGGAGTGTCCAGCACCTTAACCACCACGCTACCTGCTGGTCCCCTATATTTAACTATTCTGTGATGATAGCCATTGACATTTTTCTTTATCAAAACACTGCTACATGGGTTCAAAGTATGTGTTGAAAATTGTGATAGACATGGGCCAGCAGGTGGCATGATGGATAAGGTGTCGGACTCCCTCATGGCTGACTACTGTTCGAGTCCCAGACCTGGTGGTTTGCTTTCTCACTTTTCCTCTCTCTCTCTCTCTCTCTCTCTCTGGTGAGTGCAAATGCCCTGTGGCAAATTAATAATAATAGTGATGAATAAAATTAAATAAATAATTCTTTTGAAAATCCTTTTTTTCTTTTAGAGGTTTTTGCTCTAGGGCACATGCGCTTGCCAGACAGAGAGAGAGAGACAGAGAGGTAGAAAGCGAGAAATCACCCCCCCAGGGGGGATGGCCATGCCGCAATCCCTTCTCCTCCATTCTCCTCTTGGGATCTTGGGCATGCACGCACATGCGCCTGGCGTGAGTTTAAGCCATCGGGTCCGGGACGCAAACCGCGGTCGACTACGTGGGAGTCCAGTGACATAAGCCATTACGCTAACTGCTGGTCCTGAAAATTCTTATAATTAAAAAAAAAATATTGTGAGAGACACTGCCAAAGAGTTTTCAAAAAAGAGTGTACATTTTATATGTACTCCAACCATGGATTAGGTTAGTGTTACCAGACTTGGTATCGTCAAGCTTTAGCATTTTACCTTGATTGATGGAGAAAATATTTTGTTTTGTCTTATCATTTGATTTTTGGGGACCTTGAGCATCTTCAAATAAATGTGTTGACTGATCCTTTTTTTTCTGAATTTCTTTTTCTAAAATAATTATTTATTTAACTTTATTTATTCATTCATTTTAATTTGACCAGAGAGAGAGAGAGAGGATGCGAGAAAGCAAGCCACCAGATTCAGGACTCGAACTATAGTCGGCCAGGTGGAAGTGTCCAGCGCTTTAACCACCATGCCACCTGCTGGTCTCCTCTTCTGAATTTCTTAAACCTAGTTTTTGCCTGTCTTCTACTAGGTTATTCACCCTTTATGACTGATTTTGAGGATATCTTTATGCATATTCCAGATACAAGTTATTTGTCTGCTATGCGTTGAAATATTGCCTCTTTGCTGAAATTTCTTGTGATTGGGTCATTGGGAAAGTCATGATGCATTTTTGCATAGAAAAAGTCACATTGTGACTTCTTGGACAACCTAATGGTGCTAATATTTGTCATTCGATTGCCTTAGGCTTTCTGGTTAGAATGTCGCATCATCTACAGATCGTAACAGTCATAGCGTTGCCAATATTTATACTCCTTCCTTATTTTTCTTTTAAATTTCATTGCATAGAAGCTCCAGATCAATGCTTAGTCGTAGGAGTGATCACAGACTTTCTTGTTCAATGCTGACTGCAAGGCTGTAAGGAAAACATTCTACTGGTCACCCGTAAGTATGATGCTTGCCCTAGGATTCCGGAAATACCCTTTACCAAGTTGAAAACCTTACCTTCTGAAAGTCGTGTCTTCTCCCTCACTCTTCCATTGCTTATTAGTACCCGTTTTCCCCTCCCACCAGCTCTCTCTCTTGTTAGTAAGTTTTGCCAAAGGCTTACCTACTTTGATAGTCTTTTCAAAGAAATAGCTCTTAGTTTTATTAATTGACTCTATCATTAATCCTATTTTTTTCTATGTAATTTATATTAATTAATGTCATTTTTATTTCATGAATAATTTCTTCTTACTTCCTTTGGGTTTATGCTAATTGTACTTTTCTAACTTCTTGAGATTAGAGCTATTGGTTTATTTATCAATTTTATTTTAATTTTTTTTTAGATTTTTGATCACTGGGGAGAGACAGCAAGAGGGAAAGTGAGAAATCACCCCCTTGAGTGGGGGATGGCCCTGCCACAATCCCTTCTCTTTTATTTTCTCTTGGAATTTTGGGCGCACACACACACACACACACACACACACACACACACAGTGTGTTTTTCAAGCTGTTGGGTCCAAGACTTGAACCAAGAGCCAGCCATGTGGGATCTAGTGCCTTAACCACCATATCACCGGCTGGCCCTGAAGTTAGAGATTGTTCATCTTCCTTGTTTTTCTCTCTCTTTTGCTAGAGGACAAAGTGTGCTTAGCAGAGAGAGACAGAGAGAGAGAGGGCGAGGACAAAGCATCTCCCATGGAGAACAGTCACGCCACAATCCCTTCTCCATCTCTCTCTCCTTGCAGGATCGGGAGTGCGTGCACACACACACACACACGCCTGGTGTGTTGCTCAAGTAGCTGGGTGCAGACTTGAACTACAGGGTCAGCTGTGTGGGGTCTGGCTCCCTTCACCACCATGCCACAGAGCTGTGCCATCTTCCTCGTTTTCTAATTTACACATGCACAGTTCCCTCTCGAGGCCTCGGAGGGGTCCTAGCAAGGTGCTTGGCTATCATATGTTTATTTCTGTAACATTTTTAAAAGTAAGATTTTTAAAATAATTTAAGGGAGGCCTCCAAATTGTATAATCTTCAGTCCCCACAAAGCCTGGCTCCAGACACTTTGGCCACATCCCTTAGGACTTGGATATGTAGCTCACTCACTGTGAGTCATTTCTAAGTAATTTTTGAAAAAGAACTTCTATTAAATTTTATTTTTATTTAACCTGCTATATGGAACATGTGCTCACCAGAGAGAGACAGAGACGGGGGCGGGGGGAGAGTCAGAAAGCAAGCCACCAGGTCTGGGACCCGAACTGTAGTTGGCCATGTGGGAGTCCAGTGCCCTAACCATCATGACGCCTGCTGGCTCCCATTTCTAAGTAGTTAAAACCCTCTATTTTTCTCCTCTTTACACAAAGAGTTATTTAGAACTGTTTACAAAAATACTGGTGAATAGGTTTTCCTCTTGTTAATTTGCAATTTTATTCCATTGTGATTGGAAAATATGACTCAGCGCTATCTTTCTGAATTTGCTTCTTGTCTAAAACATGGTCTTGTGTATATGAATGCTCCATATGAGTTTAAAAATATATAAGTGTATATTTTTATTCATATCGTATTTCAAGTTTGCTGTCTATCAGATCAAATGTATCACTTGTTTTCTCCTTCCGTTTTTTCTATCTTTTATTGACACAAACTTCTTATCTATCCTTCTTCTCTATTCCCAGCCTGGGAGAATGGCCACGCCATAATCCCTTCTCCTCTATTCTCCTCTCGGGATCTTGGGCACGCATGTACATGCAACCGGCATGAGTTTAAGCCACTGGGTCTGGGACTCAAACTGCGGTCTTCTACATGGGAGTCCAACGATGTAGCCATTACGCCCCCTGCTGGTCCCAAATTTATATTTTTAACGCACATTTAAAAACCAGTGTTTTTTATCAGGATCTGATTAAGTCAGTAGCTATAGGGGGCTGGCAGGTGGTGTGGTGGTTAAGGCACTGGACTCCCACAGGGCTGACCATGGTTTGAGTCCTAGACCTGGAGGCTTGCTTTCTCACTTTCCCTTTCTCTCTCTCTCTGTCTCTGATCAAATTATAAAACAACAACCACAACAATAACAACAACAGTCAGTATATCCTATTGCTGAATATAAAAGGATCTTAGTAGGCTTTTTTCCCACCTTCTCTTTCCAATACCCAAACTCCCACATCCCTTGCCAGCTTTCAGCTTGCTCTCAATTCTTCTTTCAACTTAATGATAAACTTCACTGTTTTTCTTTGTTAATGATTATTAATTTAATTTATTCTTATTTTTATTTTTATTTTTAAATTTGCTATAGGGCATGTGTGTTCACCAGAGATATATATAGAGAAAGACAGTGAAAAAGCAAACTGCCACATCCAGGACTCAAACCACAATTGGCTATGTGGGAGTCCAGCGACTTCACCACCACAACACCTGCTGGCTCCTTGGAGAGGTTTTCCCCTTCTTTTTTTTTTTTTTACCATAGAGTGCGTGCACTTGTCAAAGAGAGAGAGAGAGAGTGAGAGGAAAAGTGAGAAATCATCCCCTTCCTTGGGGGTATGGCCATGCTGCAATCCCTTCTCCTCCATTCTCCTCCTGGGATTTTGGGCACACTCGCACATGTGCCTGGAGTGAATTTCAAGCCAGGTCTCAAATCACGGTTGGCCACATGGGAGTCCAATGCCTTAAGTACCATGTTATCTGCTGACCCTGGGGAGGGCTTTTTAGGTGTATTTTTTCTTCTTCTTCTTTTTATATGGTGACTGTAGCTCCCTGTTAAGTATATTGAAGTATGATTTTCATTTAGTCACCCCTTGTATAGTTCTTAAATGCCAAAACTTCCTCTTGGGTTTACTTTCTCTTTTCACTGGAGTGTTACCTCAAGTCATTCTTCAGGTGGGCACTGTGGATAGTAACTTTTCAAGCTTGCATTCCTAAATATGTATTTTGCCTTCTCTTTGGATGCAAGTTTGTGTCTATAATCTTGTATTCCACTCTCTCTGAAGCTACTCCTCCATAGCCATCCTGCATTTAGCATTGATGGGAAGTCCAACATAAGTTTGATTCTCATTCCTTTGTGAGTAATTTTTTTCTCCTTTCTGGAAGCTTGACATTTAGAATCTTTCCTCTTTGTATTCTGAAACCACAGACAAGGTGTCTGGGTGAGATGTCTGTTGTGCCTGTACCTGTGAAGTCTTCTTGTTATTGTTTCTTTGAGGATTTCTTTCCTGTTTTGTCCTTCCAGTGCTTATTATATTAGACAGACGCTGCAACTTTTCTTACCATGTCTCAGTGTGTCCCTCTTGTTCTTGCTTCTTGGTCCTTGCTGGGCTCTGAAAGTATTCCTTGGCTCAACCAAGCAGCTTACCCATTTTCTCTTCCTCAGTTGTTTTCATTCTGCTGGGCACCTTTTGTTTTTTGTTGGACTTTTGTTTTGTTCTGATTTCTGTCCTTAAACAATTATCTTTTCACTTTTGTGTGCTTTTATTGGTTCTTTTAAAAAAATTATTTAATTTCATTTTATTTATTCATTCATTTATTTTAATTTGACCAGAGAGAGAGAGAGAGAGAGAGAAAGCAAGCTGTCAGGACTGGGACTTGAACTGTGGCCAGCCATGTGGGAGTGTCTCCAGCACCTTAACCACCTTGCCACCTGCTGGTCCTGGCTCTTTTTTTTTTTTTTTAATTTAATTTTTTTTTAAGAGAGGTTTTTTGCTATAGGGTGTGGGTGCTCACCAGAAAGACACGGAGAGACAGAGAGACAGAAAGCAAGCAATCACCCCCTGGGGGGACGGCCACGCGGCAATCCCTTTTCTTCTTGGGATTTTGGGCACGCATGCACATGTACCTGGCATGAGTTTAAGCAACTGAGTCCAGGACTACGTGGGAGTCCAGCAATGTAACCATTATGCCATTTGCTGGTCCCTTATTTTTTTTTTTCTTTTTGAAGAGATTTTTGCTATAGGACGTGTGTGCTCACCAGACAGAGAGAGACAGAAAGCAAGAAATCACTCCCCGTGGGGGATGGCCACACCGCAATCCCTTCTCTTCCATTCTCCTCTTGGATCTTGGGCATGCATGCACATGCACCCGGTGTGAGTTTAAGCCACTGGGTCCAGGATGCGAACCACAGTTGACTACATGGGAGTCCAGCAACATAGCCATTATGCTAACTGCTGGTCCCTCTTATTGGTTCTTTTGAGTAACCACCTGATTTTCATTCATAGAGGCCATGAGTTCATTCTATTTTTTTTTAATAATTATTTTCATTGAACTTTATTTTTATTTATTTATTTTAATTTGACCAGAGAGGAACAGAGAGATAGAGAGAGAAAAAGAGAAAGCAAGCCACCAGGTCTAGGACTCATACCGTGGTCAGCCATGTGGGAGTCGAGTGCCCTTAACTACCACACCACCTGCCTGCCCTCATTCTGTTTTTCAAAAGTCTCCTCTGGTGGCTGGATTCCACACGACTGACTGCGTGGTTCAACTCCCTGACCTGGTGGTTTGGAAAACACACCAGGCATGTGTGTGCGTATAACTAAAATTTGGAGAGGAGAATGGAAGAGAAGAGGTTGCACATGGTCACCCCAAGTGGGATGACCCCAACAAAACAAAAACAACATCAGTAAAAAAGTTCCCTCTTCTTGTTCTACTAAGTTTCAGAATTTTCTGGTAGGTTAGAGATAAGTGGGAACAGACCATATACTGAAGATTGGATTATTGAACCAAAGATCCTAAAAGGAGATTCAAACACAGAGCAGGAACCATCTTGATTCTAATTATCTAAGGAAACACACAGCTGTCATTAACACTGTCCAGTAAAGTAGGTCTTGTCAATTATTTTGTTGGTAAAAATTAAGATCATAATTTCCATATTATAGAATTTACCCCCTTTTAAAGTGTACAGTTCAGTGATTGTGTTATCTTCATGAAGCTCTACAACCATCATCATTATCTAGTTCCTGAAGATTTTTTATCACCCCTAAAAGCAACCCCATACCCATTAGTAGTCATTCCCCATTCTCTTCTTCCCCCAGCCCTTTGAGTTTCATATAAATGGAATCAAAGAATATATGGCTTTTCATGTCCAACTTTTCCCCTTAGTGTGACGTTTTTGAGATTCATCCATGTTGTCACATGAATCGGTACTTCATTCCATGTTATGGATGGATATACCACACTTATCCATTCCTCAACTGATGAATGTTGGAGTTGTTTTCACTTTTCAGCTATAGTAAATAATACTGCTATAAGTATTCACACACAAGCTTTTGTGTGGATATATTTACAATTTTCTTAGGTGTATATCTAGAAGTAGAATTGCTCTATCATAGGGTAATTCTGTTTAACTTTCAAAGAACTAACAAATTCGTTTCCAAAAGAGTTGCACACTTTATCTTCCCACCAGTAATGTAAATGGATTCCAGTTTCTCTACATCTTCACGAATGCTTGCTATTGTTCATCTTTTTGGTCATAACTATCCTTGTGGGTGTGAAGTGATACCTCATGTTGGCTTTGATTTTCATTTTCCTAGTGACTAATGATGTTTTCATGTACTTATTAGTCATTTGTTTATCTTCTGTGGAGAAATGTCTATTCAAGTCTTTTGCCCATTTAAAAATTGGATTATTTGTCTTTTTATCATTGAGTTGTAAGCATCCTTTATAAATTCTGGACACTAGACCCCTTTCAGATATGATTTACAAATATTTTCTCCCATTATCTGGGTTCTTTTCACTTTCTCGATAGCATCTTTTGGAGCATAAAATTTTAAAATTTTGATGAAGTCCAATTTATCTATGTTTTTCTTTTATTGTCTGCGCTTTTTATGTCATATCTAAGAAATCATTACCTAATCCAAGGTCATAAAGAT
This sequence comes from Tupaia belangeri chinensis, assembly GCF_000334495.1. Lineage (NCBI taxonomy): Eukaryota > Metazoa > Chordata > Mammalia > Scandentia > Tupaiidae > Tupaia > Tupaia belangeri. The sequence goes on from NW_006203664.1 coordinate 507,592, forward strand.
ACCCCCTATGTTTTATTGTAAGACTTTTACATTTTTAGCTCTTATATTTATATCTTTGATCTGCTTCAACTTTTGTGCATGGTAGAAGGTAAGGTCCGATTTCTTTCCTTTGCATGTGGGTAACCAATTGTCTCAGCATCATTTATTGAGAAGACTGTTGTTTTCCTCCATTTCATTATTTTGGCATCCTCGTCAAAAATCAATTGATTGGGGCCAGCAGATGGCATAGTGGTTACATTGCTGGACTCCCACATGGCCAAGTGTTGTTTGAGTCCCAGACCCGGTGACTTGAAACTCACTTCAGGCACATGTGCATGCGTGCTGAAGATCCTGGTAAGAGAAGGGATTTCAGTGTGGCCATTCGCCCTGAGGGGTGATTTCTTGCATTCCCTTTCACTGTCTCTGCTCCTCCTCTCTCCTGTAAGTGCATGTGCCCTAAGGCAAAACCTCTTTAAAAAGATCAATTGACCATAGATGTATGGGTTTATTTTTGGACTGCCGGTTTAATGCTATTTATATGTATGTGCCAATATGTCATACTGTCTTGATTACTGTACACTTATAAGTTTGAAACCAGTCTATCAACTTTGTTTTTTTTCTGCAAGATTGTTTTGGCTATTAAGCGTTCCTTGTGTTTCCATATGGATTTTAGGATCAGCTTGTCTATTTCTTAAAAACAAACAAAACAAAACAAAAAACAAAACTGGAATTTTGACAAGGATTATGTTGACTCTGTAGATCAATTTGGAGACTATTATCATCTTAACAATATTAGTTCCAATTCATGAACACATGATGTCTTTATGATTATTTAGGTTGTCTTTAATTTCTTTTAATGATATTTTATAGTTTTTCAATGCACAAATCTTGCACTTATTTCATTAAATTTATTCCTAAATATTCTGTTTTGATCTATTAGAATTGTTTTCTTATTTTCATTTTTAAACTGTATTGCAAATATATGGTAATGGAATTAATTTTTATATATTTATTCTGTACCTTACAACCTTGCTAAAATAATTTGCTAGTTATTATTATTATTATTTTTGATTCTTCAGGATTTTCTGTATGTACAATCATGTTGTCTCCAGATAAAGTTAGCTTTACTTCTTCCTTTCCAATTTGGATGCCTAATTTCTCTGACTTGGTCCTCTGGTATAACATTGAATAGGAGTACTAAGAGCAGACATCTCATCTTATTCCTGATCATTCTGGGAAAGTTGTCAGATTTTCATCATTAAATATAATTTGATCTGTGAATTTTTGTAGTTGCCCTTTATTTAGTTGAGGAAGTTCCCTCTCCTATTTCTAGTTTGAGTCTTTTTTCTTTCTTTTTTTTTTTTAGTCATGAAAGGATATTGTAATTTGTTAAATGCTTTTTTTCTGCATATCTATGGAAATACTTATGTGGTTTTGTCTTTTGTTTTATCAATATGATATATTACATTGATTGATTTTTTTTTTTGAGAGTTTTTTTGCTATAGGGCATGTGTGCTCGCCAGACAGAGAGAGACAGAAAGTGAGAAATCACCTCGCGGGGGGGATGGCCATGCTGCAATCCGTTCTCCTCCATTCTCCTCTCAGGATCTTGGGCACACATGCACATGCGCCCGGCGTGAGTTTAAGCCACTGGGTCCAGGACTCGAACTGCAGTTCACTACATGGGAATCCAGCGACATAGCCATTACGCTAACTGCTGGTCCCCTTGATTGATGTTTATATGTTGAACAACCTTGCATTCCTGGGATAAATTCCACTTTGTCCTTGACAAATCTTACCATGTTGCCAATCTTTCATGCTCAGAGTTTAGGTAGCTCTTCCAGAATAATTTATACTAATTGTCTATAAACTGTGTCTTAAGAAGCTAGTTACAATCAGGGCTCTTATTGTTCTTGAAACAAAATTAGTGTCAGCAAGGCTGTGTTCTTATTGCCAGGAAGAAAGTGGTCATTGTCTAGGTATCCCTGATAAATTTCCCTGCTCTCAGCTTTCCAGACAGCTATTTTTCCCCCCACAGTTCACCCTTGACTGGTTTATTCCCTTGTACCTATTGGGTTGTCGTAAAGTCATGATGCATTTTTGCATAGAAAAATATGTCATGACTTTTCTGACATGGTTTTAAAGAGTGGTCCCTGGAGCAATAGTATTAGCATCACTCGGGAACTTGTTATAAATGTGAGTCACGGAGCCCCATGCAGAGACATGATAGCAGCCCAACTCTGGGAGTAGGGCTAAGACTCCAGGGGGTTTTGTTTTGTTTTCAAGTTTATTTCTTTTGAAAGGGATGGAGAGAGGCCACGATCCACCTTCCATTTCAGATGGCCTGGATCGTGAGCACTTGCACACCCAGTGTGGTCAGGGAGGTCCCACGACTTGAACCCAGGACCTTTCGCATGTGGGTCCAGTTGAATTACCGTCAAGCCACTGTGTGATCCCACAATATATGTTCTATCTAGTCCTCTGAGTGATTCCAATGCGTGTTAACATTTAAGAAGCACCAAAGATTGTACGACATCGGCCCAAGGAATCCACAGGTCTACTTCCCCACGTGCTCTTTCCGTACACTACTGAGTTCTGTATCTTTCTTCCTTACTGTTGCTTTCCCTCCAGTATTTGGTAATGTCTGGCTGTGCCTTCACTCTGCATTTGCAGCTCCCTGTTCGCTTATCTCTGAGTGATGGGAAGTGTCTGTTTACTGCAACCTGCTGCTGTCTAATTATTGAGCAGGGTAGGAAATGCCGGGGGAGTTGAGCCAGTAGCTTCTAATTGATTCCTCCTCAGTATTTTCAGCCTCCCAAGGTGTCCTGTCCCTCAAACAGTCATCCTTTCTCACACCTGGGGACAGATGCCTTTGCTTGGCACAAGCAGGGGCCTGAGGAGGACCAAAGCACCTGGCTCTTCTATGATGGAAATCCAGGAAATTGCAAAAGCTTTCTTCGCTCCTTCGTTTTCCACCCACAAGCCTGCTGCTCCCTCTGAGATGCTTCCACTCTGGCTACAGACCTTCCTTTGCAGGATGGAGGTTAGGATTTTCTCTGTCCTGGCTGGCTTGATGGACATTTGAGCTTTGCAGTCATACCAACCTCCACATGTGGAAGGGTTAGCACACTATCTTTGAAATTCCTCAGTATTGTGAACAAGCGGTCTCACATGTTCACGTTGCACCGGGCCCTGCAAATTACGCAGCCAGTCCTGCCTCCCTCTATCAGATCTTTGTCTTCTACTTCTCAGGGGTGACTCGGAGTTTTGGTCTGCCAAGGACACCTCTTCATATTTTGCAGTGCTACTAAGGATGAATGTACATGGGCCAGCAGTGGCCCAGCAGTAATGTGCTATGAGGAACTGTATCCCATGTGGCAAGTGTGGTTCAAATCCCCAGCCAGGTCAGCTAGAAACATGTGGGGCTTGTGTGACAGTGCCCAAGATCTGATGGACTGGAAGAAGGGGATTGTGGCATGACCAGACCCAACGAAAGGGACTCATTTCTCTCTCTCTTCCTCACATGCATGCATGCGCTTTACATGAATAAAGAAAAATAACTTTAAAAACATTAATTCACATACATATTAATATGACATTCTAGGGACCTGGGGCAGGAGAAGTCTGGATCACACAGTCAGTTTACCATCTTTGTGTTATCCTACTACGATGCGTCTACAGTATAAACCTAGGAATTTCATTTTGCTCTGGAGCTGGCGGCCAGGTCTTTGTTATCTGCAGAAGGAAGTATAATTCCCCGGCCTGGCATGTAAGGCCTTCCACAATTTGATTCTAGCCTTCATTCTAACATTATTATTTTTTTTTAAAGAGAGATTTTTGCTATAGGGCACATGTGCTTGCAGAGAGACAGAGATAGAGAGACAGAAAGCAAGAAATCAACCACCCACCCCGGGGGAGGATGGCTACACTCCAATCCCTTCTCCTCCATCCTCCTCTCAGGATTTTGGACATGCACGCACATGCGCCTGGCATAAGTTTCAAGCTGCCAGGTCCGGGACTCTAACTGTACTTGGTTATGTGGGAGTCCAGTGATGTAACCATTTTGCCATCTGCTGGTCCCTGTTCTAACATTTTTTTAAAAAATAATTTTCCAGGGTTAGTAAATTCCCCATCACCACGGGACTGAAATAGGCCTGGAACAGTTAGAGTGACGAGCATTACAAAGGGCTGTCAAATCGTGGCTGCGCCCTGAGCTCAGGTTGTCTCTGACCCTGCTGGTCAGGACCTCCGCCGCATTTGCTCCATGTTCCCGTCAGATGGCCGAAGGGCTGCCTGCCCATCCCACTGGGGGCTCTTCAGTTTCCTGACTTTGCCCCTTCTCCTCCCCAATTTCACGTCTAGCTCTTACCATCTGTGCCCTTCCTCTAGGGAGCCTCCGGGACTCCCCAGCCACTCCCGGCCTAGTGCCCTTATCCCAGCATAACGCAGTTGGTCCCTGGCTGCAGAGCTGACCCGTCTGCTGCAGCCCTGCCTGTCCGGGCGTGTGCTTTGCCTCTCTGCTCTCACTTACGCATGCAGCGTGTGTGGCCTGAGACTTACTCTGTGTCTGATCCTGTGCCGATCACGTGGGTGATTCAGAGTTGACCAGCTTCCATGGGGGGCTGAGGCAGCTGCACTCAGTGAGCCAGTTGCTCTAACCGGAGCAGGAACAAGGTAGGAGGGATCAAAGAGGAAGTGGGGCTGAAGCTATAAGGCTTCTCTGGGGTCAGGACAGACCAAGGAGGTCACGTCAGGCGAAGGAAATAGCAGGAGGGGAGCAGGGAGGGGAAGGCGAGAGGCTTGGGGAACCCAGGAGGGGTTTGTCTTGACTGAGGTTGGGGTGTGAGGCACTGAGTCCCGGACTCTGTGCTTAAACTCACGCCAGGCACATGTGTGTGCGTGCCCAAGATCTTGAGAGGAGAATAGAGAAGGGATTGCAGTGTGGCCATCCCCCCGGGGGGTGCCTTCTCGCTTTCTGTCTCTCTGTTTCTCTCTGTCTTTCTGGCGAGCGCACGTACCGTACAGAAAGCCTTTCAAAAAACAAAACAAAACAAAACAAAACAAAACAAAACAAAAAAATGGCTTCCTTGACCAAAACCAAAAGAAGAATGTATACCTTGGAGGAGGTGATGTGGCACGTCTGATGAGATTGGGATGGCAGGAACAGGGTGGGCAGATCAGGGGCAGGCCCTGCCTTCTCCGTCCCCGGTCCATTCTGTTTGCAGGAGTTTCTGGCAGCTCCAGCTGGGCCAGCCTGCTGGGCCCAGGGGGCCCTGGAAAGCTCCAGGCCAAGTGGGGTCTCATTTAAGCAGCGGCTGAGCCAGCTGCACATGTGGCTAATCGTCCTCGTCCTGGGAGTCTGCTAATCAGGAAGCCAGGCTCACAGTCTGCTCCTCTCAGCGCTTCCAGGGAAGGCGGAGTTGGCTGGGCTGGGCAGCAAGGCCAGCTTCCTGTTGTCCACTGTCCACTGTCCAGGCCGCTCACCCTGGCCTGGTCCATGGCTTCTCTGGCCCCTGGGCCCTTACATGTCTGGCTCGGGATTTGATACAGGAGGGACTAAGCTCCAGGGAGGCACTGGCTGGCCCCTAAGCCTCTGGGTGGTTCCCCTCAGCATCCCATTCACACGTCCCCTTCTGCACACCCCTGCTCCCAACTCCTCAGCCCGACTCACCTGGTCTTCCTCTGCTTCGTGACTTCCCACACGAGAAGTACGCCCTGGATGCATGGGCCATCCCAGAAGCCCCTGTCCTAGAAAGCACCCACCATCGGGGAGAGCGGGGAGGTCATGGGAAGGGTCTTCATCAGAACTGGGTGTCAAGGGACCGGGTCTAAACACCAGGTGACTTAATCCTTCTGAGCTTCATCTTCCTTATCTGCAAGGAGGCCTTTTCCACACCGGTGTGAAATCTCAGGGGCTGACCCTAGGCAAACCGCACAGCACCTGCAGGTCCAGGTGCAGCCCTCAGCTCACATGCCAGGGCCATGCTCACAGCAGGCTTTGAGGGGACTCTGGAGCTTGGCCGTGACCATGAGCCAAGCTCCAAGCCCCTGGCACACATCCATTGTCCCACCAGACTTCACTTACAAAACACAAGTTTGAAGATAAAATTATCCAGAAGTCAGGGCCAGACGGTGGTGCCGCGCTAACAGAACACCTCTGCTTGCTGTGTGAGTGCGCGTGAGCGAGTCGAGGCTGCGTGCCCTGAGGTTTCTCGACGCCCCTGCACCCCTGCCTCCCCCACGACCCCAGCTCATGCTTGTGCCCTCTTGTCTGTGGAATCCTGCCCAGGCTAAAGGTCACATTTACGTCTGTAATGACAGTATTGAATGGGATCGACGTCTCCCAGACCGGCTAGGTGGGCAGTTACTCCAGGCCTGGTGTGCCGACAGGGAGGTAGAGAATCTGAGCTGGCCCATCCCTGGGCCGGACTCCTCCCCTGTCCCAGGGCCTGGCATATAGTGAAGATTCAAGAAAGGCCAGAGACATTTGTGTTAGAGCTTGTGACCAGTACTCCAGAGGGGTTGGGGTTTACTGTGACAAATCATTCAAGATAAATTATTATTATTATTATTATTATTATTATTATTATTATTATTTTGAGAGAGATCTTTTCTGCTCTAGGGCATGTGAACTTGCTGGACAGAGAGAGAGAGAAATCATTCCCGGGGTGAGGGGTGGTGGTGGCCATGCCAGAATCCCTTCTCTATTCTCTTCCTGGAATTTTAGGCACGCATGCATACATGTGTCCAGCATGGGTTTCAAACTACAGGGTCCAGAACTTTAACTGTAGTTGGCCATAGAGGAGCCCAGTGCCTTAACCACTATGCTTCCTGGCCTCCTGCAAGAAAACTTTTTAATTAATTAATTTACTAATTAGTTCATTTCTTTTATCCATGAGAGAGAGAGGACACCCCCCTGGGGTCTTCACGCTATGATTCATCCTCTCAACCCCTCGCCTCAGCCAGCCCCAATCCCTGGCATGTGCAGGTGCACCTGGCATGTTCAGGGAGGCCTCAGGTTATGCACCCGGGACCTTCCACATGGGTCCAGCATTGCAGAGTGCTCCACTACCACTGCAGCACCCTTTGCTCCTGCTCTCTGATAATATCTTCAAGCTTATGTTTCACAGGTGACATCTGGTGGGGCAGTGGACCTACGCCAGGGGCTTGGAGCTGGGCTCACATGTGGTCCTGCCTCCTGCCATCTCACGGCCTCCCAGGGTGGGTATTGGCTTCCTGCTCCCCTGCGCTTTGGCTCCCTGGCTGCCCAGCTTCCTCCTCCCTGCCCTGCTCATAGACAGCTGCAGTCTCCCTCCAAGCAGGGCCCTGGGTGCAGGCAAGGTTGGGGTCGGATGCTCATACACTGCTGTGTCTCAGGGAGAGGCAGCCATCCCAGCCCTGGGCTGGCAGCACCAGACTGTCCCGAGGGTGACTCAGCGAACAAGCCTGCCACCCATCCCATCCAGGGACTAGTGCACTGCGGCACGGAGGTGTCACTGCCCTCGTCTCCCTGGCTCAGGCGGCAGGCCTGTGGGAAGAGATGCACAGTCAGCTTCCCAGCTCTTAGAGGTGGCACGCTGCCTGGGCCCGGTGGCTGGCCGGAGGGGACCTGAGAGCTGGTGGGCCCTGGGCGCATGTGTGCCAGGGGAAGCGGTGCGGATCCCAGGGCCCCAGGGCCTGTGAGGGGCTGCACCCACACTACAGGTGTCCCTGTGCCTGGGGAGCACAGCCTCAAGCAGGAAATAGCAAACGCCATGATGAGTTGAAAGGAAAAACTTGGTGTTTTAGTGCCATTAATAGCACTTTTTTCCTTTCTTTTTTTTTTTTTTTTTTTAATTGCCAGAGAGCATACGCGCTAGACAGAGAGAGACAGAAAGGGGGACAAAATGCCCCTCAGTGGGACATGGCTACACTACAGTAATTTTTCCTCTGTCTCCAGACCCATCTCCATACCCATGTCCAGTTGCCGGGTCCAGCTCGGCATGAACACTTTTTTTTTTTTTTTAGAGGTTTTTGCTATAGGGCGCGTGGCAGGCAGACAGATAGAGACAGAGAGACAGAAAGTGAGAAATCACCCCCCAGGGGGATGGTCACGCCGCACTCCCTTCTCCTCCATTCTCCTCTCGGGATCCTGGGCACGCACGCACACGCGCCTGGCGTGAGTTTAAGCCACCGGGTCCGGGATGCGAATCACGGTCGACTACGTGGGAGTCCAGCAACATAGCCATTACGCTAACTGCTGGTCCCCGCATGAACACGTTTTTGACTGCTCTCCACATCCAGTGTGTTTTTCAAACCACTGGGGTCAGGATTCGAACTTCAGTCAGCCATGTGAGATCTGGCTTTCTATATATAACACGTAACCACAGCACTACGGGGCTGGTCCTTTTCCTGCTTTCTGAACAAGGGTCCTTATATTTACTTTTTAATTTTCCCCTCCTTCCAAAGCATTTTATTGCTTCTGAGGAAGGGAACTATACACGGTCGCTATTGGTGGGAGGACAGACCTGCTCCTTCCTGAACCTGGTCACCTGCAGCCATGGGTGGACACTATGCCACTGTCCTCAGCTGCAGAGTCCTTTTTGCACAGGGTCTGCTTATCACATAGCTGGGTTTGCATGTAGTAGAAAAAGCAGATTTGGGTTTCGAAGGGTCTGTAAGTCCTGCTGCCCGCCGAGCCTGTTTCAGTGTGTCAATGCGTTTCCTGCCCACCATCGTATTCCCTCCCCCTGCCTCTCTTGGACTTGGCCTTCTGTGGACAAGGCCTTGCTGACTGGAACAGCCTACCCTTTCCTCTCGTGTGGCAGCTCCCATCGCCCACAGCCACGGACTTCCCCAGGGTCCCAGAGCAGAACGACTCTCTCCCTCCTCCTCTCCCCACCCGCTGAGCCTCTGCAGTTAGCGTGAGCTGCTCCTGGGAGGTGTGCTTGCCCCTTACCCACCTGGACCTACTCGTGTCCACGCCCCCAGCGGCAGGTGTTTCTCAAACATACACCTGCATTTCCGTGTCGGGCTCCCATTCTGTGGGCAGCAGTCGACTTTCTCTGGGGGCCCCTAAGTTTTTTGGGGCTCGCCAGTGCCCAGACATGATGCCGCCGAGTCAGTTCCTGCTCTGTGCGCCCGACGCTGGGTCTCCCCTCGTTTCTGCCCCTGTCTGTGCTGCTGGGAACCAGCCTGCGGCCCCCGTATCACACTAAGGGGGGACGTGCAGCGAGGGTGCCCAGCGCCGTTGTCTGTGCAGGCCCCTGTGGGTGGGCACGGGCTCCCTCACGGCCCTGCACCAGCACACAGCATAACCAGTGGTTTTCTCCACCGGCTCGCCTGGCATGGAGAGAAAGGGACGAAGCCTTGAGGCTATTGTTAGAAGTAAGTGCAAGGGCCAACAGCGGGCGTGGTGGTTAAGGCACTGGACTCCTACATGGCTGATGGCGGGTCAAGCCCTGGATGCAGTGGCTTGAAAATTACACTGGGCTGTGTGTGTGTGTGTGTCTGTGCGTGGCTAAAATTCCAAGAAGAGAATGGAGAAGAGATGGCTATACCCCCTGGGGGTGACTTCTCACTTTCCCTCTCTCTGTCTCTCTCAGTGAATACACACACTTCGTGTCAAAAGCCTAAAAAACAAAACAAAACAAAAAAACACAAAACAAAAGTCAGAAGTACAACAGACGCCCCTGGTCAGTTTCTCTTCCTGCAGTTTCAGCTACTCATGGCCCCTGTGGCCTGAAAATAGGCGAGTGCGGGATAAGGAACTTGGAGAAAAAGAGAGAGACCACAGGCACGTAACTTTGATTTCGGTGAATTGTCATAGCTGTTCCATCTTACTAGTAGTAATTCTGGATAATCTCTCACTGTCCCTAGCTGATAGGTGAAGTCTCGTCACGGTATGAACGGGTAGGAGAACACATGGCACGGGCGGGCGGGTGCTGTCCTTGGCTTCAGGCATCGGCTGGGGGCATGGGGACGCCTCTCCCGTGGATAAGGGGGATTCAGTACCTAACATGACACGGTGGTGAGAGCTGTACCCACCCACGAGGTCCCCACCGAGTGCCAGCTTTACATGCATTCTTCGTGGGGACCTCTAAAGTAGGTACCGGCGCCCTCCCCAGTTTCCAGACTGGAATACCGAGGCGTGTGGCGGCTGTGACCTCGCCCAGGGAGCAGGTCAGTGAGTGGAGGGGCAGGCGCCTGGACCCAGGGGCCCCACAGTGACGCAGTGCCACCCGAGGGGAGGTGTCGGAAGTTCCTTAGAGAGCGCTGGAGCCACACCGTCTTACAGGAATCAGGCCCAGAGAGGGAGAGTGTCGGACCTCAGGTCACACAGCAAGTCAGTAGGAGCCTGGAATGGACTCTCAGGCCCGTCTCTGCTGTGCACCTGCCCGCCATTCACTCCAGCCGGCCTTGGAGGGCAGGAGCCCTGGGGCCCCAATCCTGAGGAGGGAGACAGACTGGGAGTCGGGGACAGGAGCTGGGAAGGTGCCCTGGCAGGCAGAGGGCTGTGGGTCATCAAGGATGGCATGTGGGCAGATGTCATGTGGGAGGCAGACACGTGACCAGGAAAGGGCTGTCTGGACCCTGGGCGGCTCCTGGGGAGATGGAGGAGCTTCCAGGATGGAGCTGCCCGAGCTCTGCAGGAATGTCCCGAGCTCGGCAGGCAGGCAAGGCGGCTTCCCGTGGGGTGTGGTGGTGGCTTCTCTGTGTGCCTTGGGGCCTCCCTCAGCACTGGGGTCCTTGAAGAAGCTGCAGACACATTTCTGGGGGGGAGTACAGACCTGCTAGGAAAGTTTCAGTCGGAAGAATGTGAGACACCCAGGTGTCCGTCACCCCAAGGTGTCCAGGATGCCGCTTGATATTCAGATCAAGAGCGCAGGAGAGAGGCCTGGGCCAGACACGGCCATGTGGCGGTTGTCCCATGGACATGCACTCAACGCTGACCCTCAGAGGAGAGGGTGAGAACAGAGAAGGGGAACACCTGGGAAGCAGCTGCTTGTGAAGGCAGGAGGAGAAGAGGGCCCCGAGAAGAAGGAGAGGTGACAAGCCCAGGGGAGGAACAGGGAGCCAGGCCAAGTCTCCCCAGCATGGCGCCTGTATGCCTGCCTTCCATAAGGGCCACGGCTAAGTCTATGGAAGGCGGGGTGGGACAAGAAATCAGGGGATACCGCTGGCGACCCCACTCTGGAGCAGGGGTCACAGGCAGCACAGAGGCAGCCTGGGATACATGGTGTCTGGTCCACAGTGGAGGGGGTCTGTCTGCTCACAATTCTGTCCTTTTTCTACAGGAGAAGGGACCGCGCCATGCACGTCCAGCATCCTTCAGGAGAAGCAGCGTGAGTTACACCTGACCCCTGTGGACTCTTCCTTCCCCTGGAGCAGGCCAACCCCCTTGAGCCTGCCTGGGTCCCCTCTGGTCCACTCAGAGCCCGGTCGCCACCTTGCCCACAGGCATGACCAGAGGGCCCAGGTCACTGAGCCCGAGGTCGGGCCATGCTCTGCTCTGCCGAGTCTTTCAGGTTCCTGGGCTCCTTGCACGGAGAGGCTCAGGGACGGACCTAGAGTGAGCGGCATGAGGCTGCTGGACCTGGAGGGTGACCTGCAGAGCAGATGGGCCCCAGGACCCAGAGAGAGGAGGACAGGAAAGGGGAGTGAGCCCTCTGCGCCTGTCTCCTTGGGGTTACACACAGTGTCACAGTGACCAGGGCCCAAGGCCTGCCTTCGGGGCTGTGCTGGGGATTCTAACCCTTAAAATGCCCTCACAAAGAGGCTGCCTCTCAGAGCCTGTCACCCCGTGGTGGGGTGCGGGGGCCTCCCAAGTCCTTGCCATCCTTTGTGTCACTCGTGTAGGCTTTCCCAGCCTGTGTTTTCTGAGAGGTGACTCAAGATTGGGCCCAGGAAGCTGTGCACACGTGCCCATTGGCTGACATCGAACCTGAGGATGCCCCGGACTTAGGGGGCAGTCTGAAGGCTGCTATTGGCGGTATGGAGCTTCACCTGAGGCCGACCAGGGAGGAGCCTGGGTGTGTTTGGGGGTGTGCTTGTGCTCAGATCACCCCTTACTTCTCTCTCCAGCAATTCTAACCTGTGGTTGCAACTCTGGGGTGGGGGAGGCTCCGCTCACTCTGCACCCCACCTCCCCCCACCACTGGGCTCAAGCCTGAGGCCCAAGGTCCACCTGCACGTTCTTCCATTTTCTTAGACTGAACTGAGGGGTTGGGGTGCCTGCAACGCCAGCCTCCCAGGCCAGGGCCCAGCCCTGAGTGGTACCCAGCCTCCTAAGAAGATTTCTATGTGTCTAACATTCAGGGCCCATTCCCAGACAAAGCCCCTCTGGGGCTGGTAGGTGGGAATGTCTCTGTCCCCACATGCACCAGGCAAGGGACAGGGCAGTGCCAAGAGAGGACAGTTCTCTTTCCCGAGCCCTCTTAGCTGTAAGGAGCTGAGCTCAGCTCTGGGGAGGACTGTGTTCAAGCGTACCTCGGGGTTGCAATTTGTGCAGGTGACTGAGAGGCTAATGCCTGGAGAGATTTGTATTACAATTTCCAAGAGGAGGGGCATGCTACACCACTCCAACGCAGGCCACCGTGGGGCGAGCTGGCGTTGGGCAGGAGGCAGAGGCGCAGGACAGCGAGGCCCTGGTGGTTCTGGCAGGCCGGGCAGGACAAGCAGTGTGAGGTGCTAGTTTAACAGCAGAAGGCTCTGGGCTGGAGGGGAGGGCGCTCGCTGTCTGGTACCTGGTCTGGGTTCATCGAGGGCAGGGGAAACAGTGGCTGGCCTGGGAGAGTTAGAGACAGTGTCTCCCCCTTACTCATGGCTTCGCTGTCTGAGGTTTTGCTTACTTGTGGTCAACCGCGAAAGTAGTAAATGGAAAATTCCCGAAATAAACAATGTATCCGTTTGAAATGACAGCCAGTTCCAAGTGGCACAGTTCTGCCCGGGATGTGACTCATGCCTTCGTCCAGCTGTCCCTCTGGACCTGCTACCCACCCACAGTTACCTAGCCTTCTCGGTTAGAGGATGGGAGTACAGTACATGTGGGGCTGAGTACAATCCGCGGCTCCAGGCATCCGCTGGGCACCTCGGAGGATAGCTGTCACAGAAGTGGAGGGGGCCGCGGACGCAGGGTTGACTGCTCGCATGTGAAGGCGTGTTCACAGGCGAGCTGTTGATCATCTCTAGGAATTAGGCAGCCCGGGAGGACTCCCTGGCCAGCAAGACCAAAGATGTCAACACATCCTGAGATAAAAACATGATAATACAGGGCTGTCAGCACATTCCTCAGGATGTAGGAGAGGAAAAGAGCCCAGAGCATCCCTGCTGGGTGTCTGGGGAGAGGAAACCCCAGCTGCGGCCTGGAAGTGAGAAATGGTCACCAGCCGAAGGGTTTGTCCTCACAATGCCAAACCACAGCTCCGTGTCCCACAGATATGATACAATGACAAGAGACTGGGTATTTCTGGACCTGGCTGAATTAAAAGCATGTGTTTACATAGCAATGAAGTCTTTCCTTTTTTTTTTTTTTTAAATGGTATAGATCCTACTCAGAATTATATTGTTGGAGGCTACCATCAAATTCTGCTCCTCAAAGACACTTTTTTTTGGGGGGGAACCAGCAGTTAGCGTAATGGCTATGTCGCTGGACTCCCATGTAGTCAACCGTGGTTTGCGTCCCAGACCCGGTGGCTTAAAACTCACGCCGGGCACGTGTGCATGCATGCCCAAGATCCCGACAGGAGAATGGAGGAGAAGGGATTGCGGTGTGACCTTCCCCCCGGGGGGTGATTTCTCGCTTTCTGTCTCTATGTCTCTCTCTCTTTGTCTGGCGAACGCATGCGCCCTATAGTGAAAATCTCTCCAAAAAAAAAGACACTTTTTTTTTTTTTAGAGAGATTTTTAATATAGGGGCGTGTGGGCTGGTTG
>NW_006203664.1:521619-532286 GCF_000334495.1 Tupaia belangeri chinensis
GGCCAGGGGAAACAGTGGCTGGCCTGGGAGAGTTAGAGACAGTGTCTCCCCCTTACTCATGGCTTCGCTGTCTGAGGTTTTGCTTACTTGTGGTCAACCGCGAAAGTAGTAAATGGAAAATTCCCGAAATAAACAATGTATCCGTTTGAAATGACAGCCAGTTCCAAGTGGCACAGTTCTGCCCGGGATGTGACTCATGCCTTCGTCCAGCTGTCCCTCTGGACCTGCTACCCACCCACAGTTACCTAGCCTTCTCGGTTAGAGGATGGGAGTACAGTACATGTGGGGCTGAGTACAATCCGCGGCTCCAGGCATCCGCTGGGCACCTCGGAGGATAGCTGTCACAGAAGTGGAGGGGGCCGCGGACGCAGGGTTGACTGCTCGCATGTGAAGGCGTGTTCACAGGCGAGCTGTTGATCATCTCTAGGAATTAGGCAGCCCGGGAGGACTCCCTGGCCAGCAAGACCAAAGATGTCAACACATCCTGAGATAAAAACATGATAATACAGGGCTGTCAGCACATTCCTCAGGATGTAGGAGAGGAAAAGAGCCCAGAGCATCCCTGCTGGGTGTCTGGGGAGAGGAAACCCCAGCTGCGGCCTGGAAGTGAGAAATGGTCACCAGCCGAAGGGTTTGTCCTCACAATGCCAAACCACAGCTCCGTGTCCCACAGATATGATACAATGACAAGAGACTGGGTATTTCTGGACCTGGCTGAATTAAAAGCATGTGTTTACATAGCAATGAAGTCTTTCCTTTTTTTTTTTTTTTTAAATGGTATAGATCCTACTCAGAATTATATTGTTGGAGGCTACCATCAAATTCTGCTCCTCAAAGACACTTTTTTTTGGGGGGGAACCAGCAGTTAGCGTAATGGCTATGTCGCTGGACTCCCATGAAGTCAACCGTGGTTTAAAAAGACCCGGTGGCTTAAAACTCACGCCGGGCACGTGTGCATGCATGCCCAAGATCCCGACAGGAGAATGGAGGAGAAGGGATTGCGGTGTGACCTTCCCCCCGGGGGGTGATTTCTCGCTTTCTGTCTCTATGTCTCTCTCTCTTTGTCTGGCGAACGCATGCGCCCTATAGTGAAAATCTCTCCAAAAAAAAAGACACTTTTTTTTTTTTTAGAGAGATTTTTGCTATAGGGGTGTGTGTGCTCGCTGGAGGGACATAGAGAGACAGAGAGACAGAAAGGGAGAAATCATCTCCGAGGGGTAGGGGGGAATGGCCACATTGCAATCCCTCCTTCATTCTCCTCTCAGGATTTTGGGTATGCATGCACACGTACCTACATGAATTTGAAGCTGCTAGGTCCAGGACTTGAACAGTGGTCAACTTGTGGGAGTCCAGTGATGTAACCATTACGCCATCTGCTGGTCCCTTTGCACAGGATTTTCAAGCTGAAATGATGCCTCGGAGGTCATCTGGGTCATTTGTATCCCAAATACAATCCCAACTTTTTTTTTTTTAAGAATTATTTTATTTAACTTTATTTATTTGTTTTAATTTGACCAGAGAGGAACAGAGGAAGAGAGAGAGAGAGAGAGGTCTGGGACTCAAGCCACGGTCAGCCATGTGGGAGTCCAGTGCCTTTAACTACCACGCCACCTGCTGGCCCCAAACCCAACATTTTGAGCAGTGAGAAAAACAACCCGATAATGTGTTATTTTTTAATGTTGAATGTATTTAATTGAGAGGGTTGATTTCCACATTGTTCTACACTTACGTCCTCTGCCTACAATTCTTGGCATGAAATGGATTTTTTTTATGGCATGATGGCGATCAGCGAAGGCAATGTGTTTGTTTTTAATCCCAAATTGGTACGATCTGTAATCCAAATTAAAAAAAGAAGAACTGGAATGCCTTACGTTCCAATGCAATGAGCTTTTCCACCTAGAGTACACGTCCATTAATACTGAATCTTTCCACTGAGTTTTTGAAAACTCACTAAAAGCAAAGCATGAGTTGGTATTAATTGCCCCGAACAGAAAACCCAGGATGGTGCTATAACGCCTGGAGTCGAAAAATATAAAGCCCAGCCTTGAAGCTCCACAATTCTATTGAGTCGCTGTGATGCTTTGGGCAAGTTACGTAGCATCTCTGAGCCTCAGTTTGCTCAGCTGTGGAGATGGCCATGCTGTCTACTCCTAGGATTTGTAGAAGGAATCAAAGATAAAGGATGTGAAACCCCAAGATCCGCACCTGAGACACGGGAAACAGGCTTCTCACTTTTTTCTTTTTTTAAAGAAATGTTCTGTCTTTTGTTTTAAAGGTGATTTATTTATTTGTTCCATGAGAGAAGGAGACAGAGACGGGACACCTAAGTACCCAGCAGGGCCTTCATGCCACTATCCTATCCCCTGCCCCAGCCAGCCAGGGTCACGGGCAAGTGCATGCGGACGTGCACAGGGAGGCTCCAGACACGAGCCCAGGACCACCCTTATGGCATCAGCGTCATATAGCATTGAGCTATGGCCATGAGGCTGGCCTGGTTCTCATTAAAAAAAATATTTTTAGGAGAGATTTTTGCTATAGGGTATGTGTGCTTGCTGGACAGACAGAGACAGAGAGAGACTGTGAAAAGTCACCCTCCCCCAACCGCAGGGGGATGGTCATGCTGCAATCCCTTCTCCTCCATTCTCTTCTTGGGATTTTGGGTGCCCAGTGTGAGTTTGAAGCTGTTGGGTGTGGGCCCCGAACTGCAGTTGACCACGTGGGAGTCCCAAGCCTTAACCAATATGCCACCTGCTGGCCCCATTGTTCTCATTTTTATTGGCCTTTGAATGAGCCTGGACAAGGGGAAGACCTGGGGCAGATGCAGAGGGTGAGTGTTCCCAACTGTGGGGCTCTGTGCTTTGGGTGCTCTGCTGGTCCCGAGCTGCCCCAGCTGCCATTCACAGCAAGGTGTCCCTATGTAGCAGAGTCCCCAGAGATTCCTCCTGAGCTGGCCAGAGACCAGTGGGCCCCTCGAGTTTTGACTGCAGGAAGGAAGACCTGCCTGGGCCTCTCAGCTCGTGTGCAGAAGTGAGGTTGCAAGACCTTACCTGCAGTGGCCTTGGGGGTGGGAGTCCTGGAATCCCCCTCCCCTGTGGCTGCCACAGCCCAGCCTCCCTGCCGCAGTTGGACAACAGCCTAGCAGCCTGCCACCACTGGTGTGTGCTTGTCAGTGGGATCCTTTGTGTGTGGAGCAGGGGCAGGGCAGGGTGCAGAGGAGAGAAAGGGCCTTGGACTGGGGGAGCAGAAGGCCCTGGGGGCAAGGGGGGGGCTCCTGCCGACTTGCCACACAGCCTCAGAGCTCAGCTCCTGCCTGTGGCCCAGCCTTCCGTCCCTTCTGTGCATGGAGTCCCTTCTGCCCTGGCGTTCCAGGGCTCTCTGACGTCCCGCCATGCTCTCTGTCTCCTGGCTTCCTTCCTGCTGGGCTCCTTTGCTTCCGTTTCTGCCTTATCGGAGCTGCTCCACTAGCCAGACATGGGGCTGGGTGCGGGACTCAGGGGACCTGTCATCCCATCAGACCTTGTTCCTCTGTTCCTCTATCCAGGGGAATGACACCTTTCTCCACAAATCCAAGCCTGAAAGCCTGGGTCCTTCTCGGCTTCTCCCCTTCCATCCCTGTCCAGGGTCCTGTCAGCACCTTATTAGCATCACCCTGCCCCTGCAGAGTGCTCAGACCCGTCCGCTGCTCTCCATCCTCTGTCCCTCCATGGAGGCCACTGTCTTCTCTCCCTGGGACTGTGGCAACCTCCCTAGCACCGGCCTCCCTGCCTTCGGTCCTTCCATCCGGGACTCCCTCTAGAGCATCCTAGCAGCCTCTGCAGGAGGCAGGCCTGGTTCACACAGCCCTGCCTACCCTCCCACAGTTCCGCTCCAGCCAAGCGTGGAGTGTGCCTCTGTGCCACCCACCGCCCACGTTACCTTCCCCATCCGTGTGCCTTTCCACCCTGGTCTGGGAGACATACGGCCACTGGGAGCACAGGGTCGTCGTGCGCTGACCGAGAAGACCTGGCATCCCACCCACCCCCTGCCACAGCAGCCGGTGTCCAGGACCGCGGCTCCTTCGGGGCCTGCGCCTGGCTGCTGCTCCATTCACCACGGCCTGGGTGGCAGGTGCTGAGCCCGGGAGCTGGGTCCCCTCATGCTGTCATCCTAGGGGAGAGGGGCATGGGTTTGTAGGCTCAGTGGGGAAGTAACTTTTTCCTCCACCACCCCCATCCAGGGCCAGCTCCTGGAGGCACGAGGCTCTCCTAAGAGACCTGTGGCCACCTCGCCCTCCACCCCTCTGTTCCAGCCTCAGCAGCCAGGGGGCGTGGCCGCTCCCTGGTCTCCTCTCTGATCTCAGTGAAACCTGAGCAGGGCAGGGGCCACAGTCTTGTGGCAAGAAAGCAAAGATGTCAAAGGACTAAGCGGGCTTCCAAGAAAGACACCGACTTAGCTCTCTTCACTGCCATCCCGGAGCTCCGTTCCCTGCCTGTGGCTGAGCTCCTACCTTCCAGCAGCGCCTCCCTTCCGCGATGACCCCAGGCCCCGTTCCCTGCTGCACAGCCACTCACTCAAGAGCCGGTTTCACCATCCCTCCCCTAGACCTCAGGGCCAGGGTGCATTCAGGCCAGAAGGTGGGGAGCTGGAGGGGACTACTCTGCTTCATCCCTTCCTGGAATGGGAGCAGGGCCCACGGCAGGAACACTGCTCTCGGCACCCTCAGAGCTGGGCCAGCTGTGTAGAGTACAAACGCACCCTGACACATGCCACCCGACACAGGCTGGCTGTCAGGTGGCTCTCCCAGGACCAGTGCCTGGCACCAGCTGAGGGGCGGGGCAGCAGGAGGGTCCCAGGTATGGGGAGGGGCTGCGCATGCCAGCTCTGCTCCTGAGAACAGAGTGCTCCCTGGGGTCCTGAGCTGCTTCTTGTCCCCAGACCAAGGGACAATGGTCCAAATGAGTCCCAGACCTGGTTCCAGCTTGACCCTTTATCTTTGTCTTCAATGGAGCATCCAATCATAGCTGATTGAGCCCTGATCTGTCTGCGCTGGTCCTGGCCTGAACACGGGTCTTTGGCTCAGAGAGAGAAGCGGAAAGCTCCACCTCTCCTCCTGCCACTGTGGAGATGTGGTCGGACCTCACATCTCACTTCCTAGGAACGGGGACCAGAGGAGCAGCTCTGGGTGCCAGACCAGCCGCCGAGGGGCTCTCCTTCCTGCATACCCTCAGCCATGGCTTCCCCTGGAGTGCCCCACACAGGCATGATGTGTGAGGCCCCTGCCCATGTGTGAGGCCTCTGGCCTCCCCATTCCTCTGCCTGGTAACTGGTGTCTTTTCCTGGCCTGTGCGGGCAGCTTGCTGAGCACAGCTGCAGACAGGCTATATTTAGCCGGCTTTAATGAGCTCAGGGTGGCAGACGTCCGCCTTGGAGCACTGTTCTTGCACGCGTGTGTGTCTATGGCTGGCATGATTTCTCCTCTGCATGTGTGCATAAGTGTGTGCCCTCGCGTTTCCATGTGTGCACTAGCGTCTAGGTCAATGCCCTGGTGCATTCATTTGCACGAGAATAACTGTGTGTCTAGGTGCTCCCGTGCCAGTCTCCCTGCGTCGCATTTATGCGTGTGGTGTCTAGAGGTGCAACTGGGAACAAACCATCAGCTCATTCACCCGTTTGTTTAAAAACTGTTTAATGAGCATCCTTGCATGCCAGCACCGCCATAGTCTCAGGGGATAAAATGGAGCAAATCCAAAGCCAGTCCCAGCCCCTAAGGATCTGGTAGCATGGGAGGAGAAGACAATAACCACGTGACCATAACATTAACAGTGTAAAGATTAGTCCCGGGAAAGAGGTCCATGGTGCTTTTGGGGGGAGGGAAGTAAGAGTGGAAGGCCCCAGGGAGGAAGGACACTAACGTTTCTGTAGGAAATAGGACAGTGAGAAGGAGAGCCTGGGCCCCGGGAGCAGTGGTGAGAGGCAAAGGGATGTCTGAGAATTGTCAAAAAGGCTGATGTGTGGGGCCAGCAGGTGATGTGCTGGTAAAGGCGCTGGACTCCCACATGACTGACCACGGTTCAAGTCCAGACTTGGCAACTTGCTTTCTTGCTTTTCCTTTCTCTCTCTCTCTGTCCAAATTGATTAAATAATGATAACAAATAAAATTAAATAAATAAATACATCTTTGAGAAAAAGGATGATGTGGTTGAGCTCAGAGAGAGTGCTGGGACAGGTGGACAGCAGGTGGAAGCCTGTGGGAACCCCCCTGAGGCCCTGGTCAGGATGCGGAAGTGAGAAGGGGTGGGGGATGGGCTGTGATCTGCATCGAGCAGTGAGAACCTAGTTCAGTGGTCCCCAACCTTTATGGCTGCAGACCGGTTTTGTGGAAGACAAATTTTCCATGGACTGGGGAGTGGGGATGGGTGGTTTGGGGAAGACTGAAGCACGTCATATTTTCTGTGCACTTTATTTCTATTATTATGACATTATAGTATATATCAGTAACACAATTGTACAGCTCACCATAATGCAGAATCAGTGGGAGTCCTGAACTTCTTTTCCTGTTATTAGATGGTCTCATCTGGGGGCTCCTGTGAAGATCTAATGGCGCTGCTGACCTGACAGGGGGCGGAGCTCAGGTGGTAATGCCAGCGATGGGGAGCGGCTGTAACTACAGATGAAGCTTCACTCGCTTGCCCTCTGCTCACCTCCTGCTGTGCGGTCTGGTTCCTAATAGGCCATGGTCCCGTACCAGTCCATGGCCCCGGGTTTGGGGACCCTATCATTCAGGATTCTAGCAGGATAAGTAGGGCTCACTTGAACTGCACACTGGGAGGAGAGCTTCGTAAAGGGACTTTATTCACAGTTGAGCTTAAAGAAACCAAGAAGGCTCTGGGCAAGACAAAGGCCCTATTCCCATCCGGGAGAGTAGCTGCATGGAGCTATCCTCCAACCCCAGCAGGAGCTGTGACCTTCACTAGCGGCATCAACGTATGTGCCCTGGTGGGAGGGAGCCTCCTCTCCCCAGTTCTCTCTTGGTCCCTTCCACTGGCAGGGGAGCCTCAGCCTGGGGGGAGCGTGCATCTGGATAGACAGAGAGATGACACCGCATGGGCCACTGACTTCCACCTGGAAGAGCTACCCGTTCCTTCATTTTCTGTAAGCCAGCTCGACCTTGAGTCCATGTGCCCATTAAACTATGCTGGTGAGAGATGTCCCTCTGTGACTCCAGGGGCTTCTGTCCTCATTCTCCTGGTGCCGTTCCCAGAGCCCCCCAGGTGTCTTTCCCGCACCCTGGTTGGGGACGGTGTGTGTGCTTCTGTCTGTGCACACATGCGAGGAGCCACACTGGTGGAGGGCGGGGAGCCCAGCTTGGTGGTGCTTCTTGTCTTGTTCTTTGGACCTACAATCCTGGCTACCTGGGCACAGACCAATGAGGCCTTCTGACGTTGTTCTCTACCCTCCTGGGATTGCGAGGGGACCCCACAGAGGCCTCCTGCTCAGGGCCAGGGGATGGGATCTCTCTTTAGTCTGAGGGACTCTTATCTCCACAAATTCTTCTCTCCTAGGAACAAAATGGGCTTTTGGAAACACAAGCCAGAAAGCTCTTCCACAAATCTTCCCAGAGGCAAAGGAGCTGGAGCAGGGAGGAGATATAAAGGAGTATCATGGGAAAAGAAAAAGAAAAAGAAAAAAAATCACCCTGCTCCATTCCAAAATCATCCCATACTGAAGAAAAAAAAATAAAATTCTTATTTTCAATCTGCCTTTTGAGGAAGTATGTGGCAGAAAATGCAAAAGGAGCAAAAGGTGGAGAGATTGTCTCCTTGTCCTGTCCTCCAGGCCGCCCAATCCTTCTCAGAAGCAAGGATTATGACTCGCTTCTTCTGCTCCATGCCAGGGCTATTCTCTGCATACACAAAACATATCCATAAATACCCTCTGAGATATGTATTTTTACATATCCCCCACACAGATGGGAGCGCGCGGTGCATTCCTTCCAGCGCCCAGTCTTTCCGACGGTAATATGTCATGATTATCTTACTATCTCAGCTCACCCTCGGGAGCACCATTCTTTGTATGGGTGGAATGTATTTCACTTGGCAGTGTTTATTTAACCTGTCCCCTCTTGCTGGACATACAGGTTGTTTGCTGTCTGTTGCTGTTATTACTATAAAAGACACTTGCCATTTTGCACATGGACTTGGGATAGCTGGCCAAGGGCAGTTTGTGTTTTGCGTGACGTGGCCGCAGCGCCCTCCACAGAGGCTGTGCTGGTCTGTGCTCTCACCGGCAGTGAAGGCACAGACTGTATCCCCACACCCTGACCCACACGGTGTTGATCATTGCCAATCCAAGAGGGGCCAAAAAGGGGGGTTAGGGCTCTTCGATGAGTATCCCTTTGGCGTAGGGTTCTAAGGTCTCCTGTGTTCAGTCACCACTCCCAGTCCCTCTGCTGGAGCCCACGTGTGTTTTGAGGGATTACCGTGGGCAGTGTGGGCGGGAGCAGGCCGCAGCCTGCCTTCCTGTGTGTGTGTCCCCTTCCAGGCAGGGCTGGAGTGAACTCAACCAGGGGTCCTTACAGGGTAGGGCCTAGTGGTCCAAGCAGGTTCCTGCTTCTGATAACAGACCCCCACCCGCCTCCTCTCTGCCTGGGGACAGGGTTGTGATATGGAGGTGTCTGAAAGAGGGGAGAGACCACCCCTTTCTTACTGACCACCTTCAGGAGGATGAAAGAGCCTTAGACCTGGGTCCAAATCCCCACCACCCCACTTATTTATTTAGAGAGATTTTTGCTATAGGGTGCGTGCTCTTGAAGGAGAGATAGAGAGACAGAAAGAGAGAAATCCCTCCCTAAGGCGGACGGCCATGCCGCAATTCCTTCTTCTCCATCCTCCTCTCAGGATTTTGGGCATGCACGCACATGTGCCTGGCATGTGTTTTAAGCTGCCACATCTGGGACTCGAATCGCAGTGGACTACATGGGAGTCCGGTGATGTAACCATTATGCTATCTGCTGGTTCCAACCTACCCCCTCACTTACATCCTGGGAAAAATCACGTAATCTTTCTGAGCCTCAGTTTTCTCATCTGCAAAATGTGACGTTGTCCAGGATACTGGATGAGGACTAGAAACTCCAGACAAATCTTATTACAGGGAGGTCCGTGGAGACTCCCAGGGCCAGGGGCCTAGTTGCACTGGTATCGCTGTGTAGTAGCGGCAGGGTTTCCTTGCATGTGTATGTCTGGGACCGTCACTGGGCTTGTGGCAAGATGGTGGCACCTCTGATCTGAGCCGGGTTCCCCCAAGAGTGACTATGGGCTCATTTGGGGCCCCACTGCTACTTTCTAGACAGGAGTCAGGCTTTAGTCTGGGCTAGTGTCTGAAAGGTTCATTGGCCCATCAGAGGTTTGAACACATGACCTTGACCTCATTAGCCAGGTGAACCCAGTCGGACATGATAGAACGGGTTAAGGAGTCCCAAGAGGGTTGAAAATCACCTCCCTAGGGGCCAGCAGGTGGCATGGTGGTTAAGGTGCTGGACTCCTACTTGGCCGACCACGGTTTGAGTCCTTGACCTGGTGGCTTACTTTCTCACTTTCCCTCTTAGTCTCTTTCTCTGTCTCTCTGGTCAAGTTAAGCAATAATACATAAAATTAAATAAGTAATTCTTTTTTAAAAAAAAAAAGTAAAGGAAGGAAATCTCCTCCCTCGTGCCCCTGCTGGGTGGCCACTTCTGTAATCTGTTTGTGTAACCCCAGTGAGGGAGAACTCCCTACCTGCAGGCCAGCTGGGGGTGAGGGACACTCTTGTACACTGTCCTAAGTTGTGGGAAAACTTGGAGTACTTTCCAGAAACCATCTGCACCTCTATCCTGGCCCTGCCCTCTGCTCCCTTTCCTAAGGCTGGCTCAGCAGGGATTTGCAGCCTCTGCTGTGGCCCCCTGAACTTGTTCTCCAGGCTGGGCCTTTTGACGTCCTAAGCCACTTTCTACACTTTCCTGCCTGGTCATTAGGCTCTGGCCATGCCCTCGAGGTGGTCTGAGCTGCAGGGGCAGGGCAGGGACGCCCACTCCTCATTTTGAACAATGGTCTCTGGTTTGTGCAGGCTCAGAAGCTGAGAAGTGACTTTAACAGCCCCACTACCCTGACTCAGGCTGGTTGCACACATTGGTTATATGACAGTTTTTGGTCACATGACCTAGGCTTTTGTCACGTGACTTGGCCTTGATCATAGGTCATGGTCTTCTTTTTCTTATAATCTTTTTGTTGTTGTTGTTGGGGGGGGGGACCAGCAGGTGGCATGGTGATTTAGAGTGCTGGATTCCCACATGGCCGACTGTGGTTTGAGTCCCAAACCTGGTGGCTTGCTTTCTCACTTTCTCTCTCTCTCTCTATCACTCTGTCCCTCTCTGGTCAAATTAAACCAAATAAATAAATAAAGTTCAATAAAATAATTCTTAAAGAAATTTTTTTTTTTGGAGAGATTTTTGCTATAGGGCGTGTGCACTCGCCAAACAGACAGAGACAGAGAGACAGAAAGCAGGAAATCACCCCCCAGGAGGGATGGCCACGCCGCAATCCCTTCTCCTCCAGTCTCCTCTCAGGATCTTGGGCACGCACTCACACGCGCCCGGCGTGAGTTTCAGCCACCTGGTCCGGGACTCGAACCACGGTCGACTACATGAGAGTTCA
>NW_006203664.1:532434-534692 GCF_000334495.1 Tupaia belangeri chinensis
CAAGCCGCTAGTTTCAGGACTCAAACTGCTGTCAGCCATTTGGGACTCCAGTGCCTTAACCACCATGCCACCTGCTGGTCCTTTTAGGGCATGGTCTTGACCATGTGTTCTTAGAGGCTTAAGAGACACTCGAAGGCAGATACTCTGCCTGATTCATCTTGGCGTTTTCAGCCCTGGCGAGTTTGGGCAATAACCAATAGGGTAGGAGTCAGCAAGTGATGTCGAGTTGGGTTTTTAACTCAAAGGCAGGAGTTGTTAAAGACAAGTTTGCTATAGGGCGTGTACACTCCCAGTGCAGGGAAGCGGGAGGTGAAAAAGCACCCCCGGGAGAATGGCTACGCCGCAATCCCTCTCTTCCATCTTCTTTTGGGATTTCGGGCACACACCTACATGTACCCATGTTTTTCAAGCAGCTGGGCCAGGATTTGAACCACACAGTCAGCCATTGGGATCCAGCTGCCTTCACCACTGTGCCCTCTGACTGGCCCAGGATGTTTTTATTAAACTCTTTATAACAATAAGATTTTTTTTTTATGTTTATTTTTCTCATAAGTGAGAGAGACAGAGAGACAGCAGCC
This sequence comes from Tupaia belangeri chinensis, assembly GCF_000334495.1. Lineage (NCBI taxonomy): Eukaryota > Metazoa > Chordata > Mammalia > Scandentia > Tupaiidae > Tupaia > Tupaia belangeri. The sequence continues at coordinate 533,013 of NW_006203664.1, forward strand.
CCAGGCTGCAATCCAGCCATGGGTCATGAGCAAGCCATGCCCAGTGTCCTCAGGGAGGTCTCCAGACTTGAACTCAGAACTTTCCCTTTTGAGCAGTGAAGGTACTTACCGAGAATACGACAGTGTGGAATGGGGGAGATGAAGAGAAGAGGATAGAGAAAGATAGCAAGAGAACAATAGAGAGGCAGGACGTCAGTGAGAAACAGATATGGCTTATTACCTGTTGATGATGACATGTAGAGTATTCTCAACTGGATTGGTCTGAGAAGTATTTCATGATAGGCAAAGTCTTTTTATAAGTAAAATGAGAAATAGTGATTGACTGTTTTAAAACATAGTTAGAATAATAATAATAAATAATGATTGGGAAAAACATAGAAAAGATATTGAATGATGAAGTGGGGAGATTAATGTCTCTGTACTGACTGACATGCATGGCACTCCCTTTTGAAAAAGCAATGGAATACACTGTAAAGTTACATGTAATCCAATGTAATATAAAGAAGATTATAATGATAATAAAAATAATAAAAAAATAAGAACTTTCCCTTTTGAGTCAGCCCTGCAGAGCCCTGCCCTTTCCCACTGCGCCAAAGTCTGGGGGAATCGGAACTCACTTGCCACGTTTCACCTTGGTCCTTTCCTTTCAAAGCGTTTGAATTCTTTCCTGTTTCCTCACAGCCCGCTCCCAGACGGCAGGACGGGGCGGGGCCAGGCCAGGGCGGGGCCAGGATGGGGCCAGGACAGGATGGGGCGGGGCGTTGTTTACTTTGTGGTATTTGCATGTACTGAGATATGGGGTGCGGCTGGCTTGAAAACGTTCTTGCAGTAAACTCAACACAGGCTTGTATTGTCTATTTAATAGATTTAAGCATAAGTTGCCTTTTTAAAAAAATTATTTATTTTATTTATTTTTAATTTATGTTTATTATCACTATTCTTCATCTTTGACCAGAGAGAAACAGAGAGAAAAGGAGAGTGAAAAAGCAAGATGCCAGGTCCAGGACTCGAGCCATGGTCAGCCATATGTGAGTCCAGTCCTTCAAACACCATGCCCCCTACCAGCTCCTTATTTATTTATTATTGCTATTCAACATGACAAGAGAGAAACAGAGAGAGATGAAAGGGAGAGTGAGCCAGCAAGCCACCAGGTTCAGGACTTGAACTGCTGTCGATCATGTGAGAGTCTGGCGCCTTAACCACCATGCCACCTGTTGGCCCTGTAAGTAGCTTTTTAAAAAGTTTCTTTATAAGGGGTCTTCCAATAGTTCATGAAAAATGCATATGATGAAAAACTGCATAGATTTCAAAAATGTATTGCACTAGGGACCAGCAGTTAGTGTAATGGCTATGTCGCTGGACTCCCATGTAGTCGACTGCAGTTCACGTCCTGGACCCAGTGGCTTAAAACTCACGCTGGGTGCATGTGCATGCGTGCTCAAGATCCCGAGAGGAGAATGGAGGAGAAGGGATTGTGGCGTGGCCATCTCCCCTGGGGGGTGATTTCTCGCTTTCTATCTCTCTGTCTCTCTCTCTGTCTCTGTCTGTCTGGTGAGTGCACATGCCCTATAGCAAAAACCTCTAAAAAAAATGTATTGCACCAAAGCCAACTTGTACTTTTATTGTTTTTTTTTTTTTGAGAGGTTTTTTTTTTTTTTTTTTTTTTTTTTTTTTTTTTTT
>NW_006203664.1:536259-545849 GCF_000334495.1 Tupaia belangeri chinensis
GCTAGTTTCAGGACTCAAACTGCTGTCAGCCATTTGGGACTCCAGTGCCTTAACCACCATGCCACCTGCTGGTCCTTTTAGGGCATGGTCTTGACCATGTGTTCTTAGAGGCTTAAGAGACACTCGAAGGCAGATACTCTGCCTGATTCATCTTGGCGTTTTCAGCCCTGGCGAGTTTGGGCAATAACCAATAGGGTAGGAGTCAGCAAGTGATGTCGAGTTGGGTTTTTAACTCAAAGGCAGGAGTTGTTAAAGACAAGTTTGCTATAGGGCGTGTACACTCCCAGTGCAGGGAAGCGGGAGGTGAAAAAGCACCCCCGGGAGAATGGCTACGCCGCAATCCCTCTCTTCCATCTTCTTTTGGGATTTCGGGCACACACCTACATGTACCCATGTTTTTCAAGCAGCTGGGCCAGGATTTGAACCACACAGTCAGCCATTGGGATCCAGCTGCCTTCACCACTGTGCCCTCTGACTGGCCCAGGATGTTTTTATTAAACTCTTTATAACAATAAGATTTTTTTTTATGTTTATTTTTCTCATAAGTGAGAGAGACAGAGAGACAGCAGCCCCAGGCTGCAATCCAGCCATGGGTCATGAGCAAGCCATGCCCAGTGTCCTCAGGGAGGTCTCCAGACTTGAACTCAGAACTTTCCCTTTTGAGCAGTGAAGGTACTTACCGAGAATACGACAGTGTGGAATGGGGGAGATGAAGAGAAGAGGATAGAGAAAGATAGCAAGAGAACAATAGAGAGGCAGGACGTCAGTGAGAAACAGATATGGCTTATTACCTGTTGATGATGACATGTAGAGTATTCTCAACGGGATTGGTCTGAGAAGTATTTCATGATAGGCAAAGTCTTTTTATAAGTAAAATGAGAAATAGTGATTGACTGTTTTAAAACATAGTTAGAATAATAATAATAAATAATGATTGGGAAAAACATAGAAAAGATATTGAATGATGAAGTGGGGAGATTAATGTCTCTGTACTGACTGACATGCATGGCACTCCCTTTTGAAAAAGCAATGGAATACACTGTAAAGTTACATGTAATCCAATGTAATATAAAGAAGATTATAATGATAATAAAAATAATAAAAAAATAAGAACTTTCCCTTTTGAGTCAGCCCTGCAGAGCCCTGCCCTTTCCCACTGCGCCAAAGTCTGGGGGAATCGGAACTCACTTGCCACGTTTCACCTTGGTCCTTTCCTTTCAAAGCGTTTGAATTCTTTCCTGTTTCCTCACAGCCCGCTCCCAGACGGCAGGACGGGGCGGGGCCAGGCCAGGGCGGGGCCAGGATGGGGCCAGGACAGGATGGGGCGGGGCGTTGTTTACTTTGTGGTATTTGCATGTACTGAGATATGGGGTGCGGCTGGCTTGAAAACGTTCTTGCAGTAAACTCAACACAGGCTTGTATTGTCTATTTAATAGATTTAAGCATAAGTTGCCTTTTTAAAAAAATTATTTATTTTATTTATTTTTAATTTATGTTTATTATCACTATTCTTCATCTTTGACCAGAGAGAAACAGAGAGAAAAGGAGAGTGAAAAAGCAAGATGCCAGGTCCAGGACTCGAGCCATGGTCAGCCATATGTGAGTCCAGTCCTTCAAACACCATGCCCCCTACCAGCTCCTTATTTATTTATTATTGCTATTCAACATGACAAGAGAGAAACAGAGAGAGATAAAGAAAGGGAGAGTGAGACAGCAAGCCACCAGGTTCAGGACTTGAACTGCTGTCGATCATGTGAGAGTCTGGCGCCTTAACCACCATGCCACCTGTTGGCCCTGTAAGTAGCTTTTTAAAAAGTTTCTTTATAAGGGGTCTTCCAATAGTTCATGAAAAATGCATATGATGAAAAACTGCATAGATTTCAAAAATGTATTGCACTAGGGACCAGCAGTTAGTGTAATGGCTATGTCGCTGGACTCCCATGTAGTCGACTGCAGTTCACGTCCTGGACCCAGTGGCTTAAAACTCACGCTGGGTGCATGTGCATGCGTGCTCAAGATCCCGAGAGGAGAATGGAGGAGAAGGGATTGTGGCGTGGCCATCTCCCCTGGGGGGTGATTTCTCGCTTTCTATCTCTCTGTCTCTCTCTCTGTCTCTGTCTGTCTGGTGAGTGCACATGCCCTATAGCAAAAACCTCTAAAAAAAATGTATTGCACCAAAGCCAACTTGTACTTTTATTGTTTTTTTTTTTTTGAGAGGTTTTTTTTTTTTTTTTTTTTTTTTTTTTTTTTTTTTGGGTGTTTTGCTATTGGGTGTGTATGCTCACCAGAAAGACAGAGACAGAGAACTAGAAAGCAAGAAATCACCATACGGGGGATTGGCCATGCCACAATCCCTTCTCCTCCATTCTCTTCTCGGCACCTCGAGTACGCAAGCACATGTGCCCGGTGTGAGTTTAAGCCACCAGGTCTGGGACTTGAACTGTCATCGGCTACATGGAAGTCCAGCGACATAACCATTACGCTAACTGCTGGTCCCCTTTTATTGCATTTTTCATGAACATTTTGAAGTCCTCAGATATTTCTTCCAGGAGACAGATGGGAGGGCACCCCTGATTGGTGACAATGCCGTAATCCATCCTCAGCCCCAGCCAGCCCAGATCTCAGTGCACCCTGCACCTGGCATGTACAGGCAGGCCTCAGGATGCAAGCCTGGGACCTTCCCATGTGGAACCATATCGCAGAGAATTGTGTTACCATTGTGCCACCAGGTGGCCTTCCTAGTCCTTAACTAAAAGAAATATGGGCTCACTGGGAAAAAGCTGGAAAGTAGAGAAGAATAGAATGTTAAAAAAAAATAATAATAAAGGAAAGAAAAGAAATCGTCCATTATCCCAGAAAAGTCACTGTAAAAATCTCTGCATCCAAAAATACCATTGGAAACATGTTGTGTTTCCTTCCCATGTAAAGCCCCAAGTCCCCCCCCCTCCTCCCTTGCTCCCCTCCACCTGCAGAGTGTTGGTTTTCAGAGGCTGGGGGCTGGGGGACCGGCAGAGGAGAGTGGCTTGGAGTCTGCCTGTGAATAGGTCAGTGGCTTCTAAGTTGTGTTCTGTGGCACCTGGGGGCACTGAGGGACAGGGGTGCTGGAGTAAGGAGGTGGGGCTTGGGCCCATCCTGCTTCAGCCAGAGCTGGCCCGCTTTCATCCTTGCAAACGGGACTCCTAAGGAAAATGTTCTTGGATACTGAATTTCTCTGTCCTAAAAAATGTTTCCAAGCCTTCTGAGGAGGGTCCTTCATTTCTCTTGCTCCATGCTGTCCCACCTTTTGCCCACCCTCGATTATTGGTCCCCACCTCCAGCTCTGAGTGAACCAGAAATCGGCTAGCTAACTACGCCTCTGTGAAGTCACTGTGGGCCAGGGCGGGGCCTGGCGACATGACACAGAGGCTCCTTGTGCTGACCCCCTTCCAGTGACCCCCACTTTCTTTTTTTTTTTTGGAGAGGTTTTTGTATTGGGGCACACAGGCTCGCCAGAAAGACAGAGAGAGACAGAGAGACAGAAAGCGAGAAATCACCCCCCAGGGGGGGATGGCCATGCCACAATCCCTTCTCCTCCATTCTCCTCTCAGGATCTTGGGCACACACGCACACGCAGACATCGTGAGTTTAAGTCCCGGATCTGGGATTTGAACCCTGATCGACTACATGGGAGTCCAGCAACATAATCATTACGCCAACTGCTGGTCCCAAGACGCACACTTTTGAGAGCTGTGGATGTCCCTCCCAGATGCTCTAAGCCTGGGCAGTCCCTGAGTTCCTAGGCCAAGGACCCTGAGGCCCCAGCAGCGAGGGCCGGCGAGATGCATCCCAAGCCAGCCCACAGACCTCCAGGGGCCACGGCACCTCAAAACATCGGTTTATTAATTCACACCAGGAATTGTGTGAGGGGATTAACACGGGCTTCCTAGGTGGAATCAACCAGTTTTGAAAATCCAGATGACACCTGCCACCTGCACTTTCTTGGTGCCTCTTCCTGTGGCCACAGCCCCTCCAAGTGACTTTGAGATCATGTCTGTGGGTCCCTCCAGGGTCCCAAGATCTGATTCTGACGGGCAGATCTCACATATGGCACTCAGACTCAGATGCATGGACTCTCAGGAGGGAGAGCAGGCAAACCCTCTCACTGTGGGGTGGTGTGGACAGGGTCCGAGATCACCTCTGACAGGGCATTCATTTCTTTTTTAAGTTCCTTTGCTTGCTCTTTCCATGAATGAGGCAGACTCAGGTAGATGGAGAGACAGCACCCCCAGCAGGGTCTCCATGCCACTCCAGCCTCAGCTAACCTTGGATCACGGGCAGGCTCGTGCCCAGGTACTCAGGGAGGTCTCTGAATGCGAACCCAGAACGTTCCCATGTGAGCCGACCTGGCGGAATGTTGGATCTTACTGCCGTACCACTGTCAGGCCTGTAGGGGTTCATTTCTCATCCTAGGACTTCCGTGGCCTGACTCCTGTCTGTGTGTGCATACGCTTCTCCATGTGGGTTTACCGGGGTAGTGGGAGCCCCCACCCCACCCCTGCCACTTGATGCTGAATAAGCTCTAGCCCTTTTTTCTTTTTTTAAGAATTATTTTATTTAACTTATCTATTTTAATTTGACCTGAGAGGGAGAGACAGAGAGTAAGCAAGCTGCCAGGTCCAGGACTTAAACCGCGGTTGGCCATGTGGGAGTCCAGCGCCCTTAACCACAGGCCACCTGCGGGCCCCTAAGCGCTAGCTCTTGGCGGGCACGTCACACATCTGAACAGGAGAGCAAAGCCACTGCGTTTGGTTTGTGCAGAGCATCTTTCCGTGTCCGCCCACACCTGCGCTTCCACAGCTCACAGAGGATTAGATACATTTGTGGCCACTTCTCAGGACCTTCCGCCTGGTCTCAAGCTGGGCCTGGCTCCAGGGGTGACTCATGGAGGTGGGAGTGACTGCCAAGGGGCTGGGAGGGGCGTGGAGGGTGACGCGGTGGCCAGCTTTAGCCAGGGGCCACCCAGCAGCCACCCGTTGTGGATCCCAGCAGCTGGTGGCAAGAGACAGGGACAGCAGGACTCTCCCGCCAAAGCGGGGTGAGGCCTGATTGGGGCAAGCGTGGGGGGTGGGGGTGACGACCTTGGCTTTTGTCTCAAGAGCAGTGTGGCAGGTGGTAATTAGAAAGGATGATCACGCTCTGTGCCTTCCCAAGGCTGTGATTAAGCAAAAATAGCCTCCATTCTCCAGCCAGCAGGAGGAGCCATGGGGAGCTGGGTGGGCCACCAGTCCCTGCTGGTGCTGGCAGGGTGCAGGGAGCAGGTGCTACAGTTGCTGCAGCCTCAGAGCTTATCATAGACCCTTGTCACCCAACAGCTGCGGGCTGGCCCCACCCACAATCTGGGCAGAGCGGTGGGCCGGGTGGAACAGGGCCATGGGACGGAGATGGGGTGGGAGGGAACAAGCAGCTGGTGATGAGGTCCTGGAGTCTCTTACAGCTCCCCATAGCCAGGACCTCTGCCCGCAGTCTTGTCACTGGAGGCTCAAGGGAAGCCTCTTGAGAAGCAGAAGCATAAAGCCCAGACCAGAACATTCTAGAATCCCCAGAGGTTCCCACATACCTGTTCCCCTGGGGACATTGAAGAAATGTGCTTCCCAATGGGTGATGCTTCCCCAAACCTGATTTCTCCTGGGGGTTTCACAGCAGAGCTGTTTGGAGGCAGGTTATTTTTTTACTTTCCCCATCAGACTGTAGGCCCTTCCAGAGCAGAGGCTTTGCAGGCTTAGCAATGCCATGCCGATAAACCCTGCTCTTCAGGGGCCCGCCGTCTGAGGAGGAAATAGATAAATAACCCCAGAGTGGAAGCCAGCCCCAGCTCAGCTGCTGTGGGGTAACGTCTCTGCCCAGGTAGATCTGAGAAGGCTCGTCTGAGGTGGTGGCAATCGCATAGGGTTTTGCAGGACATGTAGGAGTTTGCTGGTCTACACGGGAGGAAGATCTTACCAGGCAGAGGGCTCAGCAGGAGCAAAGGCAAGGAGAAATGAAAGAGTTTTGTCCTGAGGGAGAGTCAGAGCTGGTGGCCTCCATTACTGTGGTCGGAATGTCTGACTTAGACGATCGGGGCCCTGCGAGCAGGGCACAGGCAAGGTCGCCTCCAGGCTCCTTTTCCCTTATTTCCAGCGGCCTCGGCTGTGACTGGAGATGTGCCTTCTGAGGCTTCACTCTGGTCCTTGAGTCAGGAATCTCAACCCGGTGGGCTAGGTCTCCTCCTCCCTCTCCCAGGGGGAATTATTTCTGGCTTCTGTGCATTGAAAGGAAGCAACGCTTTGTCGCCAAACAACGTAGGAGGTGAGACTCTTTCCTTTAGCTAGGGAGGGGTGAGGGATGCTCAGGACAGCCCTCCCTAGTCTCTGGCCCGTAGCTCTCCTCCCCACTGAGCCAGGAACTGCCTCAGCATCGTTTGTGGCCAGGACGCGGCGCGGGCCCCGAGGTAGCTGACTGCTGCACACGAGGCACGTGGGTGCTCCTCGGTCTGAGTACCAGTGAGGGTGCAAGATTTAGCCCCCACCCACCAGAGGGCATGGTGCCCAGGAGACAGCAGGACCCTCGCGCCTTCCCTGCCTCTTATTTATAGCCTGGCTGTGGTAATTTGTGGCAATCACAGCATTTAATCCTGTAATCACACTGCAAGCAGGCACCCAGCCCAGCAAGGCCGGGGAGCCTGCCAGGGCTCGGGGAGGGACTTGGCGGCAGGGCAGGCGAGCATGGAGGCGGCCATGGCCCCACGACCACCTCGTCAGCTGTGGTCCTGGCTCTGTGCCCCCTGATGTACCCGGATAATGATAATGACAGTGGCTTACACATGTCACACTTACCATGTTCCACGCCCTGTATGTGTGTGAACATCTTCATCCACTCCGCCGGCCCATGACACGGCTGCTGTTATTATCCCATGTTACAGATGAGGAAACCGAGGTATGGGTCCCACACTGTGAGAGCCAAGATTTGAACTCAAGCATTCTGGCTTTAAGTCCATGGGCTTAACCATTCCCCTCCCAGCCCTGCCTGCACTCCTGGCTCCTCCTGGGTGACCTGCCCCACTCGGCTTCCCCCGATGGATGCTCATTTCCTCCTGAAGAACTGTTTTATGGGGAGAGAGGTCTTATGGGGCCGTCCTGGACTCTAACCTGCCACTGATCGATGTGTGCTCTCGTTCCTTCTGTCGCGCCCGCTGGGAACCTGCGTGGCTCATGAGGCCAGGCAGGCCCTCCATTGAGCATCACCCCCTGTGGGATGTGGGGCATGAGTCACGTTCACATGCCAGCTCCGTCATTCAGTCTTAGGAGGGACTTCAGAAAGTTTGTGGGGAAACTGGAATTAAGGTATGAGTTTAGCTTGGCGCAAACATTTTTGAAACCCATGCATAGTTTTTGTCATAATATGCATTTTCCAGGAATTTTTTGAGGACCCTCTATCTTTGTTAAGTGGTTTTGGGCTACTGCCCTTGGTCATTGGAGCCTCGGTTTGCTCATCTATAAAATGTTGCCAATAATAAGAGCGTCTCAACTGAGAGGGTACTCGTGGGACTAGGTGAGGTGATACGGGTAAAGCCGACAGTGCCTGGCCGTAATGTGAGCTCAATAAGACCGAGCCAAGACTGGAGTCCTTTATTACCTTGTCCCGACGGCAGGACCCAGGTCTCCCCTAGCCAAACTCAGGGTTAGTCTGCAGTATGCCCTAGAAATTATGCAGATGGGCCTAGCCCACTGGAAGGAGCTTTAGGGAGTGCCAAAAAGAGCCAGGCTTTGGAATAAGCTTTTCCTTCTCTTCCTAAACACCGAACCCCATCATCATTTAGGGAACGATTTCCTGTCTGTGTGGGCAGCAGCTGGGGACTCATAAAGCAGTTACCCTTAGACCAAGGCTGTGCCTGTGAGGGCAGGATATTTCAGAGATGTGCTTCCCTGCTGAGAACAGCTTCCGATGGAGAATCTTGCAGCTGCACCTTTCTCCGTTTGAGAGTGGCTGAGCTGTCGACTCAGGTGCCGGGTGGCTAGTGTGACCCGCAGCATCCCGGGAAGGACTCTGCCCGGATGTGGCTTCTGTCAGGAGCAGCAGGATTGTAGGGGGTGGGGAGCTTGGAGTGTGAAGAAGGAGAGGGTTGTCTTTGTTTAGGGCTTCTTTTTTTAAAAAAATATTTATTTACTTAATTCAATTTGTTATTATTAGCAGTTTTTATTTGACCAGACAGAGACAAAGAGAAAAAGGGAAAGTGAGAAAGTGAGCTGCCAGGTTCAGGACTCGAACTGCAGTCAGCCATGTGGGAATCCAGCACCCTCAACCACCACACCACCTGCTGGCCCCAGGGCTTCTTGTCTAAGAGACATCTGTAGGGGCAAACAAGTGTTCCACACGCTAACCCTGGGTTTTAGCCTCAAAGAGGAAATAGCGTCCTTCTCATGGAGGAGGAAGGAGTGGAGGTGAGGTCAGCCTGATGGAAGCACGCATCGTCTGGGCGGGAGGAGGCTGCTGGACCTCTTGGAGGTCTCCCTCCCTCCGGGAGTCCAATGCCATGCCATCCAGGAGTGCAGGTGTTAGACCAGGGCTGGGCTAACTGTTCTGTGAAGGGCGACATAAGCAGTATTGTAGGTTTTGCAGGCTGTAAGGTGCCGTGGCAACTGCCGAAGCCTGTCCACGGCACAAAAACAGCCACGGATAGTATGTGAATGAGTGTGCGAGTGCAGTTGTATTCCAATAAAACTTTATTTACAAACGCAAGGGGATATCAGATTGGGTCCACGGCTAGAGTTTATAGACCTCTGTGTTAGAGAACTAGAAGCTCTGGGAGAACTGGGTACCAAGAAGCTCTTCCTGGAGGAGGAGACATCGAACCCTCCACCTTCAGGTTGTTGTTGATTTCAGAGTCTGGGTGGGATGCCTCTCCCTAGCTCCAGACTGCACTTCCAGCCCACCTATATGCCGGCACACCTACGGAGAGCGAGAAGAGCCTCACTGACAGTAGCTGGCTTCACCCCAAAGCTTGCAGGTGATGCTGAGGGTCATCCCCAATGCTGGCCATGTCACTCTGAGGGTCCCCCTTTCCTTGGACTGTGGTCCCACAAGTCAAGGCCTTGCTCTATCTCTGATAGCTTCAAACAGATGTTTCGAAGCAATTTTATCCAGTTCTACTCGTCAGGGTTCTCCAGAGAGCAGAACCTGTAAGGTACATAGAGATACACAAAAAGAGACTTACTACGAGGCCGTGGCTCGTACAGTTATGGAGGCTGAGAGGGTGTGTGACCTTCCGTCTTCACCTGGAGGCCCAGGAAAGCCCATGGTGTAGTTCAATCTGAGCCCAAAGACTGGGCACTGATGGTGTAAGCTTCAGCCTGAATCTGAAGGCCTCAAAGCCAGGAACGCTGCTGTCTGAGGGCAGGAGAGAATGGATGTCCTAGCTCAAGAAGAGAGAGAGAGTGGAAGCAGCAGATGGTGTAGCATTTACATTGCTGGGTTCTCATATGGCCAACTATGGTTCGAGTCTTGGACCTGGTGGCTTGAAATTCACTCTGGGCATGTGTGTGTGTGTGCCCAAGATCCTGGGAGGAGAATGGAGG
>NW_006203664.1:546317-557965 GCF_000334495.1 Tupaia belangeri chinensis
CACCTGGTGGCTTGAAATTCACTCTGGTCTTGTGGGTGTGTGTGCCCAAGATCCTGGGAGGAGAATGGAGGAGAAGGGATTGGAACATGGTCATCCCCCCTGGGTGGTGATTTCTCACTTCCCTTCTCACTGTCTCTGTATCTCTCTCTCTCTCTCTGGTGAATGCATGTGTCCTAAGGTGAATACCTCTACCAAAACAAAAACAACTACAACAACAACAACAAACCAGGAAGGAGAGGGATTCACTCTTCCTCTGCCTTTTCATTCTGTTTGGGTTCTCAACAGAGTGGACGATGCCATCCATGCTGTTGAGGATGGACTCAGTCTACCTATCCGAAGGACCCAGAAATGATTTTTACCAGCTCTCTGGGCATCCCTAGCCAGTCGATAGACACACCTGTAGCTTTTAGACTAGTTCTAGCCGTTCTCAGAGGGAGGCCTGGCCAGAACTAACGTCCATAAGCCGAAGGAGAAGTCACTAGAAGATGCTCATACTGTTTCTGTTGTTATTGGTGAAGAAAAGCAGGACAGTTTCTTTCTTTTTTAAAAGAATTATTTATTTAACTCCATTTGTTATTATTGTTTTTTAATTTGATGAGAGAGAGAGAGAGAGAGAGAGAGAGAGAAAGTGAGAAGGCAAGCCAGGTCTGGGACTCAAACCAAGGTCGGCCATGTGGGAATCCAGTGCCCTTAACCACCACACCACCTGCTGACCCCAAGAAAAGCAGGACAATTTCTTTCTAGGATACCCCTCCTTGTCTGAGGGGCAACCCCCAGTGGCCTGAACCTGCTGGTTTGTCTTTGGAGGCTTCATGTTGTGTTGATTTCAGAGACTGAGTGGTGTGACTCTCCCTAGCTCAAGACTCACCCTCCAGCTCACCTAGAAGCCAAGGTCTCCTCTTTGAGGACCCTGGGCCAGCTGGGCCCAGGGAAGGTCCAGCCACTGTGGGGGGATGCCTAAAAATGCTGAGATTTTCTGTTCCCCCTGCAGGAGAACTGTACCGGGTCTCTTTGAGAAGACAGCGATTCCCAGCCCAGGGAAGCATCGAGATCCATGAAGACAGCGAGGTGGGCTGGGTTGGGTGGCCATGGTGAAAGAGCCCATGGGGCCAGCAGGTGGTGTGGTGGTTAAGGATCCCACATTCAGTAGCTTGAAAAACATGGCGGGCATGTGTGCATAGGTGTCCAGAATCCCGAGAGGAGAGTGGAGGAGAAGGGATTATGGCATGGCCATCCCCCTGGGGGGGATTTCTCACTTTCCCCATCTCTCTCTCTTTCTCTCTGGCAAGTACATGTTCCTCATAGCAAAAGCTAAAAAAAAAAAAAGAAAAATGAAAAAAGAAAAAAGAAAGTTCCCTGGGATGGGAGGTAGTCTACCTGGTTTTCATCCAGCTCTTTATTCTATTCACTGTGTGACCCAAGGCCAGTGCCTGTCTTCTGGGCTCCCGGCTCCCCCGTGAACAAGAAAGGACTCCTGCCCTGACACGCCTCGAGGGTCTTGCCCCTCACTCCATGCACTGGAGGTGCCATTACCCAGGGAGCTGTGGAACTCTCCGACTCGGAGCTGAGACAGGCTGCTGCCCCAGCGACGGCCCCCTGCAGGGGTCCCCGTGCACCCCCACCCTTCCCCGCTGCCTGTCTCTCGCTATCCCAACCGATGTCCCTCTCAGGAAGGCTGCCCGCAGCGCTCCTGCAAGACGCACGTCCTCCTGCTGGTGCTGCACGGGGGGAACGTCCTGGACACGGGCTCGGGGGACCCCTCCTGCAAGGCGGCCGACATCCACACCTTCAGCTCCGTGCTGGAGAAGGTCATGCGTGCGCACTTTCCTGCTGCCCTGGGCCACATCCTCATCAAGTCTGTCCCCTGTCCTGCCATCTGCTCTGAGGCGTTCTCGCTGGTATCAAAGTGAGTCCGTTTCTGCTTGTTTGGACTGGTGGGGTGCCTGGGAGGAGGGGGGTCAGATCCTGGCTGGCCGTGAGCCGCTGGTGGGACGTCGTCCTTGGAAGAGGCCTTGTTGTGGACCGTGTGGAGCTGGGTCCCTGTGATGGTTCGGGTCTCCTGCCTGGGCCCATTCGGCCTGATCTAGCTGGCCCGGATTAGGAAACTGAGGCATGAGAGGTTTGGCCATTTCCCCCAGGGTTACCCAGTGCATGGAGCCAGGAGTCAAACGGAGGCAGCCTCTCCCCCCAGTCACACGATGGCAGCCCAGTAGGAATGTGTGATGCAGACTAAGAGAGCCTGCCCTACAGCAGCCCTGCTGCCAGAGGGCACTGTGGGCACCCCAAGTGAGGGCCAGGGAAGACTTCCTGGAGGAGGCAACTTTCGAGTGTGCATAACACATTACACGTGTGGCCTCGTGGACCAGCCTGGGCTTGACTCTGGCTGTGTCACGTGGGGGAAGCTGTTTAACCTCTCCACGTCTCAGCCTCCTCATCGGTAAAGTTAGTAGCATGGACTGCCTCCCGGCACTGTCACGTAGATCCTGCGTGCTCGTGCAGAACCTCGCACGGCGCCGACTCAGAGCAAGCAGGCAGGGTGAAGGCGTGACTGGCACCATTCCCTGCGTGGGGAAGGCGGTGCTATCTTGGTGGAGAGTGGGCTGGGTGGGACGTTCTGGGCCTAGCAGAGAACTCCGCCATTCAAGTAAGCGGGGACGGCACGGTGTGGACACAGAAGCGCTGACAGAGCACTGGGCAGCTGGCTCGCTGCAGGCACCACCCACTCACCCACATGGACCCTGGTGTCCGTGAGGGCAAACCTAGGATCTGGGGCCTATGGGAGATCTCACCCCCTGCTCCAGGGGCTGAGGGTTCCCGTGCTCCCCAGGGGCCTACCGTATTGAACCAGCTGGAGCCTACGAACACCCTAGTTGCTCAGCATTAGTGTGTGCATAAAAGGCCCCAGGAGCCGCAGGGCCCATGGCCCACAGGGCATTTGGCAAATTACTTGAAGCTGGGACCTGTCTGCGGTCAGGGAGAGAGGGAGGCTGGCTGCACCTCTCTCTTGGCACTCACCCCTTCTCATGTAGCTGCCAGAGCCTTGAGGCTTCTGCAGAGACCAGCTTTCTGGCAGAGCCCCCATCCACTGGGACTTGGGCAGGATGGGAGACAGCGTCCCGGCAGAGAGCTGGAGTGGGCAGGGAGCTCGCAGCCCCCCCAGGAGAATGGCGGCCAGTGTGCTCAATCTATGTGGCTCTGGGGAGGGTGCCGCAGTGAGGAGGGCCCAAGGCCCCTGCCCCGGAGCTTCCAGGTGGTAGGGAGAGAGCATGGATAAGCCCCTTCCCTTCACCGGGCACCCCTCCAGATGGGGAGCAGACACCGTGGCTTGTCTGTTCCCGGGACACTGACAGGGCACATCCCTGGTGTGATTCCACCGCAGCCTGTCCAGGCTCACCCCGGAGCTGTGGGCCCAGAAGGAGGAGGCCCGAATCGGCCTGCTCGCTGACCCCTGGCTGCTTCTCCCTCGGTGCGGGATTTGGGAACTGTGGCTGCAGTGGCGGCACCTTCCCTTCATCAGTCTCAGCTCCCCCCAACCCAGCCTGCCCCCAGGACATCTGACCTCCAGAGCTGGGTCATCCTATCTCCAGGAAGACGGATGGCCAGCATTTGAGGGGACAGCAGGAGGAAGCTTACCTCTCCCCCAGGCAGCTCCTTGCCAGGGCCATTAATCACCCCTAATCACTGCTGGGAGGGAGAGCTTTCTCAGCTAATTAAAACCTCTCCGACTGCAAGTGAGGCCTGTTTCCTCTAATTTGTGTTCTTTGGAGATGAGGAATGGCTAGGGGAGGCCGGCCTTGCATACCAGGAGGACTCTGTCACCTGCTGGAGGGTGCCTGAGCCCTGCCACCTCCCCAGTGTCTGTCAGGAACCCCAAGCCTGGACTATGGGGGAAGGGCAGGCTCTGGGTGGGGGCGGGACATTTCTGGTGTCCCTTGGGGGTCTCTCCAGATCCTGGGTCAAGGTTGGATGCCCTAGGGGTCAGAGGCTAGCTGGGCCAGGGAAGACTGCTGGGAGGCTGGTCTCAAGTGATTTGAGCTGCCTGGAGACGGAGAGAGTGAGAAGGATGGAGGGAGGGAGGCCATGCAAAGTCTGCACAGTCCGCTGGCAGTGGGACTGCAGCAGGTCAGGCTCACTTAGCCTCTGGGGTCCCAGACCTTCTCACAGCTGTGGAAAGTTCTGGATCCTCTCCCTGCTACACAGTGGACAACATGGTGCCTGCAGCTTTGCACCCCTCTGCACCCCAAGTTCTGACCAACATGTGATTGCCATGTCTGGCATGCCCTCTCTCCTCCTTCCTCAGCTTCTTGGAAGCCTTCTTTGAGCCCTTATTTAAATCTACCTCCTCCAGGAAGTCTGCCATGATGTGTTCCCGCCCTGATCAATGCTAGCTGGCTTCCCAGCAGATTTCTTCCTCCACAGTCAGGGTATCCTTTGGGGTCATGCAGACAAGGGCCAGAGAGCACCAGGGTCCACACAGGGGAGTCAGCCGAGGCCTGACTGCTCGCCCCTCCTCTCAGTGCCCCTGCCCACATGGGTCCTCTGTCACACCAGCCCCAGCTTGGGTCATCCCAAAGAGCCCTGGAGCAGCAGGGCCCGTGCCTGGCCGGCGTGTGCTCTTCTGCCTGGCCCTCAACCCCACGGCTGCCCGGCTGCCGGATCCCAGCTGGGCTTACCCTGGGCCCCCTGTCTGCAGCCTGAACCCCTACAGCCACGACGAGGGCTGCCTCAGCAGCAGCCAGGACCACGTCCCGCTGGCCGCCTTGCCCCTGCTGGCCATCTCCTCCCCGCAGTATCAGGATGCCGTTGCCACCGTCATCGAGAGAGCCAACCAGGTCTACGGAGAGTTCCTCAAGTCCTCCGATGGGATTGGCTTCAGTGGGCAGGTAGGATGGCTTGCCCTGCCCTGTCCTGCCCGGGAGAGAGGCCAGCGTCTGCTGGAAGGATCCAGCCTGGGCTATTCACACATCTGGGACCCAGGGGGGCTTTGGAGATCTTCAGGTGTGCCAAAAGAGAGGAAAACGAGGCCGGCAATCCGAGTTCTGGTGTGGCCCCCATGCTGGTCCTGGGCTGGAGTCTGGCCCCTGATTATAGCTCGATTCCTGTTCTCAGGCGTCTAACCCTGGGCCTGGGCTAAACCCTGACTCAGACAAGTGTACTCCCGCCCCAGCTGGGCTCCCTCAGTGTCTGACAAGATAGGACAAGGACGGGTTCCTTATTCTCCCTTGGAAAAGGTGCCACCCCCCGCCAGGGTGAGGGGTGAGGGGTCAGCGGCGAGCAGGCCTGCAGAGCCAGCTGTGCCCCCTGCAGGTGTGTCTCATCGGGGACTGTGTGGGTGGCCTCCTGGCCTTCGACGCCATCTGCTACAGTGCGGGGCCCGCGGGGGACAGCCCTGGGAGCAGCAGCCGGAAGGGGAGCATCAGCAGCACCCAGGTGCGGCCATGGGGGGGCTGGGGGCGGGGCGTGTCCCTGGGAGCCCTCCCCTAGCCTAGAGGGCAGCCTTCTGGGGTCTCAGTGCTGGTCCTCAGGGCACCCTGGCACCCAGGTTACTAAGGATTATAGCACAGTTCTACAAGAGCAGCAAGAGGTCATATCACAGATGAGGAAACGGAGGCCCTGGGGGGGGCGGATTTGGGCCTGGCTCCCTAGACAGTTATCTGGTGTCCCCGGGGAATCTCCCGTCCCTGGGGGCGTAGGGACAGCCTGCACTTAAAAGCCCGCCCTTATTGCGCCATGGCTTCCGTGCGCCTTTAGGGAGAACTGTAGCCGGTTGTGCCTTCGGAGGAAGGGCTTCTTTTTGTGGCTGATAGAGGAGGCAGGGGCTCCGGAGTGTCCCGTGACGGCAATGCTCTCTTGTCCCCTGCTCGGCCCCAAAGGACACCCCGATCGTGGTGGAGGAAGACTGCAGCCTAGTCAGTAGCAAGCGTCTGAGCAAAAGCAACATTGACATCTCCAGTGGCTTGGAGGATGAGGAGCCTAAGAGGCCGTTGCCACGGAAACAGAGCGATTCCTCCACCTATGACTGCGAGGCCATCACCCAGCATCACGCCTTCCTCTCAAGGTAACCCTCTGCCTGTCCCCTGCCTTCCTTCCATTAGTGCACCAGGGAGGGATTGGACCGTGGCTTGCAGTCACCTGGGAGGCCTGTGACCAGTCATGTCCCAGGTCCTTCCGTGGGGGCCATCGGTGAACCCTGAAATCCTGTCACCAGGGTTGCTGGCTATTAGCCCTGCAATGGGACCTGGAAACCTATTCCTTGTCCCTGTTTCTCCCTGACCTGCAGATAGGCTAGGGACAATCAATTTCACCTCCCTGAGGCTCAACTTCGTCTTCTGCAAGAATAATGCCGTCCCCTCCTTCACTGGTGGTTTCTAAGGATGTAGTGGGATCGCAGACAGCTCACAAAGCCGCCCCCAGTGTGTTCCTACCATTTCTCAAACGAGGGAACAGAGGACCCAGTAGGTTATGAACTTTCTGGGGGTTACATGGTTAGTTACCAAAGAGCTGGGGTCGGCACTGTCCCCAGTTCCATGCTTCTAACACAACACACTCTTAGGGCTATTTGTTTACTGTTTTATCGAGAGAGAGAGAGAGAGAGCAAGGGAAGCACAGCCCTCACAGGATCCTCAAGCTGTGATCCACCCCCAGTCTCAGCCAGCCAGGATCATGGTACATGCAGGGAGACCTCGGGATGTGAACCCGGGACCTTCCTATGTGGCCTCAGCACCGTGAGTGTTGCGTTACTGCTGTGCCACTATGGTGGCTATAATACACACTTCGTTAGGAGATCAGGAAGGCCCATGAAACTGTCCATCCTAAAACTTTACAGAAGAGACATTTTTTAGCTTTGCTGTAAGGCACATGCACTTGCCAGAAACAGAAGGAGAGAGAGAAAGTAAGAAAGCACATGTACCCCTGCCCCCCAACACGCACACCGGGGAATGGCCGTGTTGCAGACCCTTCTCTTCCATTCTGCTCTTGAGATCTTGGGCACATGCGCACATGTACCCAGCATGATTTTCTTCTTTTCTTGAGAGAGATTTTTTAGCAATAGGGCACGTGTGCTCACTGGAGAAACAGAAAGCGACAGAGAGACAGACAGTGATAAATCAACCCCGACAAGAGATGGCCACACCACAATCCCTTCTCCTCCATTCTCCTCTCGGGATCTTGGGCACGCACGCACACGCACCCAGGGTGAGTTTCAAGCTACTGGGTCCAGGACTCTTAACTGTGTCGACTACATAGGAGTCCAGCAACATAACCATTACGCCACCTGCTGGTCCTCCAGCATGATTTTCAAGCCACCAGGTCTAGGACCCCAACCACAGAGTCAGCCATGTGGGAGCCAGTGCCTTAACCTCCATGCCACCTGCTGCGAATCTTAACGCAGACTAAATAAATTATCTTCACATTAGTTTAGGACACAAATGAGTATTGAACATAGACTCAAGCTGGAAGGAATGGTTTTCTTTTTCCCTTTCTCCTTAACCCTCTTCACCCTCTTTCTTACCTAAGTGTTAAGTACTATGAGGTCATTATATTTGGAAAATACATCATCTCACTACCTGGAAAGAACTGCTGTTAACATTTAGGAGTATTTCCTTTCTGTATTTTTAAAATATATACTTTCCATATAGTTTTATTTAAAAAAAAAAAAGCTTTCACACTGTGATCTTTTCCTATATAATTAAAAATAGTTGGTAAATATTCTTAATGGCAATATAGTGCACTGAGAATAAGTAAAAACATGAGCATGACAACAGCTTCCTTCATCTCAGTAATTGACTCTTTGACCTTTTTGTTGTTGATTTCTTTCTTCCGGGAGTGAAAGAGAGAGAGAGGCAGCACCTCTACCAGGCCTCAGCGCCAAGATCTATACCCCGTGTCAGCCGGCCCCAGATCATGGGCGAGCTCAGGGAGGACTCCAGATGCGAACCTGGCACCTTCTCATCCGAATCAGTCCCATAGAGCACCTCATTTTCTCACTGTACCTCTGTCTGCCTCCTTTTTTAAAAAAAAATTATTTCTTCCCTGAGTGAGAGATGTAGAGAGACAGAGACAGAGAGATAGGGCACCCTCAATAGGATCCTGATGCCGTGATGCGCCCCCAGCTCTAGCCGGCCCCAGTTCATGGGCTCGTGGATACCTGGCGTGTTCAGAGACGTCTCTGGATGTGAACCTGGAACCTTCCCGTGTGGATCAGCTTTGCAGAGTGTGGCATTACCACAGCGCCACCACCCAGCCCCCATGGCTTTGTCCAAGTTTTTACTATTTTGTATGTTTATAGTTGTTGCTGTAGAGAGAGACAGAGAGAGAAAGTGAGAAATCACCCCCCTCCAGGAAGGGTGGGGATGGCCACGCTGCAATCCCTTCTCCAGTCTCCTCTTAGGATTTTGGGCACGCACGCACACACACCTGGTGTGATTTTCAAGCCACTAGGTTCTGGACTTGAATTGCATAGCTGGTCACGTGGGATCCAGCATCTTAGCCTCCATGCCACCTGCTGGCCTGTTTGCCCTGACAAATAGCACTACAGTGGACATCTTTGCGTATTAAAAGTACAGATATGTGGGCTATTTCATTCGAAGGGATTTTTGGAGGAGGAGTTACTGAGTCAAAGGTGCTGCCTATTTCCATTGTTGACCATTTAAAGGTCACCCAACAGATCATCCTTTCGAAAAGCAGCTACGAAAATCTCGACGTTTCTGGTTCATCCTTGAAAAATCCTTTAGGAAAGTCCCAAATCTGGAGAGTGACTAGCATTGAGAAGCTTTCGGTACTTGGTCGAGCACTGCCAACATTTCCCTCTGGCGTAGGGACAGATGGTTGATGCCTTGGCAATTAAGTAGTTGGCGTGTGCTGAGGGACCACGCTGTACGTGAACTATGGGTCGTTAAACACCAGAGTCATCGTCTTCACTGCGAGATGTGCACACCGAGAGGCAGGAGGGAGCGTGCAGTGTGAGGATCCGACTTTGCAGACTCCCTCACACCACAGGATGGGGGACTTGTCCATCCAATTGCAATGGTTATTTCTTCTTCTTTTCCTTTTTCTATTGCCAGAGGGCATACACACTACCAGAGAGAGAAAGGGTTGAAAATATAGAGACAGAGATAAGAAGAAAGCACCCCTAAGGGAGTGTAATCATAACACAATCCCTTCTCTTCCACTTCTCCACCCTGTCCAGATTTGGGGCATGCATGTACATGCACCCGGGGTATTTTTCAAGCCTCTGAAGCCTAGATTCCAACCTCAGTGGGTAACGTGAGCTCCCTTAACCATAGGCCATGGGATCGGCCCTCAATTATTTCTAGGTTTTCTCCGCCCACTCGAGTTGCTTCGTTGAACTTGTTCATTGATGTGTCATGCAAGTCCACTGTCAGGCTTTCCCCACCAAGCTGTACCTAATGCTAGCTGAAACTCAGGGAGGCCTCCAGTTTTCCTTCTGGTCCTCAGCACCCTCTCTGGGTCTGCAGCTGGACAGAACCTGAACTCTTTCTGGGGCACCCGGGACAGGAACTGGAGTTTTGGGTGCTGTGTGCTTTTCTCTTTAAGCCCTGCTTCATCTGCGGGCTGTGGGGTGGGGGTTGGAGAATAAGCTGTTTGCCTCTGTGTCTGGGGACTGCCTGGAACACGAGTTGTGACGAAACCCTCATCTTGGCAGAACCATCCCAACCCAGCTGGTCTGTGCATTGGCCAGGCTGGGTCTGGTAAACAGTGCAGGAATTCTCGTGTGGCCATCACAAAGCCAGCACAGGGGAGCAGGCCCGCCTGAGTGAGGGAGGCGTAGGCCCTCACAGGGGCTCAGTCTATTTTTCTACATCAAGTTTGAGTGGGTCCTTTCCACACATATTTAAGTTTGTCCGTGGCTGCTTCACGCCACCGTGGCAGAGTTGAGTAGAGGGAGCAGAGACACATTGCCTGTGAAGGCTGAGATAGTTACTACCTGACCATCTGCAGAAAAAGCTTGCTGGCCCCTGCTCTGGCCAAACGTTGGCCAGGCCTTGGTGGCCGATGCTGAGATTGTCACCAGCACATGTGGGTGGTGTCTGGCAAGAGGATTCTGCTTCTGTGCCCTGCCCCAGAGAGAGGGTCTGAGAGCTGCACACTCAGACTTCAGGCCCCGTTGCGGCCCTGCCCTAACCTGCCTCCTCCCTCCGCAGCATCCACTCCAGTGTGCTGAAGGAGGAGGCCGAGCTCCCTGCAGCCCGGGCTCCCCAGCTCCCCGAGGTCAGCCTGGGCCGCTTTGACTTCGACGTGTCCGACTTCTTCCTCTTCGGCTCTCCCCTGGGCCTGGTCCTGGCCATGCGGAGGACGGTGCTGCCCGGGCTGGATGGTGGGTATGGCATGGGCTGGGCCCATGATGTCAGGACCTCCGAATGGGGAGCCAGCGTGGGGCGGGGTGGAGGGCAGTGCTGGGGAGGGTCACAGAGTCGGGGTAGAGGGAGAGAGAGGACAGGAGGGGTGGACGAGAGAAGAGAGGGAGAGGAAAAAGAAGGAGCAGTTTCTTCCAATGGGGTGAAGGCAAGACAGCTTCTGGTGGGTTTCACTGTCCCTATCACATGCCCTGGCCCACCTGTGGCCCCATTGTCCTGCACTCACGCCCTATGGGAAGAGAAGCCACAAATGTTCACCCTATCGCATCCCATCCCATCCCATCCTTCTGTACCCAGGGACCCCACTGCAGTGAGGGTGGTCTCACTGACACCCCCACCTGTGCACCCAAGCCCGCCTCAGTGCCTTTGCTAACGCAGTACCTGCAGCCTTGAATGGCGATTCCCGTCTCTCTAAAATACACGCGTGGAATGGTTTGCCCCAGCAGGGGCTTCGCAGTGACTTTGAGGACCTGAGCACAGGCTGTCAGAGACTGGAAGGTACCTCTGACTGCACCACATTGGTGCTTTTTGCCAAAACTGACTGACAGCTGATGATGTGGGACGGGGGGAAAGAGGGATGGGCTTAAGTCTCAATAGAAGTGAGGAGGTGGAACCCCACAGCTGCCCTCAAGGTCGCTAAGGAACCCTAGGAATCTCAGGATGCTGGACCATCCAGTCCCCTGTGCTACAGGGGCAGGGAGGATGCCTCAGTGGAGACACCTGCTGGTCAGTGAGGGAAGTGTTCTGCTAGCTGGAACTCGTCAGTGTCACACCTAGGCCTGAGCGTCGTAGGTGCTGCAGGAAGGGGCAGCTGACCTGGCTGAAAGAACCTGGGTTGGTTTTGTAACTGGGTAGTAACTAAGAGAAATCTGGAAGGGTTGAAAGGAGTTTGACCAGTGAAAAGAGTGGAGGCTTCCCCGGAGAAGAGGACAGCTTGAGCGAAGGCAGAGTAAGGCACATGGCAGTGCCGGGTGTCTATAGTGGTGGGCAGGTTGGCAAGGCCTTGGGTTCCCAGCTGAACATGGTGGCTTTGATCCTATTGCTCCAGGGAGCCATGGGAGGTTCAACAGAGCCGTAGGCTACTCTAAGTTGCACTCCAGGGAGCCTTCTGGGGCTAAGGGTGCAGGGGCTAGGAAGGGCCTTCCCTAGCGTCCTCCCCTTCACCCCAGGTTTCCAGGTGCGTCCTGCCTGCAGCCAGGTCTACAGCTTCTTCCACTGCGCAGACCCCTCCGCCTCGAGGCTCGAGCCGCTGCTGGAGCCCCAACTCCAACA
>NW_006203664.1:558080-564639 GCF_000334495.1 Tupaia belangeri chinensis
GCTCCTCCCCCGCCGCGGCCCCCCCCCCCGGGGGGCGGGAGCCGCTGCTGGAGCCCAAGTTCCACCTGGTGCCGCCCGTCAGTGTGCCCCGCTACCAGAGATTCCCGCTGGGTGACGGACAGTCCCTTCTCCTGGGTAGGTCCTCAGGGGTGCGGGAGAGCATGTTGAGCCGGGGGCTGGGCCCCAGCCAGGTGGCACCCCAGGACTACCCTCTCTGGTCTAACCTTCTAAGCTGTCAGCCAGAGGGTGACACATCTGAGCAGAGTGTGTGCTCTGGAGGAGAGGGGAACAGGGAAGCGCTAACTCCTCTGCCTTCAGAGCAACTCACCTGTGCCAAGCACCTGCTCTGGGCGAGACATCTTGGGGCTCAGAGTCCTAGGCCCTCTACCCTAATAATATCCTGGCCAAGTGCCTGTGGGAGGAGCCAGGGTTAACACTTGAGCTGTTGAACCAGAAGGCCAGTCCAGGGCCTATGGTATTTCCAAGGCCCAATCTGGACTCCGGAAACCAGAGCAGAAAGCATGGCATCTTGATGGGCTTCATGGAAAAGGCGGCCTTCAACCCGGGCCTGGACGAGGGAGGTGCATCTGGATAGAGAAGAGCCAGAGGATGGGGACTGGGCAGGTCTCCTGGGCAGAGGAAACAGCAGGAGCAAGGGAAGATGTGTTGGGAAGGATCCGTGGTCCCCAGGGCTCAAGGGGGGTGAGCCAGCCTGGCCTGTAACTGTCAAGGCCTCGGAAGTCACTCCAGGCCCCACTTAAGGATACCTGGCCTCTCCCGGGACTGGCCCCATTGCCTAGGGGTTAAAAGAGCTGGATCTCACGTGGCCAGCTACGGGTCAAATCTGGGCCCCAGGGCTCAGAGAACAGGCCTGGTGCATGTGGGTACATGCGTGCCCCCAATCTGGGCAGGGTGGAGCAATGGAGGAGAAGGGATCGTGGCAGGAGCATGTCCCATTGGGGTGGGGATGCTTTCTCTCTCTCTGTCTCTAGTGACTGCACATAACCCTCTGGCAATTAAGAAAAAAAAATAGTCCATTCTCTCCCACCTCCTATTTTCTTAAAATGTTAATTCAATTGATATTTATTTAAAAACATTTTGCTGTAGGGCATGTGTACTTGCTGGAGAGAGACAGAGAGAGAGAGAGAAAATGAGAAAGCAACCCCCAGGAGGATTCCATGCTGCAATCCCCGCTTCTTCATTCTCCTCCTGGGATTTTGGACATGCGCCCATTGTGTTTCTCAAGCCACCGGATCCAGGATTTGAACCATATAGTTGGCCATGTGGAATCCATTCGCTTTCACCTCCATGCCACTGGTTGGCCTCCTGACCCCCTATTTTAATAGGGACTTAA
The DNA here is from genome assembly GCF_000334495.1 of Tupaia belangeri chinensis. Taxonomy (NCBI): domain Eukaryota; kingdom Metazoa; phylum Chordata; class Mammalia; order Scandentia; family Tupaiidae; genus Tupaia; species Tupaia belangeri. The sequence goes on from NW_006203664.1 coordinate 559,435, forward strand.
TTGCCAAAGCCCTGCTTTTCAGGAGCTCCAATAAGTGAGCAAGACTCTAAAATCTCCCTCCCCTGTCCCCAAATGTGTCTTGTCTGGTACGGGATCCCCTTATCCCAGAGGTCACCTAGCTCCCAGGCTGGAGTCCCCATTCACTCCCAGACTTGACCACAATCCTCCGGCTCAGGGAGGAGTTGGTAAGAGGGGACGTATTTATGCCTCATCCTGCAACCTCAGCTGTGCTTTCGGGGCCACCTCCCAGAGGCTCCCTTGGAAGCGCTATTGGGGTAGGGGTGATGGCGGGACTTGTGCCTACATAACTCACAACTTGGAGAGCGTGAGACCCTCTAGTCACTACGGCACAGGATGCCCCTTGGGCCCAGGGGAGAGGTGAGGCTGCCCGCTGGGCAGGTGAGTGAGCAGAGCCGCAGCTGACTCCTCGTACCCAGCCTCCCCACCAGGCTGCGGGGGCAGACAGCCCTGCTGGAGACACCAACTGCTCACCAACCTGGAAATTCCCCTGCAGCCGATGCCCTGCACACCCACAGCTCCCTCTTTCTGGAGGGCAGCTCGCGGGGCAGCCCACCGCCTCTGGACACCTCTGCCTCGCCCCCCCAGCGCCCAGGACGGAGGATGAGCGAGGGCAGCTCCCACAGCGAGAGCTCCGAGTCCTCAGACAGCCTGGCACCCGTGGGCGCCTCCCGCAGTGAGTGAGGTCCTTTTGGGGCCCTGCCTGGATTCCAGGGAGAGGGACCTTCTTCCTGGGAGTTCCTGGCCCACTGCCAGGGCTGCAGAGGGCAGGCGGGGAGGAGCCATAAAGGAAATCTTAAGGGCATCCCTGCCTTTGGGGAGCTGCCGGTCTTTGGTGGACACCTGGCTTTACCAGTTCTCACCCTGGCCCCAGACTGAGCTCTGACCTTGGCGATAACCTTGACCTCTGACTCTGCACAGAGCCCTGCACTCTGACCCTGGCCCAAGATTGATCTTGAATAGAGCCCTGATGGCTGGCCTAGGACTGAGCTTTGACCACAAGCAGAGTCCTGACCTCTGACCCTGCCTGGGCTCTGACCTCTGACTGAGGCCCTGACCTCTCCGGGCATAGTCTGAGCCCTGGCCTCAGCCCACTGAGAACCGCTGTTGACCAGCAGCCCTGGGGTGGGACTGTGGACGCCTCCGTGGGTCTGGCCCTTGTCTCAGGAAAAGGGAGGATAGGTGAAGGGGTGGGTGGGCTGTGCGAAGGTTCCCAGGGTAACTTGGAGCAGGGGGCTCTGGCCCAGACTTGTGCTCCACGTGGCACGTCCACCACTGGGTCTGCAACTGGGGTCCCTTGCCACCCCTGGGTCCGGGCTCCGGGCAGCCCATTGTGTCCTCACCGCCTTCTCGGATCACAGTCACGGCCAAGTGGTGGGGTGCCAAGCGGATCGACTACGCCCTGTACTGCCCCGATGTCCTCACAGCCTTCCCCACGGTGGCCCTGCCCCACCTCTTCCACGCCAGCTACTGGGAGTCCACCGACGTGGTCGCCTTCATCCTGCGACAGGTACTGGTGCCCTGCCGGGCTCTGCCCACAGCCCCTGGAGAACAGCATTCTCTCCTGTCTGGGAACGGGCTTACCCTGAGGGTCACATGGGACATTGATGTACATCCTGAGAGCCCAGAAAGGCCCAGGGCACCCTGACCAGTGGGCGGTGACGGGGTCAGAGACTGGGCTTTATAGGGAACAATGGCAGCTGCCGTCTCTAACGGTATGGTACTTTCTAGAAGATTTAATAGAAATACACGGGGGAAATGTCTCAACATGGAGGTGGAGTAAATTCCTCCTCCCTCTGCGTCTCCATGTCTTTCTGGAGGGGAAGCAGAAAGGCCAGGGCAGAGGGAGAGCCTGGGGGTCAGCGTGGGCGCAGCTGGTGGCCAAGCCGTGTGCGATGTCGTCCTGGGTTTGGTGAGAAGTCACCGAAGGTGGTGAGCAAGGAGCTATCGGGGGTTTCTATGTTTAGAAGCAGGCCCTGGGGCTGCTATTGGGGTGCAGGAGAGGAGCTGCGAGGCCCCTCGTGAGGCGTGTGTAGGAGCCCAACTTGGAGGTGGCTGCTTGGAGCAGGCCACGGGGGGCGGGGTGTGAGGAGTGGTGAGGGCTGATGTTGGGCTGTGAGGGGGAGAGGGGGCCCAGTGAACCCAGGTTTTCCACAGAACTAGTCCTGGGATTGGGCAGAGCAGGGCCGATCGGGCGGGGCTGGGAGGAGAAACAGGTCTCGGTTTGAGGACAGTGAAGTGTGAGATGCTTGTGAGGACCCGGGAGGAGGCGTGTGCTTAGAGAAGACGTCGGGGTGAGAGACAGAGCTGTGGGAGTCACTGAGACTTAGACAGCATCGAACCCTGGTGGCAGGGAGGGCGTCACTGTGGATGGAGAGGTTCAGGGGTGGGTCCCGGAGCTCCCTGAGTAGTCAAGGAGGAAGGGATACCCTTCGAGGTTGGAGGAGAACCCAGAGAGGGTAGACCGGGGTGGAACTCCGAGGCGGGCAGGAGGAAGTCACTGGGGCCATGGTAAGAATGGCTTCGCTGTGGTGACGGGGACAGAAGTCTGACTGGGGTGGGCCGAGGACAGGAGGCAGGTGAGGAAGAGACACAGCACAGACCCAGTGTTCATGGGGAGGGCAGAGACGGGAGACCTGGAGAGGCACGGGGCACTCGAGAGTCGTCACTGCGGTGCAGCGGGTGGTGTGACAGTGCGCTCTGAACCCAGGAGAGCGATCCAGCGGGGAGTCCCTCAGCGATGCAGGCTGAGCGAGGAGCACTGTGAGGCGATGTCCTCGAGAAGCGGGGCAGGGCTGGGACCAGGGCTCCAGGTAGCCTTGGGTCACTGTCACCTGTCATAACAGGAGCGGGGGCAGAGAATGGGTACAGAGGACAGCCAGGTTTGGAGCCATGGAGGACAGTGCTGCTCCCAGGAACAGAGCCATGCCAGAGACAGTGTTCTGGCCCCAAGAAGGCGGGGAGATGTGGTCTGGGGCCTCCGGCCTCCTGAGGGCTCCAGACTGGGAGATGGGGAGGCCAGGGAGGGCCGGGTGGACCCTGGGAGGGGACAGAGGAGCAAGGAGGCCTGCCCTGGAGCCCCACTCACCGCTCGGCTGTTGGTCAGGTGATGCGCTACGAGAGTGTGAACGTCAAGGAGAGCGCTGGCCTGGACCCTGCAGCACTGAGCCCTGCCAATCCCCGTGAGAAGTGGCTCCGAAAGAGGACCCAGGTCAAGTTGCGGGTATGTGCATGCTGGGGTTGCCTACCAGCTGGGATGGGAGCCCCAGGGCAGGGGGACTGCCCTGGGGGTTCTGCTTTGCCTCCGGGAGCTTGCTGCTCGCAGACAGGGACTCACTCTTAGATGAGGCTCTGGGCATTGCAGCCGGGAGGGTGTGTGTGCCAGTTGGCTCTCCAAGGTCTGGTGCCATAGGAGTCCCAAGGGTGAGGGTCCAGGGCATTGAGGATGATAAGGAGAGTCCAGTTACAGAGCCATTGCTATATGCCAGACTTGGCTTTAGTAGCTATGGGCTTGATTCAGAAAGAGTCCAGCCCATAACCACAAGGCTCTGTCTGACTTACCATTAGTACAAACTGGCATGATATTCGCCATGACAGAGGGAGGTGCAGATTAGGACAAAGAGGGAAAGGGGGTTTGTTAGGGCATGTCATGCAGGGCTTCCCTGAGGAAGAGGCTTTCCTGTAGGGTACTGAAGGATGAATAGGAGTTTGGAATGCATACAGCCATGTATTTACTCAGCAAACTACCCTCAGTATAGACTGTCTCAGTCCCTCCACCAGGAGGAAGGGTGTAGAGATATACAGACCCAGACATCGCTATGGGGGCACCTCCAGTCTGACAGAAGCTTAGACATGGACCCCGGGAACAGTCTTAAACGGTAGAATGTGATTAGTGGTTCATGAAGCAACTGTTCTTTTGTAAACACATTTGTTAAGATTCCAGTCACACCTCATATAATTCACCCATTTAAAACGCATAATTTAACCAGCACCAGTAGTTTTAGAACATTTTTATCATTCCCCAAAGAGATCCCTTACTCTTCAGCTATTCTGTCATCTCCCTACCTCAATCCCTTCCCTCAAATCCCACCCTGAGTGATCAGTAATCTTTCTGCCTCTGTAGATTTGCTTAATTTAGGCATTTTATATAAATGAAGTCATACAATAGAATATGTGCTCTTTTGTGAATGACTTCGTTCAATGAGCATAATGTTTTCAGGGTTTATCTTAGTCATTTCCTTGCTAACAGAAATACCTGAGACTGGGTAATTTATAAAGACATAGGGGATTGTAAGCTCACAGTTCTGGCAAGGCTGAAGGCATAAGCTACGCATCAGGTTGACCTATGACCTGAGCATGGCTGGCAGAGCACAGAGGATGGCAGACACGGGCAGAGAAAGTGCTGGGGGCAGGTCTCTCCTTGATAGCCCGCAAATCCTGAGTATGAACCCCTTTTCTCAGAAGTTAGAACTCACTGCGTCTCTCAAGACATCATTAATCTATTCATGAGAGTGCTGCCTCCATGATGCAATCACTGTGAGCCTTTAGACCTTACCTCCTGCCAACATCAAATTCCTACAGCATGAAACTTTGGGGAACAAACCATTATCCAAACCATAACAAGGTTCATTTATGTTGGAAGGTGTATTAGTATTTTTCTTTCTCCCTTCCTTTGTTTCTTTCTTTTGTTTTTATTTTGTTACATAGTGCGTGTGCTTGTGGGAAAGAGACAGAGAGAGAGAGAGAGAGAGAGAGAGAGAGAGATAAGAAAGAGATAAATCGTGTGTGGGGGTGATGGCCATGCCATCATCCCCTCTCTACTCTCCTCTCAGAATGTTGGGTGCACACACACTTGTATCCAGTGTGTTTTTCAAGTTGAGTACGAGACTCAAACCATGCCATTGGCCATGTGGGATCCAGCAGCCTTAGTCTCCACACCACCTGCTGGTCCCAATATTTCATTCCTTTTTATGGCTAAATAATAGTCCATTGTATTGATACACCACATTTTGTTTTTCTATTCATCCATTGATTTGGGGTGTTTCCACTTTTTGTTTATTATGAATATTCATGTGAGTTCTTTTAAAAAAAATTGCTAGAAAACTACACTTGGTGTGTTGTGATGATACTCAGGGAATGAGTGTTAGGCAATATAATTTAATATAAAAAAATAATAAGCAGGAGGAA
>NW_006203664.1:564977-568958 GCF_000334495.1 Tupaia belangeri chinensis
GCTGAGAACATATATGTTGATGTGCTTGATTGAGCCAATGCACAGTGTATTTTGGATGGAAAATTCATATGTGTGTTGTGATGAGAAAAAAAAATTTATAATAAAAAACAAAGTATAAAAAAAAAAAAAAGAAGTAACTATTCATCTGTATCTCCTTACACAACACAATAAAATTTTCTGTTTTAAAAAAAAAAAAATTGCTAGAGGCCACGTGTGCTTGTTAGAAAGAGAAAGAGAGAGAAAAAGTGAGAAAGCTCTCCCAACTCCCAGGGGAGATGGCCATGCCACAATCCTTTCTTTTCCAGCCTCCTCTCAGGATTTTGGGCGCATACACACACACACACAGACACACACACACACACACACACACACACGTCTGCTGTGTTTTTCATGCTGCCAGGTCTGGGACTTGAACTGTACAGCTGGCCATGTGGGATCTAGTTGCCCTAACTACGTCACTGACTGGACCCATTCTTGTATACGCATTTGTGTGGACATGTTTTACTCTTGGGTATGTACCTGAAAGTGGAATTAACTGCCAGATCAAATGGTTCCTATATTCAATCACTTGAGGACCTTCCAGGCTGTTTCCCACAGCAGCTGCACCATTTACAGCCCCCGCAGTGTTCACGGGTTCTGCTTTCCCCACATCCTCGACGACACCCGTTACTACCAGATTCTGGCACTGAGCATTCTGGTGAGCGTGGTGGGGTAGCCCACTGTGGTTTTGACTTGGGTTTCTCTGAAGGCGATTGGTGTCCAGCATCTTCTCAGGTCCTCGTATTTAGAAACCAGCTCCTCCCTCTCTAGCGCTGCTGTTAGGGGGCCTGTGTCCCCCACTTGGCTGAGTGTCTCCAGGGAAGGGACCACTGCAGATGATGTATCTGCAGATGTTTGTTGAATTGAATTAAAGAGGGTCAGAACTGAGAGGAGGCAGAGGCCACATCTCTGAGAACTGCTTCTTGGAGGGGTTGAGGTCGAGCCTGGTCATAGTGAATGGGCTGGAACATGGGGGGCATGGGGCCATGGGTGGCACATAGGGTGGGGGGCCAGTATGAGCAAAGGCCTGAGGGCCACCGCAGAGCCTGGTCTGCAAGGACCAGAGGAGCGGAGAAGGGGAACTGTAGGAGGTGAGGCTGAAGAGGTTGCTCAGGAGAGGCCAGCATGCCGAGCCCAGGATTTGGACTGCATCCAGGGGGCACTGGGAGCCCGAGAGGTATTCACAGATCTGTGCTTTATGAAGACGGAAGATCTGTCAGGGGCAGTGGTTGAACACGGAGCACCACTGGGAAGCTGTTAGTGGCGTCCAGGTGAGTGAGTGGTAGCATAGGGGTAGGAGAGGCACTGATGGGACCAACCCTCTAAAGGAAGGGCCACCCAATTCAGAGACGTGGGTCTCGAAGGCCAGGTCGGGAGCTGGTGGACGGTCAGATCCCACACAGGCCTTGGCGCTGTGGAACGAGTCGAAGTCAGAGAGAAGGCTGGCGATGCTGAGGACGGTCACAGCAAAAGGATGCCATGTCCAGGACTGGGGCTGGGGCTGCTGAGCCAGGGAAGGATGAAGCCAGAATGGCTGTGAATGGAGTGAGCTAGTGTCGGGCCCACGAAGCTTTACTACATATCCTGCCTATTCTTGCACATCTGAAATTTTCCACTGAAAAAAGGATGCTTGGTAAGTGGCTGTTATGTGCGCTGTGATGTGGAGGGGGAACGTCAGGGTACTGAGCAGTTTCGGGCCTAGACACCTAGAAGAGGAGGCAGCTGTGAGGCCTGGCTGCCCCTCAGGGCCACGCAGCAAAGCCCCGAGCAGCGAGCAAGCCCAGAGCGCCTGGGAGCCCACGTAGGGGCTCGGTCTGCTTCTGCTTCCCCTGAAACTCTGAGGGAAGTTACGAGAGGACATGGTTGAGGAGGTCCACAGCCCCAAGCTTCGCTGGCAAAGGCTGAGCCGGCTCCTTTCTGTCCTTCTAGAACGTCACTGCTAACCACCGGGCCAACGACGTGATCGCCGCGGAGGACGGTCCCCAGGTGCTGGTGGGACGGTTCATGTACGGGCCTCTCGACATGGTGGCACTGACTGGAGAGAAGGTACCAAGGGCTGGGCATCCCTCAGCCAGCGCACCTGCACCGGGCGCCTGGTGGCACCCGTGGGGTAGAGTTCCAGAAGGGCTGGGGAGCCTGTCGCCTGTCCCAGGGGACACAGAGCAGGGGGTCACTCCCTCTTCCTGGGCAGGTCAGGGAGGATGGAGGAGTGAAGGGTAAACGTGGGGGCTGGCAGGTGGTGTGGTGGTTAAGGCGTTGGACTCCCACATGGTTGGCCACGGTTTGAGTCCTGGACCTGGTGGCTTGCCTTCTCACTTTCTATCTCTCTATCTCTCTGCCCCTTTCTGGCCAAATTAAAATAAATAAATAAATAGAATAAGGTTAAATAAAATAATTCTTTTAGAAAAAAAAAGAGGATAAGCAGGGACCAGCAGGTGGCATGGTGGTTAAGGGCACTGAACTCCCACATGGCTGACCATGGTTTGAGTCCTGGACCTGGTGGCTTACTTCCCACCCCCCCAACCCCCACCCCATCCTTCTCTAGTCAAATTAAAATAAATAAACAAAGTTAAAATAAAAAAAAAAAAGGTGAGTGTGGCATCTCTGAGGAGGATGAGCTGCTGTTGTGGTCGCAGTGGGAGAGGCAGGGAGGGTGGCAGGCACTGAGTCCCAGGTGGGACCCAAGCCGGGGGCCTGCGGTCCTGGCAGAGCTCCCAGCCCAGCCCTCTGCCAAGTCCGCAGCCCCCCAGCCTTCCACGAGTTCCCGCTCCTTCGCCGCCTGCAGGTGGACATCCTGGTGATGGCAGAGCCGTCCTCCGGCCGCTGGGTGCACCTGGACACGGAGATCACCAACAGCAGCGGCCGAATCACATACAACGTGCCGCGGCCCCGGCGCTTGGGCGTTGGCGTCTACCCTGTGAAAATGGTCGTCAGGTAAGACCGTTCTCAGGGCAGTTTCTCCTCTTTCCGCGGCCCTCCCAGCCTGCCCCTAAGGCAGGGTCCCCGGACTCAGGGCCCATCTGTCTGCGCCGAGAGAGGGAAATGCACGCGGTCACCAGCGTGGCTCCCGGGGTCGCCGCCCAGATGTCTCCGTCCCGGGCCCCAGACCGAACTCGGGTTCCAGCCGCAGGCTGATGCAGGCCGGGACCTTTCAGGGGTGACCAGACCTGCGCGATGAGCTACCTCACGGTGCTGCCGCGGGGCATGGAGTGCGTCGTGTTCAGCATCGACGGGTCCTTTGCCGCCAGCGTGTCCATCATGGGAAGCGACCCCAAAGTCCGGCCGGGTGCGGTGGACGTTGTCCGGTGAGTGCACCCTTCCGGGGAGGATCTGTACCCCGCTCCGTTCCCCCTCCCAGGCGGGACCACTGCCCTAGGGGAAAGGCACTGCCTTCTCCTCGTTGCTTTGGTTTGCTCCAGGCCTTCTGGTCTCTGCGGCCGGGAGCTAAGTCCTGGCTTCACCTGCTATAGTGATTTACTGAGGGAAAATCCCGCCCCCTACAGGCCATCCGGGGTAGAGTCCAGGACTCGGGGCTCCGCGGAGAATATAGATCTGGGGGTTTGCCTTTCCTAGCCGCAGCAGCGGGGGGGGGGGGGGGGGCACTGGGCAACGGGTGACCTGCACGGGCCGGCTCGACCCCTGCGATGCCGTCTTGCCAGGCATTGGCAGGACCTGGGCTACATGATCCTTTACATCACGGGGCGGCCGGACATGCAGAAGCAGCGGGTGGTGTCGTGGCTGTCCCAGCACAACTTCCCACAGGGCATGATCTTCTTCTCGGACGGGTTGGTGCACGACCCGCTGCGGCAGAAGGCAATCTTCCTCCGCAACCTCGTTCAGGAGGTGAGTGCGGGGGCGGCGGAGCTACGGGATGGTGGTGGGCTCCAGCCACACCCAGACAGAGGCGGGGGCTCCGCCCCCCGGCCTCACTGGCCCGGGGAG
>NW_006203664.1:568989-570544 GCF_000334495.1 Tupaia belangeri chinensis
AGAGGCGGGGCCTCCGCCACCAGCCCTCATTGGCCAGGGTAGGGTGAGACCACGCCCTTCTCCCTAGGGCTTCCTCAGCTGGGTGGGGCCTTATCCATTTTCCAAGGGTGTGTAGTTTTCTGGATCTCTTTGGGTGCTTTTAACAGCCCTATGAGGTGGGTATTATCCTCGCTGACAGGTGAGAAATACGAGGTTTGGTGACTTGCCCACGGTCTCAGAGTCAGACTTCCATCCTTTATCTCCTGACTCTAAATCCTAAACTCTTGACCCTTCATCTGCTTATTCATTCAACCAACTCTAAGTCTGTGTGTTCCTTCCCCTGTGTTTGATGCCGGAGCCGCACAAAGACACACAGAACAGGGGACACGCTGTCCAGATCTTACCGCTTAGAGCCGTGGCTCTCACCAAGCTGGCTGGGACCAGCACCCTGAGAGCACCAGGCACTTCATTAGAAATGCAAATTCCGGCCCTGTGGTCTAGAGGTTAAGAGAGTCAGATCACAACCATGACTGGAGTCTGGGTCCCACGGTATGAAAAACAGGCCAGGCGTGCGCGTTGTGTGTGTGTGTGCATGCATGCCCCAAATCCCGACGGGATGGAGAAATGGAGAGAGGACCACACCCCATTGGAAAGAGCTTTCTCCCTCTCTCCCACGCTTTTCTGTCTCTCTGCCTCTGGTGAGTCCCTGTGCCCTCTAGTGAAATAAAAGAAATGCCACTTCTCTGGTTCCTACTGGATTTGAAACTCCCGGGAGGGGGGCTCAGCAGTCTTTTAACAAGCCCTCCAGGGGATTCTAATGCACAGAAAACAATTCAAGAATCCTGACCTACTGCAGAGGTACACATGAAGGCCATATTCAGTTCATAGCCTGCTTTTATGTGACCTGCGGGCCGAGCACAGTTTTTACACTTGCAAACAATTGGCGAAAGCATCAAAGAACAATATTTCATGACATGTGAAAAATTATATGAAATCCAAATCCCAGTGCCCATAAATAAAATTTCACTGGAACATAGCCAAGCTCATTTCTTTTTGTATTGTTTGTGGTTGCTTTGGTGCTACAATGAACGAATTGAGAAACCGTGACAGAATTCAAGCCTAAAATATTTATTATCTGGCCTTTCACGGAAGTCTGCTAATCCGTGACCTAGAGGGAGAGTACAGATAAATTGACAGTTACTGGTGCGTAGTTGATAAAGGTTCCGTTGGCAAGCAGAGGGGGAAGGAGGACGAGCGATGGTGTGGTGGTTAAGAAAGCTGGATCCCCGGGAACCAGCAGTTAGCGTAATGGCTATGTCACTGGACTCCCACGTAGTCGACCGCGGTTCGTGTCCCAGACCCGGTGGCTTAAAACTCATGCCGGGCGCGTGTGCGTGCGTGCCCAAGATCCCGAGAGGAGAATGGAGGAGAAGGGATTGCAGCATGGCCATCCCCCCTGGGGGGTGATTTCTCGCTTTCTGTCTCTATGTCTCTCTCTGTCTGTCTGGCGAGTACACGCGCCCTACAGTGAAAATCTCTCCAAAAAAAAAAAAAAAAAAAAAAACCAATCAATCAG
>NW_006203664.1:571257-571537 GCF_000334495.1 Tupaia belangeri chinensis
ACCATCCAAAAAAAAAAAAAAAAAAAAGAAAGCTGGATCCCGCATGCCGACTCCGTGGTTCAAGTCCAAGACCTGGCAGCAAGAAACATGCCAGGGGCCAGCAGAAGGTGTACTGGTTATATTGCTTGTCTCCCATGTAGTCACAGTTCGAGTCCCGGACTTGGTGGCTTAAAACTTACGCCGGGCTCGTGTGCGTGTGTGCCCAAGATCCCGAGAGGAGAATGGAGGAGAAGGGATTGCGGCGTGGCCATCCCCCCCGGGGGGGGGGGGTTTCTTTGCC
>NW_006203664.1:571927-578999 GCF_000334495.1 Tupaia belangeri chinensis
AGATCCCGAGAGGAGAATGGAGGAGAAGGGATTGCGGCGTGGCCATCCCCCCCGGGGGGGGGGGATTTCTTGCCTTCTGTCTCTCTGTCTTTGTCTTTCTAGAGAGCTCACACACCTTATAACAAAAAATCTCTCTCTCAAAAAAAAAAAAAAAAAAGAAAGAAAGAAAGAAAAAGGAAGAAAGAAAGAGAGAAAGAAAGAGAGAAAGAAAGAGAGAGAGATGCCAGGTGAATGTGTGTCTGTGCCCAAAATCCCGAAAGGAGGGAGAGATGGAGGAGAAGGGATTGAGTGTGACCATTCCCCATGGTAGGTGCTTTCTCACTTTTCCTTTCTCTCTGGCTCTCTCCAGCTACCATAAGCACTCTGGCAAATTATGAATACAAACAACAACAAAACAGTGGAGAAGGGATTTAGACTTGCCTGGGGAGGCCATGGAAGGCTCATAGGAGGTAACAACTTTTGAACGGAGCCTTAAAGTATGAGTATGAGTTTGGGAAGCCCACATGGCTGACTGTGCAGTTCAAATCCCAGCCCCAGCAGATGCTTGAAAAACACGCCAGGCACGTATGTGTGTGGGTGCCAGTGAAATGGCATATGTGAAGGCGCACAGGCAGGAGAGCCCGGGGCATTCTCAGAGCTATGGGCATCCAGGATGGGGTGTGTGCAGGCAGGTCAGACCCAGGACAGAAAAATGGGAGCTGAGGCCCAGAGGTCATGGGATCCCCCAGCTTGGCAGGCTTTGAAGATCTTGAAAACCAAGCCAAGACCATGAACCCTCTGCTGACGGTGATGGGGAGCCATGGAACAGTCCCCCCCCCCAGAGATTTTTGCTGTAGGGCGCATGCACTCGCCAGAAAGACAGAAAGCAAGAAATCCCCCCCCCCGGGGGGATGGCCACGCTGCAGTCTCTTCTCCTCCATTCTCCTCTTGGGATGTTGGGTATGCACACACATGTGCCTGGCATGAGTTTAAGCCACCGGGTCTGGAACTCGAACCACTCAACTACATGGGAGTCCAGCCACATAGCCATTACGCCAACTGCTGGTCCCACCATGAAGGAGTTTAAGGCAGGAATGGCAGTGTCTAATTTGGATTAGGGAAAAGTTTTCAATTAGCAATAATTGCACCTTGGATAAACCTCATTGGCTACGATACTGCCACTGCGCAAAGCTGGCTCTAATTTGGATTATAAAAAGACACCTCTGGTGGCTATGTGGAGAACAGATTGGTTGGAGAAAGGGGAGGTAGGGAGGCCAGCTAGGAGGCTGTTGCCCAAGCAGGAGGCAGGAAGAGCAGAGTCTAGGGGGCCTGTGGATGGGGAGAAAGGGGGCAGACCTGCGCATCAGGACGTGGACTTGTCAGGACTCAGTGATGGCGAACAGGGCGCTCGCATATGCCTGCGCTGGGTGAGTAGGAGGGGCTGAGATGCTCCAACCTGACCGTGACCTCCTTGGAGGCCTGTCTGTCCTGCTCACCAAGGTATCTCTAGCATTTGGGGGCACAATGGCACATGGAAGGCACTCGGTAGATGTTAACAGCGTGAATGAACAAGCAATTGATGACGTGAGAATGACACAGAAGGAGGAGGAGGTGGAGGAAGACGAGTGCATGGACATGTCAGGGCTGACATGACCATGGGACATGGCTGCATCATGGCACATGGCTCCGGGGTGAGTGGAGATTGGAAGCCAGAAGCAGGAGGCAGAGCAGTAAAGCTGCAGGAGGAGAGGCTTGTTTTGGACAGAGGTGGGAGGGAGAAGAGGCAGCACGGGGCCCCTGGGAGCAGGAAGAGGAGCTAACCGAGAACCCAGGGGGAGAGTGGGAGGAGAAGAGAGATGTGTCAGGTGTCAGAGAAGGAGAGGCTTCCAGGGAGACGGTGCCCTTCTTGTGAAAAGGTGTGGGGCAGTAAGGACTGGCCACCACATGAAGATTGGGCCCGGGTGACCCTGAGGAGGAAGGGACAATCCAGAGGACGCAGGGATAGAAGTGCTGGGGTGAGGAGCAGAGGAGGCAGGTCTCAGCTGGGCAGGGCCCTGAGGGTGGGAGGTGGTCACCAGAACTGGAGGTTCAAGAGAGTGGGGTGGAAGGGATGGGGCGGAGAAGGCTGCTCCTCCCTCTGAGCTAAAGGCCAGATGGAAATAAATCAGATGGCAGTCGCCCGTGAGGTGAGGGGCTGGGGGCTGAGGAAGACCTCTCTTTGATTTGATGTCAAAGGCAAGGTCACCTGTAGGATGTGGTAGGGGTTCAGGGAGGAAGGTGAAAACTGGAATGTTCTGGGGAGGAACAGACAAATTTGGAGGGGAAGGAGCTTGTGGCTCTGAGCTTCTCTAGCAGCTCTTGGAAGTCAGCGTACAGAAATGGGGAAGGTGGGGGCCGGTCCCATGGTCTGGTGGATAAGGCAGCTGAATCCCACGTGGCTGGCCGACCATGAGGTTTAAACTCCCCACTGTCGGCTTGAAAAACCTGCTGGGCCTGTGTGTACGCAGGCCCCAAGCCCTGACAGGACCAAAGAGATGGAAAAGAAGTAATTGCGGTGTGACCGGACCCCATTTAGGGGCAGGAAGGTGCTTTCTCCCTTTCCCTCTTTTCCTCTATCTCTCTGGCTTACACAAAAAAGAAAGAAAGGGGGAAAAAAGGGAAAAGAAAGAAAGAAATGGAGAAGGTGGACGACAGAAAAATTCCAGGCAGTGTGGAAGGTGGATGGGAGTGCAAGAAAATCCATGAAACAGGCCAGAGGACAAAGGACATAGGGGTGCTCCGGGGTGCCCAACACGATGAGGAAGGGGTGATGCAGGAGGGCGGGTGCAGGTGTGGATGAGGCCGGGGAGCAGTGGAGGTGGGGGTGAGGGCTGGAAGAGCTGTGGGGGACAGGAGGCAGCACTCAGAGTGTGGACACAACGTTCTGAGTTCAGGCGGCAGTGCAGGCTCAGTCCTGCAGGTGCTGGCCAGTGATGTGGGAGAAGGGGAGACTCTGAGAGGCCGAGGGTGCAGGTGGTAGGCTGTCTGCGTGGACAGCAAGTCAACCGGTGAGGGAAGGCTTAGGAGGAAGGCCAGCACTGGCCCAGGTGCAAGGCCTCCAATGACCTTGGGAGCAGGGTGAGTGGGAGAAAAGGCGACTTTGATGGAGAGGCGACTGGATGGTGGACACTTGGACCGAGGGAAGAGGTACTTTCTCCCAGCAGTGCGGCAGGGGAGGGAAGGGTGATGATCCAGAAATGCCCCTGGAGCAAGAAGGATCGTGGGTAGCTCTCTGGACTGGAGTGGGGCTTCAGGAGAGGACACCAGACCAGTCCAGGAGAGGCAGGAGGCAAGGGGTAGCAGAGGGTTGGGGCCAGACAGCTGGTCTCTACTGCTGCCCTGCAATGCGTAACCTGGAGCTCAGTTTCCTTGTCTGCAAAGGAACAGCGCCTCCGCGGTACACAACTACGTCGAGTGCTGCTCGACGTGGGGTTAGTAAATGGTGTGGTGGCTGTTAACCAGGTGGAGCCTGCATCCGGCCTGCGGTGCAGGGTCAGGGCAGGAAGGGGCAGCCCTCCGGAAGTTGGTTTATGACTCAGGGTGGGCCCATGGCTTACAGGCTAACAGAGCGCTGGGGCTCCCTGAGGTTGGTCTCAGGAGCCTTCCCAGGAGGGCCAGCTGGGCTTCCCCGTGCCCCCATGAGACGCCCTGTGTTTCAGTGCTTCATCAAGATCAGTGCTGCCTACGGCTCCACCAAGGACATCTCTGTCTACAGCGTGCTGGGTCTACCCGCCTCCCAGATCTTCATTGTGGGCCGGCCCACCAAGAAGTACCAAGCCCAGTGCCAGGTGAACACAGACTGGGCTGGGCGCTGAGAAGGCAAGGTCGGGGGAATGACTGGGCAGGGAAGTAGGCCGATCACTCATCCATTCATTCCTTCATTTGCGCATTCATTCATTCTACAAGTACTGGTGGCTGTCTGCCTCAGGCCCTGTGTTGAGTACAGGAGAAATCCCGAGCAAAGTCAGATGCAACGTCATCCAGTCTAGCGGGGGAGATGGGAAAACGTGCAGATAATGACAGGTAGTAACTGGGGACCCTAGAGAGGAACAGCTAACCCAGACTCTGGAGCACAGTCTACTTGCAGGAGTTTGAAGAAATTGTCCAGGAAGGGCCTGACACTGGGAACAGCATATGCCGCAGAGAACATGTGTATTCCGGGGGCTGCCAGTGACGCAGCCTGGCTGTGCGTGGTATGAGTGGGGAGGGGAGAGGGGCCTCCTGGCTGGCCTGTGTGCTTGCTGGGTTTGGGTGCTGTCCTCTGGGTCGCTGGAGTGAGTGATGGTGAGCAGGTTCGTGGTTCCAAAAGGCCCCTTAGGCTGCAGGTGGAAGGCGGTCAAAGGAATGGAATGCAAGCTGAGAGGGAATCAGAGAGAAAGTGGAGGGTCCGAGGGGAATTTCTGAGGTAGGAAGGACTGGGTTCGGTAATGAACAGATCAGACGTGAAGGATGAAGGAAAGGGGAGAAAAGCCAAGCGTGGTGTCCGTGTTTCCGGCTTGGGAGGCCAGGTAGGAGGGCACTGCTGGGACTGAGAAGCTGGCTGAAGGGACAGCTTGAAGGAGAGAGATGATCTCCCTTCGGGGCAGGTGCAGTGGAAGGTGCTAGAATGACCAACAGCTGGAGGGTCTGGAGATGCTGGGATCTCAGAGGAATTTGAGAGCCTTGCTTCTCAAATTAGAATGTGTGCTCGCCTCACCTGGGGATCTTGTTGAAAGACAGCTTCCGGTTGGGTAGGCCAGAGGGTCTGCCTAAGGAGACCTGGTGATGCTGTTTTTGCCGGCCCATGGACGACACTGTGCGAGACATGGCTCTGAGGACATAGTGGGGAGAATTGTTAGGAAGGGCAGCTATGGGGGCCCCCAAATGACAGAGTTACATGGGGGAGGGGCGGGACTATGGTGGAGACTTACATTATGAGAGTGACAAGGAAGAGTGCTTCACCCGCTGCGAGCACCCTGAGATGGGGGGTGTGACCCCCGGTGCTCAAGTTGTTCAGAGGGATTTTGACCCTGAAATGGTGATGAGCTCCCAGTTTTCCCAGGGGCTCTGCAGAGAAGCTGGAGACACCCTGGTAGGATGTTCTAGGGGAACAGTGATATGGGGGGGGGCAGGATCTGGCTCAGGGGCCTGCCCTACTGGCCTGACGCCTGTCCCCTCCGCAGTTCCTGAGCGAGGGCTACGCTGCACACCTGGCGGCGCTGGAGGCTGGCCACCGCTCGCGCCCGAAGAAGAACAACTCGCGCATGATCCTGCGGAAGGGCAGCTTCGGGCTGCACGCGCAGCCTGAGTTCCTGCGGAAGCGCAACCACCTGCGCAGGACCCTGTCGGTGCAGCAGCCCGACCCGCCGGCTGCCAACCCCAAGCCCGAGCGCGCACAGAGCCAGCCCGAGTCCGACAAAGACCACGAGCGGCCGCTGCCGGCGCTCAGCTGGGCGCGTGGGCCCCCCAAGTTCGAGTCGGTGCCCTGAGGGGCTGCTTGTGCTCAGAGGAGGGGACCCCAGCCAGGCTGCCTGCCGGACGGGAGGGGACTGCCTTCTCCCGGACACAGGCATTTTCCTGCTTTTTCCCTCCCGTGTGTCTGTCCAGCAGTGTCCGACTAGAGTGGGGAGGGACCCTGCCCGGCCTTGTGGGCTCTCAGGGTTGCGATGGGGTGAGATCTGGGGGTCTCCGTGCAGCTGCTGCTGCCTCCCCGATGCCTGTGACCAAAAGCTGGAGTCAGGGTTGAATGTTTGCGTAGTCCTGGGGCAGGTCTATCGGAACCGGAGTATTGGGGAGAAGCTGACCACCTTTGAGGTTTCCCCATCTTCCACAGAGACGCTAGGCAGGTCCTGAGGGGTGTGGCCCCTGCTCTGGGACCAATAGCCAGTGGCAGGTAGGTTCAGCTTCTTGGCTGTCTTTGTGGAGGAGTGAATGGCATTCGTGCCCAACCTCCCTGTGACGTTCCGGTCACCATTTTCAGACTGGCTCTCATAAGGTGAAGTGGCCACTTTCTGCGACCGAGAGGCCGTCCCCGGGCGTCCTCACTTATGTCATCTGTCCACAGCCCTTGGGGGTGGGGTCTGGTGCTGACCATTGTCCCTGTCCCCCCATCTTGTCCTCACCATTTTCCCGTGGCCCTGGAGGACAGGCGTTTCTCTTCCCAGAGCGCTGCCTGATGTCGTCCCTGCGAGGCTGCGGCCTGGGCCCTGGCCCCACTGGGCAGGCTGGGAGCCTGTAGCTCAGCCTCCCTGGGCCCAGCCTGCCTTCTGTAAGTGGAGGTGTCCTTCCAGCGGAGCCTGGTGTGCATTTTCAGCTCCCAGGCTGTCCTGCGTTTCGGCCCTCAGAGGCTTTTCAGGCCTGAGGTCCCCTCAGAGTGCCCAATGGGCTCTACTTCCTTACGGCCTGGGAGAGCGGCGTGGTGTGGGCTGGGCAGAGGGGCCCTTGTCCCGTCTCCAAGGAAGCCCATGGGAGGGGCTCGGAAGGGATTCCTATGCCTTGGGAGCCCTGGCAGGTGTGCCATGCGCTGGGCCCAAGCCAGGTGTCTAGGAATAGAACCCCGTCCCTGACCAAAGGGCATCAACCTGGTTCCCCGCGCTCGCAGCTCTGCTCTGCAGGCTGATCTCCCCATTTTGGCTCCCGGAAGACCTAGAACTGAGATCCCAGGGTTCTGGGGGGCTCGTGGAGTTTTGGCTCAAACTGTTGTATTCTCAGCCCTCGCCCACCCTCCCAGCACTTAGCTTGGTTTGTGCCCATACCTCCTCCTAAGTGGTCCCCTGAGGTGGGCAGGGCTTGGCTCCCTGGGGAGCCTGCCTGAACCCTCCTGCTGCTGAGCCCTGGCCTGGGCCTTGGTCTCCTGGGCCACTTTTCTGCCCAGGCCTGCACCTGCCCAGTGGGACTGCCTGGGGTCACCTCTGAGCCCCTGTAGGCTACCATGAGGCTGCCCCAGGGCTCAGATGCCTGTCTACACAGCAGGCACCAGTGTCAGCTCCATGTCGCTTCTGCTCAATGTCTACCTCTCACGGCTCCCACGCAGCCGGCAGCAGCTGCCAGTGGGGGCAGCAGGCCCCGCCCCCAT
>NW_006203664.1:579467-580115 GCF_000334495.1 Tupaia belangeri chinensis
GCCAGTGGGGGCAGCAGGCACCGCCGCCATTGCAAATCACCTGGCAAACTGGGCACCCCATGGGAGCTGGAGGGGTCTGGGCTCCCAGCCTCACCCTGCCTCTCTCCATTAGAAATGCGTCTTCTCTAGTCCGCCAGCTCTGGCCATGGTCATACCACCTGTCGGCCCGCTCTCCTGCTCCACTTCCAGCATCGCATCGCATTCAAGCCCAGCCTTGCTGGCGGCTCTGTGGGGGAGGGGTGCAGCCAGCCGGGGCTTCCTCTCTGGTCCTGCCTCCTGGCGGTTCCCAGAGGCCAGCACCCGTCGCGTGTCATCGTTCTTGGCTCTCCAAGCTCATGTGGCATAGCCACCTCAACCTGAGTCCTTCCCACCCCTTTTCCAAAAATACCCTGAATTAAACTCGGGCACACTTAGGTTGACTCTGACATTTCACCACCTCCTTTTTTGCAGGCGCCACTGATGTATTTTATTCTCAAATGATAAAATAATTAGCGTGAGACACTTGCCCTTGATCAGATTCCCTCTTCCCTGAGAATCTCAGGCTAGAAGAGAGAGAAAAAGAGAGTCCCCGAGGAATTTGGAGTCAGACTGACCAGGAATCCGTGGCTTTGGGGGTGGGAGCTGGGACCTTGGACGTAGGACTCAGCA
>NW_006203664.1:580146-582364 GCF_000334495.1 Tupaia belangeri chinensis
CCCCCCTTCTTCTGGAGCCCCAGGCTGGGGCTTCGCCCACTCCCACGTGAGATGCTGATGGTGTACAGTGGGATGGTGTGAACAACCTTCGGAGCTGTAGCTGGTGTGTGCGAGTGTGTGCGCGTGCGGCTCTGTTCGGCGACGAGACAGCTTCAGCCCCAGCGCTGCTTTCACGGCAACTGCGTAATCTACATGCACTTTCTATACGAGTGGTTTGTCCAGTTTTGTTTGTCCAGTTAAGTTGGAGAAAAAAATAATAAATAAAAGAACCAAGTCATGTCGTTCTCTGGAGGGGGTGCCGCTGCCTCTCCTTGAGTAGTTCTGTGACCCCCTCCAGCTGTTTTCTAGAGAATCCTTCTAGCTCCTGTGTGCCTGTCCCCAGCAGCTGGAGAACAGATCTTCCCGCCTGACCAAAGCTCCTCGTTTCTCGCGTGGCATGTTTGTTCTTCCTGTCCGGTGGCTGCCGAGGGCTGGCCGTCACTTTCCTCCTCCACTTGCCCAGTGGGGGGTTCCGTGTGCAACCTTAGCCGGGACCCTGCAGCGCCAGCATCATGGATTTTTCCCTAAAGATTCCTCTTCTCCCTTGGGCTCCACGAAATATCTATTTACATAAAGTTGCCTCTTTTTCATGCATCCGGATGAACAACCCTCCTGTCTGTGTGCTGGGCTACAGCAAACGTGTTTGAAGCCCAGCATTTCAGCCATCAGAGGGCGAGAGCTCTCTGAAAGAGGGGGAGGCTGAATCTCATGGTTTTTAAACTGTCCTTTTTGGAGCCCAGACCTGTGCCCTGGAAGTGTCCAGCAGACAAAACATGGCACCAGTCTTTAAAGGAAAGCCCGACCCAAGCAGGGTGAAAGTGGGCCTAGAGGTGGCGCCAGTTTTGCAGTGACACTTTCCCACCCAGTTCAGGTGCAGCCCCACCCGGGAGGGGCGCCCTGACTGTGAAGGAGCCTTGCAGTTGACCCCGCCTTAAACAACCGTTTCCCCACCAAATCCCGGGGGTTTGGGTGCCAAGTGCTCTGGAAACCTTTTCCCTTTGGCTCAGCCAAAAGAAACAGCCCCTCCTTCCTTTTCTTCTGGGCTTGGGGGGAACTATCTTAAAATATAGTGAGCAGCCTGGCCTCAAGTCTGTTCTCCTTGCTGAGAAACCGCCAGAGTGGCTGGGAAGAAAATCAGTGTGACTGCACTTTCTTTGGGACAAAGGAGAGGCAGGTGACACCAAGGAGCTGTAGGCCAGAGGAGGGTGGCCTGTGCATGGGGGACCCCCTGCCTTCAGACCCCGCCGTCCTTTTCTCTTTGTTTACTCGGTGGTGGCAGCCAGTCTGGCCTTGTCCGTGGTCTGACCGTTCCTCAGTGTGCGACTTTCAGTATTCCCTGTGACGGATGGTTCTGTGGTGAAATGGTTTATTGTGTTCCTAATGGCTGCCCTTGTACAAAAGCCGTTAGCAGAGAACACGTACACTCTCAGATTTCTAACAAGACAAAAACAGCATTACGGAGTTCCAAGATTTTTACACCTGGTCTTGATTTTGATGTGAGCTGGTTTTTAACTCTCAAACGTTGTCACTTAAATAAAAACCTTATTTGCCTTTAAAAATGTGTTTTGCTCTGAACTAAGTGGAGAGAGTGTTCCCTGTACTCATGTTCTCTCTGAGCTGGGGCGGGGGCAGGCTAAGCGGAGGTGGATGTGAGGAACAAAGCCAAGCCCCAAACCACAAGCCTATGGCCCCGAGGACCAGAGGAGTGTCAAGGGGCAGGGGCTGGGGCTGGGGCGGGGGCGGTTGACACAGAAAGGAAAGAGATGTCAAATACACAAAGAGTTTTTATAAAAGCGGGGTTATCTAGGAAAGTCATTCTCTGGTTTCTTTCTAATAAAATGACAAAGCAGATTTCTTAAATAATTTACATTACACAGAAATTGCTCCCAACGGTGCTCCCCCTCCCTGCACACCCACAGTGCCCTGGGCACTGGAATCGGGGAGCTCAGGGTCCTAGAGCCTGAAAATAGTTTCTGCCCCTTCCTCAGGGGCCCTGGAGGGAGCAGGGTCCCCGGGGTCTCAGTACTGGAAATACGAGGTGAGTACATTCACGGATAACCCCCCAAAGCCCCTGCTCACGCATGCCTGACTCCAAGCTCACATCTCTGCGCCTGTACTTCACGTTGGCGATGAAGCAGCCACAGGCGGAGTATGAATGGGTTTTTTAGGCCAAGAGGGG
>NW_006203664.1:583315-588086 GCF_000334495.1 Tupaia belangeri chinensis
AGAAAGGAAAGAGATGACAAATACACAAAGAGTTTTTATTATGAAAAAGCGGGGTTATCTAGGAAAGTCATTCTCTGGTTTCTTTCTAATAAAATGACAAAGCAGATTTCTTAAATAATTTACAAAGGGCAGAAATTGCTCCCAACGGTGCTCCCCCTCCCTGCACACCCACAGTGCCCTGGGCACTGGAATCGGGGAGCTCAGGGTCCTAGAGCCTGAAAATAGTTTCTGCCCCTTCCTCAGGGGCCCTGGAGGGAGCAGGGTCCCCGGGGTCTCAGTACTGGAAATACGAGGTGAGTACATTCACGGATAACCCCCCAAAGCCCCTGCTCACGCATGCCTGACTCCAAGCTCACATCTCTGCGCCTGTACTTCACGTTGGCGATGAAGCAGCCACAGGCGAAGTATGAATGGGTTTCTAAGCCCAAGAGTGGGGGAGCAGGAGTAACTGCCTCTCCAAGGTCTCCCCAAGTCACTCACAGGCTGTGGCAGGTGGCTACTGATGGGTCCAGCTGTGGCCGGAGCAGGAGAGCTCTGGGCCCCTTGTCGGTCAGGTCTTCCTTAAGCAGCAGCCCAGGGCTACTGACGGCTCCTGGGCGCCCCTTGCTGGAAGCTTGTGGGTGGCACAGACATTGTGGTGTGAGGGCATGGTGGTCAGATAGGCATGTCTCCTGCAAGACAGAGCTCACTTGGTGCCCCTCGCTGGGTCAGGGCAGGTGAAGGGGCTAGAAGGTGGCTCTAGCTATGTGGGGCCCCTGGCATGCTCAGTTAACAATGGGTCAGGAGGATAGCAGCTCTGGCTCCGAGCAGGTAGGAAGGAAGACGCGGCTCTTCTTACTCTGATGTGGCCATCAGCTCTGTGGGGCTTTTCAGAAAATACTCATTTCTTTAACAGGTCTTAAAAAAAATGCATAGAAGTTCATCTATGCGGGAGAGGGGGAAGACACAGGAAGATGCTAGGGACAAGGACATTACCTGCAGGGCGCTGTCCTCAGTCACGAATGAGAGAGATGGTCATGTCGCCACTAGAAGATGGAGAAGCACGTGGGATTGATGCCACGGCTCTGAGGGGGCCCTCTCAATCTGGACTTGACAGAACCAGAACTGGAATGGTGGTGGGAAAAGGGCCCCTTGATCTGTAATCAGAGCTGCCAGGGCCCTGTCTAGGGCTCCACTGAGGCCATTGTTCAAAGGGCAAATGGCTTCCAATATAGGGCAGATCTAGAACTGAGGCCCCGTCCCCATGATGGGACCTGGGCGGGAACTCCACTTCAGCCATGTCACGTGTCCCAGCTCCACGTACAGGCAGGACATGGCTGAGCCATGGAGAGTGTCGGAGGAAGGGCAGACCTTTCAGGAACCAGGTACCTGGCCTCATGTGAGGTTCCATGGGATGGAATCATGGGAAGCCCAAGGTCTGGAGGACCATGCACATCCAGGGTGCATTCTTAAGCATCACCCCAATCCTGGTGTTTCATCCCATCTCAGTTCTGAGATGAAGAGACTGAGGTAGAGGTTGGCCAGGGTCACACAGCAGGGCAGAGCCTGCTTCCAAAGACAGCCTGGCTCAAGGGGGAGGCCTCCTGGCCACTTCATCTGAAGCACGAGATGCCACCTCACCTCTCTTCAGCCACAGTGGCTTCATCCAGCTCTTGGGACAGCTCCTGGAAATGCCACTCACTGGACACAAGGAAAGACATGGTGATGAGGTGGAAGCCTGTGGCAGGAGCCCCACTCAGCCCTGTGCTGGGGCCTGAGGGCCAGAGGACCCTGGTGGGCTGGGAATGCCTTACCCTAGACCGACCCTCCAGGAAGTGACATCTGAGGGTCTTGGAGAACTGGGCAGAGAACTGAGAGAGGTCAAGGGAAAGGTCAAGGGCAAGTGATCCTGCAAATGGTTGAGCCCTGCTGTTCCGCAGTCGGGAACTGGCTCACCCCTCTAGGTGACTTCAAAACTTGTTTTTGGGCTCACCAGGAGGCTTGGGAAAGTGTGATCCAGTTAGCACTGAGCTCACCTCTTCCTTTTACAGATGGTCCCCAATAGAAGGGGTGGGATGTGAGGGGTAGGGCTGGAAAAGGGCTGGGCCAGACCATGGATGGGACTGGGCTCAAGCGCTCCAAGATCCAGGTAGCCACGAGAGTGCTCAGAAGCCCCCAGGGCCTAGTTCATGTTTGAGAGGCCAGGGCCTGTGCTGAAAGGCCGCCAGCTCTGGGGAGAGGTGCTGTCTCACTTGCCTGGGTGAGCAGAGTGGCTCCGTCGAGGAGTAGGGGCTCCGGAAGGCGGCCTCCCCCCTCGAGCGACGTAGCAGGTGGGCCCGCGGGCCCATCTGGGCAGAGAGGCAACAGCATGCCCGTTCCCAGGGTTCTGGGGCTGAGTGGGCCGAGGTGGCCCTAGACAGCCGAGTGCTCTTCTGGCCCAGGCTGTGGACTGGGGAGCTGCTGCCTTTCTGAGCTCCTCTCTTCCTCCTCCTGGCTTTCACCTGGGTCTCCACCAGCCACTTGGTGCCACTTTGGCAGGACTCCTGGATTCTCTGGACAGGCACGTGGAAAGTTTAGCACAGAAAAAACCAGGGGTGTGCTACTACACCCAAGCCACCTCCAACCCCTGGGCCCACCAGTCCTCCCACCAGTATAGGTTGCTTGCAGTCTCTAGGGTGAGGGGTGTAAATGGTCCCATGTGAAATGAGCCCACTGCAGGGACCCAGCTCAGAGCCCCTAGATAGGACTGTAGTGACGGCAGCAGCAGAAGAGGCTCAAAGAGGCTCATAGAGGTTTAAATCCAACCCTCTTTCTAGACAGATTGACCCAGAGACTCAAGGAGAAGGCCCAGCCATCAACCCATGGTGCTCGGCCTCCCGTACCAGGATATAATGTCTTTCTGACTCTGGTCTTACTCATTTTGATCCATCCTCTGCACTGGCCCATAGAGATCCTTCTGAAGGGCAGTCTACGGCTTCAAACCTGTCTGTGGCTCCTCGTTACCCCTAGGACCAAGCCTTGACTCTCGGCCTTTTGCACCAGCTGGTTGATGGCTCATTAGCTAGGCTGTCTTTGCCTTTGCAAATTAGAGTCCAGGCACAGGAGGAAGGTCATGTTAATTAAATGTGGTGAGTATCGTGACTTGGCCAACATACCTCATTTCAATTCTCTGACCCATGAGGGTGGTGAAAACAATCATAGGGCCTTCACAGGGCTCAGAGACCTTTCTGCAAAGGGCCCCGGAACAGCTACTCTGTCCCCGCGTCTTCAGAATTCCCAGTAAGACACCCAGGAGAGACCCTCCCCCCAGCTCTCTCCTTGTCTGTTCATTCTCCTGGCTTCTGTCCTTTCTAGGTGACACCTCCCCACATCTCCAGCTCTGTCTGTTGGAGGAGGAGATGGAAGGCTGGAGGCCCCTCCTCCCAACATAAGGACAACTTCCTGCTGGCACATTTGGTCAGACACCAGATCCTCTGAGATCTATGTTCTGAGCAGCTCCTGAAGTTCTTCATCTCCCTGCATGTCTGGGCCCACAGGTGCCCTCAGGGGCCCAAGTTCTAGGACGCTAATTTCCCCGGGTTTCCCACCCCACTTAGAATCCTTCCCACTCCCAATTGAGTCCAGACACCGGCACATACAGGCTCCTTTCTGCCTGCCCCACCTGCTCCCTGTCCTCTAGCCACACCAGAGTAAATCCCTGCCATCCTCCGCAGTATCTTGCTTTCCTTCCGCTCTGGGTCTGGATGCACAGTATCTCACTTCCCGTACCCATCCCCTTTCCTGTGACTCTCGGAGTCACTCCTCTGGGGAGCCTTGCCTGACTAACATGGTGTTTGCTGTTCCCCCCACCATTAGCCACTTGTTTGAGATCTCTTTTCACAAGACAGCTCCCATCACATGGTATCGTGAGCACGTTTCCTCCACGGCAATTCCATTCGCTCATTCCTCTACAGATGCTCCTCGGCTTACAGTGGGGTCACATCTCAACGATCCATTGTAAGTAGAAAATATCTTAAGTCAAAAATGCATGTAATACCCTGATAAGCCCATAGAGAAGTTGCAAAATCCCAAGACCAACCATCCTAAATTGGGGGCTACTTGTATGTGATAAGCCAGAAGCTATTTGGGGTGTTAGGGGAACAACAATGAATAACCAGTTTCTGCTTTTATGGAATCTACCTTTTTGGGGGATCCTTGCGGGCAGGAACAACCAGCACTAAGGAAGCCCTCCAAAAACAGGTACTTTGCAGTCAGTATTACCTGGGACACGGCACCCAAGGCGTTCTTAGCTGAGAGAGCTGCAGCCTGGAGGCCCTGCTGCCCTGGCTCTGGAGCTTCCAGACGTTTCCAGGAGGGACCTGCCCCAAGGTTGAGGCTAACGGCTCTCAGGGGCAGCCTCCTCTGGAACTGCCTGCACAGGGAGCCCAGGGCCCGGGTGGAGGTCTCCAGATGGCTAGTCGCTGGCTGCAGCCCCTTGTCTTCCTCCAGCTGCTGCTGGTCCTGGAGAGATCTTCTGCGCACCGAGGACCCCATGGCCTGCCACCGAGATGCCATCTGCCTGGCAGAGTCTCCTCTGCCCACCAGCCCCTGGCGAGGAAGTCAAAAGGCAGATTAGCAAAGCATCCCTCAACTCCCCTTCTACAGAGACCTTGAGCAGGGGGAGGGATGGAAGGGAGGCCCATGGGGTGGGGTAGAGGAGAAGATGGCCAGGCTGGGGTGGGGGCAGCTGGCAAGTGTGAGTGCAGGAAGGAGGACACTTGTTGGAAGAGGGGTCACACAGGGGTCAGCAGGA
>NW_006203664.1:588122-607346 GCF_000334495.1 Tupaia belangeri chinensis
AGCAGTAATCAGCCGTTCACTCTGGCCTTCTTTCAGCTTTCTGCCCCAGGCGGGGAGGGAGGCAGAGTCAGCATGGGTCCGGGGCCGAGCTTCAGCCCTTGGCTCAGAGCACGCGATCAGTAGCTCTTTCACAAATTCCCCCTGACCAAACCCTTCCGCCCAATCCCCCTGCAGCCTGACCCGACGCCCGGATTTCTATCCGGCGCTTGCGACACACAGAGACTTCCACGCGCTGTGCCTGTTCTTACCAGACCGCCCAGCAGCCGGTTCCTCTCGAGACACCCCCGCCAGCGAACAGAAACCCCTCTGGATCCCAAAACGCACTCACTCGATAGCCTCCAACGACGACCAGACACACCGCGCAGCTGCTCCTAGCAGACCCCGGCCGATTTGAAACTCCGCGCGGCTCCGCCCCGGCCCCGTCCTCACAGCTGATTGGCTATGTCGCTGCATTAGCCGCGGCATCGGAGATCCTATTGGCTCTCTCTTCTCACAGCTGTAAATCCTGCCCTGGGATTGGCCCGGCTGTCCCCATTCATCCCTCGGGACCCCAGGTCAGCTCCGCCGCGCGATTCCTCTGCTTTGTAACTGCAGGTCCGCCCGCGCAGCCACCGCCCCTTGAGGACCCAGCCCCCGCGCCACCTCTAGGACACCCGGCCCTACGTCCCAGCGTGCAATCCGGAACTCACTCCGGCGACCCTCCCGCGAGCTGCACAGAGTTCGGGGGAGGCGGAGGTTCCGGGGCACCGAGAAGACGCAGGGGCTGGTGGCCTCGGGCTCCAGGCCTCTCAGCCGGCAGTAGCCCTGACCACCTAGGGACCCTCCCACCCTGCCAAGTGCTCTGGCTTTTCATTCTTGCTCAGTGGCCAGGGACTGGGGGTGCGGAGCTCCCACGGATGCTTTCTTTCAAATTTTCCTGATGACCATCTCCTTTCCTGAGACAAAGCATGTCCCTCTCTGTTCCCCAAACTTGACGTCCTCATTCTGCCACGCAAGAAAACATGCTGGCGGGCCAGCATTAGCGTAATGGCTATGTCGCTGGGCTCCCACGTAGACGACCGCGTTTCGCGTCCCGGACCCGGTGGCTTAAACTCACGCAGGTCGCGTGTGCGTGCATGCCCAGAATCACGAGGGGTGAATGGAGGAGAAGGGGTTGCGGCGTGGCCATCCCCCCTGGGGGTGCTATCTCGCTTTCTGTTTCTGTCTCTCTCTGTCTTTTGGGAGAGCGCACGTGCCCTATAGCAAAAACTTCTCCAAAATTATTTTTTTTAATTCTTTTTTTTTTGGAGAGGTTTTTGCTATAGAGCACGTGCGCTCGCCAGACAGACAGAGACAGAGAGACAGAAAGCGAGAAATCACCCCCCAGAGGGGATGGTCACGCCGCAAACCCTTCTCCATTCTCCTCTCGGGATCTTGGGCACGCACGCACACACGCCTGGTGTGAGTTTTAAGCCACCGGGTCCAGGACGCGAACTGCGGTCGACTACGTGGGAGTCCAGCGACATAGCCATTACGCTAACTGCTGGTTCCCAAAACTTCTCCAAAATAAAAGAAAAAAAGTAAAAAGAAAAAAGAAAACATGCTGGAAGAGGGCACATGCTACAGTGGATCTTCCTGCTCTCCTGCCTCATCACCTCCCTGCCCCCGTCTCTCTCTGCCAGCCTTCCCTTCATTGGACCAAAGCCTCCCTCTCTCCCTGTTAGCAGTTAAACCAGCGAAAACCCCGCGGTCCGTACAGCTCTCCCAAACGCCCCCTCTTTTACGGGATCTCAACGCAGCTATACCCACTCTGCTGCTGGTTTCCTGCGACCCCCGTCCCCCAGGCCAAGGATGACGGACTCTTCGAGGCCGTTTCTCCCCAGGCTCTTCAGCCCTGAGTGGTCTCACTCCCTTAGCCTCTGACCACCCTGTCCCCCAGCCACTGGGAGGGCGATGGCTTACAAGTATGTGAGACTAAGGATGCACTAGGCACTGCCGTTCCAAGCACTTTACGTTCACTGACTCACTGGCCCCTCTTTGCAGCCTTCAACCTGATGAGGAAACTTAGGTACAGAGAGGTTAGTGGGAGCCCACATTTGACTCAGTGTCTATACTGCAGGGCCAAGGATTCAAACTCTGTCAGTAACCACCATTCCACGCTGCCCCAACCTTCGCCCCTCACACCGGCACACGCAGCCACCCTGCGGCACAGACACCTTAATTACAGGACCGCACACAGCAGCAGTCACTCCAGTCCCCCAGGCCCTCCTCCTCCTCCCCCACGTTCCCTCTCGCATGTCTCTCCAGATCACATCCACTGGGAGCTGTGACAGATGAGACGCTGTGCTAGAACCAGGGCACAGAGGTCAGCAGAGCGGGAGCATTCCTCACCTCCTGGAGTCCGGGTTAGTGTGCGAGGACAGGCAAACATGGACTGATGAATCAAAGGCCCAATAACCCGGGGCCGCATGATGGTGCAGCAGTGCAAATTCAATGCTTTGTCAGGGAGTCCTGCAGGGGAGCCTCCTGGCTGCATTTGGGATGAATGAAAGGATGTGTGAAGAGGCCCTCGAGTCCAGAGACCTCCGTGCGTCTGACGTCACATATGACGTCACATATGTACCCATGAAATGGGCTGGCTCCGGCTGAGTGGAGGACAGCATCAAGACCGTGCTTGGGGTGCTGGCTCCCTCTCTCTCTGTCTCTCTCTCTCAAAGGAGAAATAAACAAACTTGTGAGGGAAACCCAAGAATTCACTAATCAAAGAACTACACAAAAATCATATTTGTTTAAAGCTGAGACCCAGAGAATAAGTTAATCAGGCAAAAATGCATCTGTGTGTATGTACATGGTGTGTGTATTTGTGTGCGTGTATGTAGATGTGTGTGTGTGTTTATATGGTATTGGCACAGGGATCCACATGCACATACACACACACACACACTTATGTGAACTGAAAGTTTCATGAAACAGTATCTGATGATCTATGATGTACTCTGAGATTTAATTTTCTCTTTCATTTTTTTTTTTTTGAGAGATTTTCGCTATAGGGCGCGTGTGCTCACCAGACAAACAGAGAGAGAGATTAGAGACAGAAAGCGAGAAATCACCCCCCCAGGGGGGATGGTCACGCCGCAATCCCTTCTCCTCCATTCTCCTCTCGGGATCTTGGGCACTCACGCACACGCGCCCGGCGTGAGTTTTAAGCCACTGGGTCCAGGACGCGAACCGCGGTCGACTACGTGGGAGTCCAGCGACATAGCCATTACGCTAACTGCTGGTTCCCTTCTCTTTTATTTTTAAAAACTTATGGTTATGAGGCCAGCAGGTGGAGGGGAGATTAAGGTGCTGTTTTCTCACAGGGCCAACTGTGTGGCTTGAGAACTGGACCTGGTGGCTAGAAAATTATGCTGGGCGTGTGTGTGTGCATGCCCAAGATCCCAAGAGGAGACTGGAGGAGAAGGGATGGCAACCAGCCTCCCAAAGGATGATTTCTCCCTTTCCCTTTCTCTCTCTGTTTCTTTCTGGTGAGCACATGTGCCCTATCGCAAAACAAAACAAAACAAACAAAAACCCACAAAAACAAGCCCCGCAAAAACTAGACAAAAAGCCGATGCTTACAACTCACTTCACTTATTTTATACTAGTCACGAATGGGTGTGGACTGTGGTTTGAGGAACGCTGCCCTCGTCTGCCTGTCCAACCTGTCCCCGCCAGTGGAGTCAGAAATGCTTGTTCCCAAGCCTCGTTGTGCCAGTCGTCTTGGTTACGGTAATTAGGGAGCGTGTCACCCTAATTGTTTCTACGAAGACAAAGTCGATCGTGTGGGAAAGACTCAGTGAAGGCACAGCACTGAGAAACAAAATCTCGCAAACTGAAGTGTCCTGTCGCAGTGGTCTCTGCTGTGCCTGTCCCACTGCCTGGCGTGACAGATACTAGTTTGTGTCTTTCCGGTTCTTACCACGTGTCAGACATTCGGCTGAAGGCATTTACTTCCTTTATTCTCAATCCTTAAGGCCGTTCTGTGAAGGAGGCCCTATTTTTATTTCCTTTACAGACGGGACAAAACTGACAAAACAGATTCAGACAGGCGACAGTTTGTCCAAGATCGGGTGGCGTGGCAGAGCTGGCACTAGCGTCTTGCACGTGCCTCCAGAACCTGAACCCTGCGATCACACCGCTTTCCTTGTCGAGTGTCTGCAGCAGGAACGAATCATGCAGGAAGAGGCCCGCTCTGCTCCAGCTTCCCGCCCTCCTCTCTTGCTCAGAATCTTAGCTGGCAGTTCAGGTTAATGAGCAGTCTCCATGGCAACGAGAGAAGGAGGAAGACGCAGTTTCTTCTGAATGGACAGCTTTTCCCTTTTGCCTTGAATAGAAGGTGGCCCCCCGGCGGGAAGAAGGCCCTGCTCAGAGGGAGAGAGAGGTGGCGGGAAAGAGGGAAAACCAGTCAGTTCCTCCACGTCGAGGCTTTTCTGGGGAGTCCAGTGCCACCTTCGCCTCTGCTGGGGAGGAGAATGGGGGAGGGAGCCCCCTGTCCAACGGCAGAACTTGCACCAGTTTCCTTGACCTCCTGGAACTGTCAGCCTGGTGGAAGGAGCAGACACGAGCACGTTATTTAAACAGCTGAGCAACATGCCGTGTGTGAGCTGTCTGAAGGCGGTGAGAGGGTGCGAGGGAGATGGGGACGCCTCACTGGACAGAGAGGGCAGGGCAGGCTTCCTGAACAGGAGGGGTCTTTGTTGAAGAATTGCGAGTCCAGTGCATGGCCCAGTTCCAGGACTGGAGGAAGGCAGAGCGAGACAGAGGGTGGAGCCCAGGGCAGGTGCCAGGCTGGGGAAGGAGTCTCCAATAGATCCTGAAGGCAATGGAAGTCTTTGCTGAATTCTGAGAGGAGAGTGGGTTATTAAAGTTGCATTTTAATAAAATCTATGAGAAGACTGGTTTGAGAAAACCCAGCGTTGCTGGGATCGGTGTGGAGGCTGTGGCCTGGGCTCAGGAGCAGCCCAGACAGTGACCCTTCATCTTCTCGGCTGTGACACCAACAACCACCCCTGGAATTAGTTTCAATGTCCTCTTCCCTTTGTGCCAGCCACCTTGTCCCGGTCAGATGACCTCCTAGATATCTTTGTGAGCAATGTGTCTATTGGCCTTTCTATGCAGGAAGCAATTAAAAGCAACTTCTACATCTATGACACAAAAGGAGAGTAGTTATTTTTGTTTGTTTCAGTTTTTTTGTTTAAGGGCATGTGCTCCATGGAGTGAGACAGAGACAGTGAGAAATCACCCCCAGAGGTATGGCCACTCTACAATCCCATCTCCTCCTGAGATTTTGAGCACACACACACATAGACCTGGTGTGATTTCCAAACTGCCAGGTCCAAGACTTGAACCATGGTTGGCCATATGGGTGTCCAGCACTTTAACCACCATACCACCCATTGCCCCTGTAAGGGGGAGTTTTAAGAAGTGTGAGAAGAGACATAATTGGGTCTTTTTCTTTCATTATGAATTATATCACTGGTAGAACATAGTGTAAAACATAAGGTCTGGGGACCAGCAGGTGGCATAATGGTTATGTTGCAGGACTCCCATATGGTTGACCATGGTTAAAGTCCCGACCCCAGTGGCTTAAAATTCATGCCGGGCGCATGTGCATGTGTGCCCAAAATGCTGAGAAGAGAATGGAGAAGGGACTACAATGTGGTCATTCCCTCTTGTGGTGGGGTGGTGGTGGTGGGGGAACTTCTCTTTTTGTCTCTCTCTCTCTCTCTGGTGAGTGCACATGCCCTATAGCAAAAATCTTTCAATAAAAGACAAAAACATAGACAAAAACATAAGGTCTAGTGTGAATTCTTACAGCGTGGGACAGCGGCACAGCCGTAAAACTTGATACTCTTTGAGGTAGACCCGCATGGAAGGTTTCCAAAGACCGCCCTGAGTAGACCTGGTACATGTAGGCCCAAGATCCAGCGCTGACTGAGGCTAAGGGTGATTGTGGTGTTAAGATCCTGTCAGAGGTGCCGTCTCTGTCTCCTTCACTCATGGAAGAAATAAATAAACTGTAAACAAATAGTGAACAAACTAAACAACCCTATAAAGTACACACGCACACGTAACGTCTTCCAGGTCAAGAAACAGAACATTGCCAGGACCCCACAGCCTCTCCCTCTGCTGTGTCTTCTCCCTCTCCCCCACCCCTGGACTTCCATGGTGATCACTTCAGTTTTCCCTTGAAGTTTTGCCAAGTATCCATTTTTACCCTCTAGGCTGCTGCGTCGTTGGAGAAAGGAGGGAATAGAAAAGGGGAAGGGTCTCTACAGCTTCCACCATTATTACTGCCCCGAGGGATGAGCCTGGGCCCTGGAGTCTGGGATTCGGGGTTTCCTGGTTCTGACCGTTGGCCCAGGTTTTGTCTCCTCGGTGCCTGTGGCTCCTAAAGGAATCGAGTTTAGGAGGGCTTTGGGGTTCCACTCATTGCTCCAGGCCTTTCAGCTTCCTGGAGAGGGAGGTAGGAAAGGCAGATTTTCCCTCTTCAGCTGGGAGAATGGCGTTAGGGAAGATGGGAGACACCAAGCCTCACAGTCAGTATATGAGAGTCGGGGCAGCTCTTGAGCTCGGCTGGCTCCTAGCCCCTGTTCTTGTCCCCCGCTGTGGCAGGGTCCTGCATCCCTGTCTCTGCAATAGGCAGCCTCCTGTGGAGAAGGGAAAGGTTCTGTGTGCTCAGAGTCCTCTCTACCCTTGGGGCTTTGGGGACTCTGAGGAGTAAAAACTTGACCTGACCACAAGGTGGCGCCAAATGCCAGCTCTTCATATTAATTTTTCTCTTTTTGCCCAGAAACTGGGTCCCAGGGCACAAGCTAAGGTCCTTCAGAGGGGAGGGGAGAGTCCTATGGCCCCCAACCAGACCTGAGGGAGGCCATGAGTAGGAGGGCCGAGGAGGGCACCTCACTTTTCCCCAACCCTGTCCCCTGTTTCTTTCTCCATCTTGGTTCTCTCAAACCAGAAGCCAGAAACCTACCACCTCTCCCCCTCGGCCGAGTCACAGCCCCCTGTGGGGAGATCTTCGCAAAGAAAAGAGAGGATGTGGCAGGACTTTAAAGGCAGCAGGACCCCGCACAGGGCCCAAAGAGGCTTAGATTCTGGGGCCAAGGTCAGCACCCCAGGGACCAGCCAGGGCAAAGGGGACTTCAGGCTTCTCTCCTTTCCCCATCAGGGGCCTCCAGGCCTCTCCTGCTGGCTCCCCTCTCCCCGGTTTCTTTGCGAAAGCTCAGCTGGCCCCTTTCTTTTTTTCCTAGGGCGGAACAAACCAGTGCCTGGCACAGTAAGGGTGGGTGTCAGGCAGGGGACAAAGCTAGGCTGCCAGTGGTGGCATTGCCCCCACCTGCCTCCTCCCACCCCGGCGGGGCAAATCCCTGGGCGTCTCAGCCGCCTAAGTGTCATAACCCGGGTGGGGTGGGATTATCGCAGACCGGGCCAGACCGCTCCCTCCACCTGGAGCCATGGACACTGCTCTGCTGCTGAACGTGGAAGGGGTCAAGAAAACCATTCTTCACGGGGGCACAGGGCAGCTCCCAAACTTCATCACTGGGTCCCGAGTAAGTCCCCTCCACCCCCAGATAGGGGCAGGCTTCTGCAGTCCTGCTGCACCCCAGTACAAACAGTCTTCAACTTTGCAAAATACAGCCAGCTGGGTGGTCCTGGGATTGCCAACGCCAGGCACCTGGGGAGCTTTGAGTTGGTGCCCACCTGCTGGGTAGTTTCAGTACCTGGCAGATTACTTAGCTTGGGCTGGGAATGAGGAGGGGCTTGGGGGGCTTACTGGAGCTCCAAATATTAAGCCTTCAGGGGCCTGGGCTGCTGGATGTGCCCCACCGACCTAGGCTCATCTAAGCCCCACACACAGTCTCCGGTCAGAGCATGGCAGTGGGTGTTTTGGAAGGGAGGGGCTCCTGGTCCCTGGGAGCATGCTGGCTGGGTGGGGGTGGGCCAGGGGTTAAGGCATCTGATCTGGATTAGTGGAACTGACCCCTGGGGACAGCCCTGGGAGTCTGTGACAGTGGGGGTGGCGTCTGCTGCACTTGGAGAGGTGTGTCCGGACCAGGGTCCACTCTCTTGGAGACCAGGTGACCTTTCACTTCCGCACCACGAAATGCGACGAGGAGCGGACGGTGATCGACGACAGCAAGCAAGTGGGCCACCCCATGCACATCATCATCGGGAACATGTTCAAGCTGGAGGTCTGGGAAACCCTGCTGTCGTCCATGCGGATCAACGAGGTGGCCGAGTTCTGGTGCGACACCATCGTAAGTAGGCCACGCTGGCTGTTCCCTGGATCTGCCTTCTACAGGGCCCACCCACCTGCTTCGCAGGGCTGCCCTGTTTCAGGGCTGGTGATGAATGGGAAGATGGGCTTGGCCGGAAGGACAGGGCGTTGAGGTGGCGGCCAGCGCTGTGTCCGCAGGCGGGAGTGTGAGCAAGGCCACTCACCTTGCGGTCCTTTTTTTTTGGTATTTATGGCACTTTAATAAATGAGCCTTGGACTAGTCTGTGGCTCACACGGTAAAATTCACTGACCTCTAAACAGACATTTCTTATGGAAACTTTCAAACATATAAGAAACTTGATAAAAAGAATTGTGCACCTCCAAGGTCCCCTCCAGCCACTGCCAGTCTTACTTCATTTACCCACACCCCCCACTTCCCTTCCCCATCCCACGGTTAAAGCAAATTCCAGACCCTGTAGCAGTTCACTGTTAGGTACTAGCGTTTGTCTCTCTAAAGTATGAGGACACTTACAAACATAACCGCAATCCCACTGTTAAACCTTTCCGAACCCCAGTAATTCCCTAATGACATCTACTACCCAGTCACTGCTACAATTGCTCTGGTCGTCTCCTCGTTTCTTTTTTTGTATTTTTTTGGGAGAGATTCTTGCTATAGGGCACGTGTGCTCACAAGAAAGACAGAGAGAGACAGAGAGACAGAAAGCGAGAAATCACCCCCCAGGGGGATGGCCACGCCACAATCCCTTCTCTTCCATTCTCCTCTCGGGTTCTTGGGCATGCACGCACATGCGCCCGGCGTGAGTTGAAGCCACCGGGTCCGAGACGCGAACCTTGGTCGACTACATGGGAGTCCAGCGACATAGCCATTATGCTAACTGCTGGTCCCCTCATTTATTGTTAATAAATGAATAAGGTCATTTTGTTCAAATCAGGTTCCGAACAAAGTGTGCACATAGCGCTTTGCTGGTGTAGCACGAGCCTCTTTGAATCTAAAGGTTTCCCTCTGTCTTTTTTCCCCCTTGACTGGGATTTGTTGAAGGAGCTGGGTCAGTCGTCCCGTAGCAGTGCCACATTCTGGTTTTGCCGGTTGCTTTGCCATAGACTTGCTAACATCCTCTCATCGCCTGGTTTCTATCGGAAGTTGGGTCTAGAGGATTTGATAAGCTTAGTTTGTTTTCTTTTTCTTTTTTCGAAAGTCTGTCCCAGCTGGTCCTGTGCACGTCCCACCGGAGGCACAGGACACCTGCTTGCCTTTCTCACTGTGATGTCGAGACTGACTGGGGGGTTCAGGAGCTGACAGCCTGCTCCATCTGTTCCAAAGCCCCCGTAGATGTTTACCACTGACGGCAAGTACTCAGACTCCTTACTTCATCAGAGGCCCTCCAGAGGGGAAAATGTTTACAAATTATTTAAAGAATAAATGTATACGTTTATTTAAAAATTAATTTAAAAATGTATTAAAAAGTAATTTTTTAAAATAATTTTTAAATTTAATTTTATTTATTCATTCATTTTACTTTAATTTGACCAGAGAGAAACACACACATAGAGACAGAAAGCTAGAGGGAGAGTGAGAAAGCAAGGTGCCATGTCTGGGACTTGAACCACTGTCAGCCATGTGGGAGGTCCAACACTTTAAACACCATGCCACCTACTGGTCCCCCCCAAAATAAATTTTTATTTAAAAAATTTTAATTGATTGATTGATTGCTAGAGGGCACGTGCCTTTGCCAGAGAGAGGGTGGGGCCTGGTCATACCACAGTCTTTTCTCCATTTCTCCATCCTGTCAGGACTTGAGGCATGCATGCACATGTGCCCGTGTGTTTTTCAAGTCACTAGGGCTGGGATTGAACCGTGGTTGGCCAGGTGGGATCCGATGGCCCATGCATGGTGCTTAACCACTGTGCTATGGGCCAATGACTTTTTAAAAAAACTTGTCAGAGGGTGCATGCCCTTGCCAGAGAGAGAGAGGGGGAACACGAGAAAGCGCCCCCTCCCCGTGGGGAATGATCCCACTGCAGTCTTTTTCCCCCATGTGGATTTTGGGTGTGAATGCATATGCACCAGGCATGTTTCTAAAGTCGTTGGCCTGGGACTCAGCCCACAATCAACCATGTGGAATTCAGTTCCCTTAACCACACCCCATGTGACCTACCAAAGACTATGTATTTATTTATGCTTGCTAAAGGACACACGTGCTCACTGTAGAGACAGAGAGTGAGAGTGAGAGTGAGAGGGGGAGAGAGAAAGCACCCCTCAGAGGGGATCGCCATGCTGCAATTCCTTCTCCATTTCTTCTTCCAGGATTTTGGGCACACATGCACATGAGCCCAGTGTGGTTTCCAAGTTGCTGGGTTCAGGACTTGAACTGTGTAGTTGGCTACATGGCAGGCCAGCTGCCTTAACCACCATGCCACTGGCTGGGCTGACCTTTAGAAAGAAAATTTGTAGCAATTTGAACTGTTTTGATTAAAAATTTTTTTCTTTATGATAGAGCTCATACATGTATGAGAGAGAGAGAGAGAGAGAGAGAGAGAGATGAGTACCTGCCATTAGATCTCGTCACACTGGGATCCGCTCCTTCTGGTCCATGGACTCTTGGACACTCCTGTGTGTGCCTGGATTGTTTCATGCTGACCAGGCTGGAGATTCCAACCATAGCTTCCATGTGGGATCTGGCTCCTCTCTCTTTTTTTAAAAAAAATTATCAGAGGCTGTGTGTACTTGCTAGAAAGAGACAGAGAGACAGAGACAGAGGGAGACAGGGAGGGAGAAAGCATCCTCCAAGTGGGCGTGGTCATGCCACAATCCTTTCGTCTCCATCTCTCCATCCTGCTGGGATTTGGGGCATGCACAGACACTCACCCAGTGTGTTTTTCTAGCCACCAGGGCCCTCTGCCCTGAACTGTGTGGTCAGCCTGTGGGACCTGGCTCCCTTAACCACTAGGCCGTAGGACCAGCCCCCCTGCGTCTCTCAAGCAGGCATTACCATTAAGCCACAGAGCCAGCTCTGTTCTGTTGCGTATGTGCCGTGTGACCAGGGCAAGTCCCTTCTCCCTTCTATCACTCTATCCCCTTGCTGTAAGTAAACAAAATCCCAAATGAATGGGTTGTTTGGGGTTCGCGTATCATGAGGGTAAAAGCAGGACAGGGCAGTTGAAGAGTGGGAATTTCGAGGTTAACATCTTCACTTTACTAATGAGGACATTTAA
Organism: Tupaia belangeri chinensis; assembly: GCF_000334495.1. Lineage (NCBI taxonomy): Eukaryota > Metazoa > Chordata > Mammalia > Scandentia > Tupaiidae > Tupaia > Tupaia belangeri. The sequence goes on from NW_006203664.1 coordinate 599,599, forward strand.
GGCTTAGAGGGGGAAAGCAATTTGTCCTGGGTCAAACAAGTTAAAGGACAGGATCACCCGCCCTCCTCTTCTCCCATCCAGGACTTAATGCCCTGGATGTCTGAGTCAGGCTGCAATGCCATTCTTCACCACTAGGGGTCCTCCCAATGCGTTACTCATTCACTTAGCAAGTTGAGCATCTTTTCTTGGTAACAGACCCTGCAGTATTCCTCATCCAGATGTTTTTAATTTCAAAAATACGTTTTGTTTGTACTAAGTTAAAGCTCCCCAGTATTGGCATCTTTTCGTTAAGGTGGTATCTATTGACTTTGCTTTCAATAAGGAGCTCCTGTGCTTCTCAGCCAGGCACGCGCCTCTCACTCGGGCCCTATGTTAGACAGAGCTCGGTCGCCAGCAAGAGCCCCTTCGCCATAGGATGCGCGTTTGCTCACACAGGGGAGCCAAGTGCATTCCGGCTGTCAATACACTCCTGATCAGTTGATTGATTTGTTTCTCGCAACACCACAGATGCTGTTGCTCCCACAATGCGGCATGGCTTTTTATTTCCTGTGGTGTCTGTGTTCGTTGGGCCACATCAGTGGTTATGTGCAGGCACTGCCCATCTCAGTCGGGCAACTTCTATACCATAGTGAGTGCTTTCTTTCTCTTTCTTTCTTTCTTTCGTTCTTTCTTTCTTTTTTCTTTGGAGAGGTTTTTGCTATAGGGCACGTGCACTCGCCAGAAAGACAGAGAGAGACGGAGAGACAGAAAGCGAGAAATCACCCCCCAGGGGGGATGGCTACGCCGCAATCCCTTCTCCTCCATTCTCCTCTCGGGATCTTGGATGCATACGTGCTTGGCGTGAGTTTAAGCCACCAGGTCTAGGACTCAAACTGTGGTCGACTGCATGGGAGTCCAGCGACATAGCCATTATGCCATCTGTTGGTCCCAGTGACTGTTTTCCCCAGTAGCTCCCACGTCTCCCAGCCCATGGCTGTCCTGAAGGCATGTACACTCGGTGACACACCCATTTTCCAGCCACTTGTCCATTTACATAGACACCTCTGACTCATCCTCCCATCCACCCAGGCATCAAGTCATCCATCCTTCCTGTTGACCAATGTTCATGCGTGATCCAGTTCCATCACTAAGCATCTGTCTGTCTGTCTACCTACCTACTTGCCCACCTATCTAGCTAGCAAGAGCACAGCCTCTAGACACCAGATTTAGCCTGTGCTGGGTGTTAGAAGTGCCGTAGGTGAAGTCCCCAACTCTAAGGAACTTACATTCCGGAGAGGAACAGACACTAAGGCAAGGCGGCCAGCGTCACAGCATGAAGAGGGAGGCAGTGTGCTGGCCACTCACGGGGGCAAGCAACAGCTTTGAGATCTTGGAGGGAGACGTCTTCAAGAGGATTACATTGAGTGAGTCTTGAAGGGTGAATAGGAGTTCACCAGGCCTAGAAGTGAGAGAGGGGAAGCACCTCGGCCAGGAAATGTGCAAAGGCCTGCCTGTGACATCTAAAAGCACGTTTTCCACTGTGGGGCATCTCGCCACTGAAGAACCCGAGTTCTGGAGAGACTGACCATTAGTGCACAGTTGTCTGTGTTTAACAAAGCAGTTGGCAAGGCGTGGCTCTCCCTAGCAGTTAGCTGCTGCTTGTCACTCCCTGCGGAGCCCTCGGCCTGGACGGTCCTTATTGGATTACCTCGAGGCTTAGCTCTCTGCTAAAGTAGGGGGTTCCCTTCATCCTTTCCCTTCCCCTAAATCAGAGGGGTGGGAGCCGTCGGGAGGTCCAGGAGCTTCTGCCCCGTGATGCATTTCTCCCTGTCCCTCCAGCGAGACACTGTCTCTAGGTGGGATTTGATTTCCCCTGGTGCCCAGCCTTGTGGAACCAAGGGCTGCAAACTCAAGTTCCCTGGGGGACCAGGAACCCTGGCTAGCTGCACTTCAGCTGCCCCGTCCTAAGTGGGACAGCGGCTGCTCTGTCCAACTGGACAGTCGTCATGGGAAAAACGTAGAGCCCAATGTGGCTAGATGTTCTGAGCCCTTGAGATGAGTTAAAGGTCTGTATCAACACAGAAACTCTGCAGCCTCCGGTATAGACAGAGCTCCTCAGACAGAACCAGGCTCTGTTCTGGAAGCCTCAGAGAGAACAGCTATCTTGGGCTCCCCTGGCAAAACGTGCAGCCCCCGTGGACAGGGCAAGTCCCAGAGGCCAGTGTCTAGCACCACTGAGATCTATGGTGACAAGGCTGCCTGATCTGCAGCCCTGCACGTTAAGCCTCCAGGCGGACACAGCTGAGCTCTGCACTTCCTTACTGCATGGAGGCACTGCCCTGGGAAGATGCAGGACTCTGGAGTATTGCTCTACCTCCAGACCTTTATCCTCTTTCCTGGGACTTCTCCCTGGCCCTGGCAGCATCCCCTAGCCCATCTGTGCTGACAGGAGTCCTGGAAGTGCCTGGGGAGGGCAAGCTCTACTGGGAGAAGGCCTTTGTGTGAGGATGTGCCTAAACAGCTGCCTGGCGCTGGGGCCCACAGCTCATGCTGTGCTTGTTGGAGACAGGCCGCTGAGCTGGGGGCTGCTGTGTCAGAGCCTGGAGTACCCCCGCCCGTCCCCCTCCAGCCCTGCAGCAGCTGATCCCAGGGCTCTCCTGTCCAGCCTTAATCCCCAAAGGCTCAGCTGCCATCTGGCTGTCTAGAGCACAAAGAAGCAGAGGGCATTCTGGGCTAATCCTGGCGGGAAGAGGTGGGGAGGGGTGGCCTTTGTCCCCACGCTGGTGACTTAGAGGCAGATCTGAGCCCTTTCTGTCCCTTTACTTTCCCATGTGGGAGCCAGAGCGGGGTCATCTCAGAATCCAGTTCAAGGAGAGGGGCCCTGGGAGCTGGAGCTGAGGCTCCCTGAGGAGCAGGCATTGCTGGGGTCACACGGCTGATGTTCCCAGATCTCCTCCACCCGAAAGGGGGAGCCCAGCTCCCAGGGCCTAGCGAGGCTGCTATGAGCCAGACCTCTATTGTCACTGTCTCGTTTAATCCATGCGACAGCTCTAAGACCGGTCAGGTACAGCCAAGGAAACCGGGGTTCAGAGCAGCGCAGCGACCCCTTCCCACTGCTCATCCACATGCCGGATGTTAATCCACCCCCCTCAGACACAGAGCCTGACCGCGCCACTCCACACTGCTCTCCCTGCGAGGCCCATGTTTGCAGAGCTCGGAGTCTCCGTAGGGGAGAGATGTGTTATAGCTGACCATGGGGCCAGCAAGAGGCAGCACGAGGCTAGGAGCATGACCTCTGGAGCAGGGTTCGAATCCTGGCTCTGTCATTTCCCAGCTGTGTGACCTTAAACTAGTCGCTCACCTCTCTGGGCTCCAGTGTCCTCATCTGCAACAGGGACAGTAGCGTTTCCTTTGTTGGGGCATTGTAAGGACTGAAGGAGCTGATAAGTGCCCAGCGCTTTGCCTGGCACACAGGTGGCCACGGTTATGGTTAGCAGGGTGGGGGGAGTGGGCCACGGGATCCCGCTGTGAGGGTGGCCCAGCTAGCTCTGAACAGGAGGTCCAGACACCACCCATTCATCTCTCCCCACAGCACACAGGGGTCTACCCCATCCTGTCCCGGAGCCTGCGGCAGGTGGCCCAGGGCAAGGACCCCACGGACTGGCACGTGCACACGTGCGGGCTGGCCAACATGTTCGCCTACCACACGCTGGGCTACGCGGACCTGGACGAGCTGCAGAAGGAGCCACAGCCGCTCATCTTCGTGATTGAGCTGCTGCAGGTGGGGCCGGGGGCCCGGGGCCCGGGGTGTGGAGGGCTCGGCATCACGCGGGAGCCCTGGCCCCACCAGGCACCACACACCACCTTCTTTCTCTTTAGAGAATGCGAACCACAGGAGAGCTGGGATTTGGAGGGAAAGGTCTGCTTGCAAGGGAAAAACTCATTTGGAACCTTTTTTTTTTTTGAGTTTTTTTTTTTTTTTTTTTTTTTTTTTTTTTCACTTGTGTGCCCATCAGGGAGAAAGAGAGAGAGGTGAAGGGACAGAGACAGAGACAGTGAGAGGGAAAGTGAGAAATCAACCCCTGTGAGGATGGCCATGCTGCAATCCTTTCTCCTCCCTTCTCCTCCCAGGATCTTGGTCACATATGCACATACATCTGGCATGATTTTTAAGCTACTAGGTCTGGGACTCGAACCACAGTTGACCATGTGGGAGTCTAGCGATGTAACCACTATGCCATCTGCTGGCTCCTGGAACCATTTTTTAAAAAATGTAATCTATTTTCTTTTTGCAGGAATTTTACTTGTATTGCTTATTTACTTACTTAAAAAAAAACAATTATTTTATTTAACTTCATTTATTTACTTATTTTAATTTGACCAGAGAGGGACAGAGCAAGAGAGAGAGAGAGAGAGAGAGAGAGAATTGAGAAAGCAAGTCTCCTGGTCTGGGACTTGAACCGTGGTCGGCCATGCGGGAGCCCAGCACCTTTACCACCAAGCCACCTGCCAGCCCCTTTTCATTTTGTTTTTAAAAGTTTAGGATTCAGTCATCACCCTTGGTCCCTGTGGTTTCTGGGCGCAGGCTTGGTTCTCACGTAGGGGAAGGGGCTGTGCAGAGCTTTCCTTATCCCCTCACCTGGGCCCAGAAGGGGGAGGGTCAGATCCAGGGTCAAGGCCAGTTAAGGACTTAGATCAGGCCAAGGCACAGGCCCAGCCTAAGGGCGAGGTGGGCAAATAAGAATACAAACAAGAACCGTGTCAGTCAAGGACCTCTGCAGGCCTACCTGAACAGTCGTGTGGGCTGTGCACTGCACACGGGCATCCCCTCTAAGGTGCTCAATGCAGACATTGTGTTTTTGTATTTGTGCAATGACAGTTTTCCAGCAGATGGCAACAAAGTGTCTTGTTCTAACAAAATTGTTATGTACAACAATTTACTGAATACTGGCAGTAGGTGTCTTGAGGAAGGAGTGCCTTTTTCTAATTTGCACCAAGGCATGGACCTGGGGCAGGGCCTGGGCCTGGCAGCTTCCTTGCCCTGCTGACACGTGTGTGAGCAGCACACATGCCTCTCTGGGAAACACACACACCTGACTGCAGGGAGAAGTGCCAGGGTCCACTTTTCCTTTTTTTTTTTTTTTTTTTGCTATAGGACATGTGTGCTTGGCAGAAAGACAGAGAGAGAGACAGAGAGACAGAAAGTGAGAAATCACCCCCAGGGGGATGGGCATGCCACAATCCCTTCTCCTCCGTTCTCCTCTTGGGATCCTGGGCATACACGCACACGCACCCGGTGTGAGTTTAAGCCACTAGGTCTGGGACTCGAACTACAGTTGGCTACATGGGAGTCCAGTGATATAGCCATTACATCAACTGCTAGCCCAGAGTCCACTTTTTCTGGTCCCTGCTTTGGGGCAGGCTCGGGGGTCCTTGCCTCACTGACCCGCAGCTCTTGGGCCAGGTCGAGGCCCCCAACGAGTACCAGAGGGAGACCTGGAACCTGAACAACAGCGAGAAGATGAAAGCCGTGCCCATCCTCCATGGAGAAGGGAACCGGCTCTTCAAGCTGGGCCGCTATGACGAGGCCTCCACCAAGTACCAGGAGGCTGTCGTCTGCCTGCGGAACCTGCAGACCAAGGTGGGAGGCTGCAGGGCAGCGGTGGGAACGGGGCCGCTGGGGTGGGCGGCTGCCTGGGCGCCCGACGGACTTCCTGTTCTGGCAGGAGAAGCCCTGGGAGGTGCAGTGGCTGAAGCTGGAGAAGATGATCAACACCCTGATCCTCAACTACTGCCAGTGCCTGCTGAAGAAGGAGGAGTACTACGAGGTGCTGGAGCACACCAGCGACATCCTCCGGCAACACCCAGGTGGGCGGGCTCACTGCCGGCACCTCCTGGGCTCCTCTCCCCGGCCAAGGCACCAAAACTTGTCTCCACCCAGCAGGGTTTACCAAGTGTGCAACCATGTCCCAGGGGATGGGTGGGCAGGGGCTCACTTTTTATTTACTTAAAACAAATGTTTATACCTTTACTGAGAGAGCGAGCGAGAGAGCGAGATTGAAAGAGGCACCCCAACATGGTCTTCACCCTGTGATCTACTCCCAGACCCACCCAGCCTAGATCACAGCAGCTCAGGGAGGGCCCGGCACTCCAGGCCCGACCGATCCCATGTGGGTCCAGTGGTGTTACAGCTGCGCCACCTCCTGGCGCCTAGAGGTATTGTATTTTTTTTTTTGGAGAGGTTTTTGCTATAGGGCGCATGCGCTCGCTAGAAAGACAGAGACAGAGAGACAGAAAGCGAGAAATCACCCCCCAGGGGGAATGGCCACACTGCAATCCCTTCTCCTCCATTCTCCTCTTGGGATCTTGGGCACACACGCACACACGCCCGGCGTGAGTTTAAGCCACCTGGTACGAGACTCGAACTGCAGTTGACTACATGGGAGTCCAGTGGCATAGTCGTTACGCCAACTGCTGGTCCTGAGGTATTTTATTTTTAATATGGGTTCGGAAATGTATAAGCAATAGACCAAATCTGTGATTTTTGTAGAGCAATAAACAGACGTTTTTAAAAAAGTGAGTAGGCCAGCCAACTGGCATGGTGGTTAAGGTGGTTGGATCCCACATGGTTAACTTGCTGGTTTGAGTCCCAGACCGGGTGGCTTGAAAAGGCATCAGGCACTTGTGTGTGTGTGTACCCAAAATCTTGAGAGAAGGGATTGCGGTATGGCCACCCCCACAAGGGTGAGTTCTTCCTTCCTTCTCTCTCTCTCTTTGGCGAGTGCATGCATCCATAGCAAAAACTAATTATAAATGTGTGTGTGTGTGTGTGTGTGTAAATTTAAAAATAGAAAAGGTAACAATCAGTATAGTAAAAGATATTCAGTCAATATTAATACTGGTGGTGTGTGGATATGGCAGTATTTGTGAAGATGGTATTTGAATAAAGTTAACCATAACAATATCAAACACTTAGCATACCCCAGAAAGCCAAGTCTTCTTGGCATTTATTATCTCATTTAATCCTTTAAATTCTCATTGTAACCGTCTGGGGTGGGTGTAGGGGTAGGGCCTGAAGGTTACACAACTTGGGGAGCCTCTATAAGAAGAATACTAAGTTGGGACCAGCAGGTGGCGTAGTGGTTAAGGCACTGGACTCCGATGTTACTAATGGTAGTTAAGTTCCAGACCCAGCTTGAAACTCATGCCCAGCGCATAGGCGGGCTCAAAATCCGCAGAGGAGAATGGAGAAGGGAGTGGAGAAGGGATTGCAGTGTGGCTATTTCCCCTAGGGGGTGATTTCTCTCTTTCTGTCTCTCTGTCTCCCCCGCCTTTCTCCCTAACCTCCAGTCTGTGCGCCCTACAGCAAAACCCTCTCCCTCTCAAAAAAAAAAAAAAAAAAAAGAGAAGTTCTGAACACAAAGTTAGTTACAGGCTTTGGAAGGGCCGGGCAAGGGAGGGGGCAGGAATCATTCCTGTGGCTGAGGAAACGGAGAAGGTCAGGATCACAGCAAGATGAAGGGCGCTGAGACCCGGAGAATCCCGGCTGGGGCCAGGCAGGTGGTGCAGCCGGATCCTCTCCGCAGGCATCGTCAAGGCCTACTACGTGCGCGCCCGGGCCCACGCGGAGGTGTGGAATGAGGCGGAGGCCAAGGCGGACCTGGAGAAGGTGCTGGAGCTGGAGCCGTCCATGCGGAAGGCCGTGCTCAGGGAGCTGAGGCTGCTGGAGAGTCGCATGGCGGAGAAGCAGGAGGAGGAGCTGCTGCGCT
>NW_006203664.1:607410-618879 GCF_000334495.1 Tupaia belangeri chinensis
CCGGCCACTGGGCCCGAGGCAGCGGGCAAGTCACCCAAGCTTTTAGAATCACTTCTTACAATTTAAAATTAAAATTAAGTTTTGAAATCACAGCCAGACATGTCCATGCTTAAAAAAAAAATTCGAAAGGGGACCAGCAGATGGCATAGCGGTGACATGGCTGGACTTCCTCATGGCCCATGGTAGACAGAGTCCCGGACCTGGTGGCTTGAAAGTCACAGCTGGCGTGTGTGTGTGTGTGTGTGTGTGTGTGTGGGTGCCCACAATCTGGGGTGGAGAACATGAGAGAAGGGATTGCAGCGTGGCCAACCTCCCGGGGCGATTTCTCACTTTCCCTCTCATTCTGTCTGGCTCTCTCCAATGAGCGCATGCGCCCTAAGGCAAGAACCTCTTAAAATAATAATAAAAAGGATACAGAAGAGCTTATGGCTGACAGTGAAGTTTATGTACTCCATGAAAGTGGGCAATGATTATTAGGAAAGCAGGAATCATCATTTCAGACAGGAAGAGGGGAGGAAATATTCTTCCTGCCCCTCTCACTTTTCTTTTCTTTTCTTTTCTTTTCTTTTCTTTTCTCTTCTCTTCTCTTCTCTTCTCTTCTCTTCTCTTCTCTTCTCTTCTCTTCTTTCCTTTTCTTTCCTTTCTTTCTTTCTTTCTCTCTCTCTCTCTTTTCTTTCTTCTTTTTTTAGAAAGGTTTTTTCTATAGAGTGTGTGCGCTCGCCAGCCAGCCAGACAGAGACAGACAGAAAGCGAGAAATCACCCCCCAGGGGGGATGGCCATGCCATTTTCCTCTCGGGATTTTGGGCACGCGCCCACACTCGCCCGGCGTGAGTTTAAGCCACTGGGTCTAGGACTTGCACCGTGGCCGGCTACATGGGAGTTCAGTGACACAGCCATTACGCTAACTGCTGGTCCCCTTCCCTTCCCATTTCCTAGCCCAGAGCTAGCGGGTCTAGTTGACCCTGCTGTTAGTTCTTTTGGTAGCTTTCCTGTCTCCAAATAAGACACTTAAATCACAAGTTCTTCACGCGTTTTTACCCCACGTTGATGAAAAATGCAGAGTTGATGCTTTCTCGCCCCTCCCGTCCCCTTCTGGGTAGTTCTATTTTTGGATCTTGGTTATTTTTGTTCCTTTATGGCTAGACCCAGAACTCTAGAATCACATGTTGGATGACGACGGCACTGCTTGGACCCCATCCCCCACCTCCCCGCTTTCTCCTCCTTCCTAAAGACCAAACGGGGCTTTCCTTTCTCTTTCTCATCGTCCCAGCTGACTTCCAACTTCTGCTCGGTAACCAAAATGGATAACCAAAATGGAGTCTTTGTGCTTTGTCCATCGACTGAGTCTAAAATCTGAAAATCAATAAACAGCATTTGCATGATTATGGCTGTGGAAGTGTGTTTCCCTGCAGGGCCTGCTCCTGGCTTTGACTGCATTTCCTTTTTCATGGTTCCAATGTCAAGACCTTCCTGGCATCAGGAGACACAGCACATATCCGACATGGCAGTGTTTGACTGCTGTCTCTGTGTCTAGGCTTCTTTTGCAGTGATACGAGGTTTGAAGTTTAAGCCCTCCCTGCCTTGGTGAAGGGGGAATAAATTTTAATTTTTGTTTGTTTGTATGTTTTGCTTTGCTATAGGGCATGCACACTCCCTGGAGTGACACCAGGATCGAGGGAAAGTGAGAAATCTCCCCCTAGTGGGATGGCCATGCTGCATTCCCTTCTCCTCCATTCTGCTCTTGGGATCTTGGGCACGAACACACATGCATTGGCGTGTTTTTCAAGCTGCTGGGTCTGGGACTTGACCCTCACAGTTAGCCATGTGGGATCCAGCCGCCTTAACCTCACACCACCGGCTGGACCAAGGGCAGTTAATTTTTGGCAGTGGGCCATAGGGCAGACTGTGAAGGAAGCGGAAGGAAGAAGGAGGTTTCAGAGGAGGTCAGAGGAAGAGGACTCGGTGATCTGCAAGGTAGGAGTGTCCTGAGGCCAGAGAGAGTCATCTGAGCTGGAGAAGGTGCACTGGGGAGGGGGACAAGGGGCAGAGAGCTGGGGCCTTCACCTGCCCCTCCCTGCCGCCCTGCCCTCGGAGACAGGCCTGGATGATGCCTGGGCTTCCAATGCGGCTCAGAGCAGATCGAGTCCAGCAAGGGACATATTTCCAGGGCCAGACACTATGGCTGGGGTGCCCAACCGCCCTGTCCCGTCTCCTTTTTTCGCAGGATCGAGGGAAAGTGAGAAATCTCCCCCTAGTGGGATGGCCATGCTGCATTCCCTTCTCCTCCATTCTGCTCTTGGGATCTTGGGCACGAACACACATGCATTGGCGTGTTTTTCAAGCTGCTGGGTCTGGGACTTAAACCTCACAGTTAGCCATGTGGGATCCAGCCGCCTTAACCTCACACCACCGGCTGGACCAAGGGCAGTTAATTTTTGGCAGTGGGCCATAGGGCAGACTGTGAAGGAAGCGGAAGGAAGAAGGAGGTTTCAGAGGAGGTCAGAGGAAGAGGACTCGGTGATCTGCAAGGTAGGAGTGTCCTGAGGCCAGAGAGAGTCATCTGAGCTGGAGAAGGTGCACTGGGGAGGGGGACAAGGGGCAGAGAGCTGGGGCCTTCACCTGCCCCTCCCTGCCGCCCTGCCCTCGGAGACAGGCCTGGATGATGCCTGGGCTTCCAATGCGGCTCAGAGCAGATCGAGTCCAGCAAGGGACATATTTCCAGGGCCAGACACTATGGCTGGTCTCCCCAGCCTCCTTGTCCTGCCTCTTTTCTTAGGCAGCATTTCCATCATCTTCCCTCCCTCCTGGGGTTAGCGAGGCTCCTGCCTCATTTGTGGTCTGCCAGGTCTGCGGACCCCCCAACGGGACTGATGCCCGGGTGCACCCCAGGGCCCGGCTTGGTCCTGTGTGCACATTTGCCCTTCTGATGCCTCAGGATATTCATGAGCCCAAGAAAAAAGAGGGGGTAGGGGCCAGGACACCTATAGGGTGTGGTGGGAGACACCTTGGAGAGAGAGTGCTATTGGGACACATTGGTGCTATTGTCACCGCCCTCCAAAGACACATGGGACAGCAGAGCCAGTTTTAGAAACCACGGCATCTTACAATCTGTCCTACTAGTGTGGAGATGGTGGATGCAGAAGTGGGGAGAGACACAGAAAGCCTCACTATTCAGGACTCTGGCTCCTGTATGAACTCCTTTCTGCACCCTGAAAACTAGCCTCAAGGGAGCTTCTGGCTGGTCTGCACGGGCCGGTGTTTGCAGGAAGTCAGTCCCAGGGGCGGTTTCCAGACTGCTCCTTTCCCGAGGAGTTAGTGGAAGTCTGTTCTTGGGTGGCCAGCAGGGGGCAGCAGAGAACAAGCTGAGCATAGTCCCTGGGCCAGGAAGCAAGATTCTGAGAGGCTGGGAATGCAGATGGGGCAGCGAGTCCTGACCTATGGGGCTGCTGGGTCAGGCAAGCAGGTGCTTAGAACCATGGAATCAGACTGCCAGCAGACCAGGGTCTCAGAGACAACTCAGTCCCATCCCCTGGTACAGTGGGGCAACTGAGGCTCAGCGAGGAGCAGTAGCTTTCTAGATCCCACTTCAAACCTGTGGGAGGGCTCAGGTTAGCGTCCAGGTTCCCTGACTTCGGGACTGGGAATGTTTCCTACTGCTGGGTGCTGCCTCCCTTCCCAAATGGTCCACAATGGGTAGGATGTCTTAGAAAAAAAGAGAAAAAGAAGGAAAGGGGGGGAAATGTGATGCTTACCTCAGGGAGCAGTCTGGAGTGGGCCAGGAGCCGCAGTCTGGGAGCAGTTAGAGGGGCCGACATGAGAGGTGCACATGTGGGTTGTCAGCCCCCCTGGTCTCTACCTGCCTCTGAGAACCATGCTGCTTAGACAGGGTATGGGCTGCCTCCCTGACCTCCGTGCTAACTGGAGTTGACAGGGACCTTGAGACCAGGGTGTGATGGGGGGGAGCTTAGTATGGAAGCTGGTGGCCAGAGGGAACCCGAGGTATTGAGCAGGTGTTTTACCACAGACCTAATGGCTTAAAACCACACAGGTTTATTCTCTCCTAGTCCTGGAGCTCTGAAATCCTAACATGGGCTGGCAGGGTTGCATGCTTTCTGGAAACACGAGTGGAGAGTCCATTTCTTTGCCTTTTCCAGCTTCTAGAAGCCACCTGCATTCTTTGGCTCCTGGCCCCTTCTTCCATCCTTAAAGCCAGTGGAATAGCATCTTGAGGTCTCTCCCTGCGTCCCTCCACTTCCGACATCACATCGCCTCTGTGTGTCTCTGATGCCACTGCCTCTCTCTCATGAAGACCCTGTGATTAGATCGAGCCCCCTGCACAATCTAGAATACCCCCCCACCTCAAAACCCTGAATCTAATCATAGTATGACAAAGTCCCCTTTGCTGGGTAAGGTAGCCTAGCCTATTCTCCAGGCTCTGGGGAATAGGTCGCAGGCACTGTCGGGAGGCGTTATGGCCTACCACAGCCCAGCATCTCCGTTTGTCCTGGCCCGCTGTCTGTGGAGGAGGTTCGACATGCAGGGATCCAGCACCCTTGACCTCTGCCCTCTGGTTGGGTTCGGCCAATAGGAGGCTCTAGAAGGAGATCTGCTGGTGGGAGGAGAATGTCTGGGCCTTTGTCCCTCTGATTCCCTCCTTGCCAACGGCAGTGTGGCGGTGGCTGTGCTCTTTGGTCTGTGGTCACAATTATGTCCAGCACCTGAGTGCTCATGGGTCCTGGAGGATCAGGGCTTTCCTGGGCCCCCTCAGCTCCTCCCACAACCTCGTCCTGCTCTCTGCGGCTCACCCCTGTGAGCAGGCCACCTGCAAAGACCCTGCCTGATCAGCTGCCACATCTCTGAGCTGAAGGGACGGAAGTAGAGCAGAGAGGTGGAGGAACTTGCATGGGTCGCCCAGCGCGTCATGGCTAGAGTTTGGACTTCAGGCCCAGATGCCACAAGTGGGACTAGAGGAGGTATTTTCTCCCCTCCCCGGGGCACACCGTAATTGACACCGTAATTGCAGAACCACTCGCACGGGAAAGGCCATCGGAGAGTCTGGCGTGCGTGCGCAGGTCGACGGTGTGGCGAAGGAGCACTGCGCATGCCCGGTTATTGCTCGTCACAGGGCCAGCGCACCTCCCTGTCTGCGCATCAGCCAGTCACCCCGGTCACGTGTAATTTAGCAAACACTCAACCTCCAGCAGCGAGGGCTCTGCAGGAGGCTTGGCGTGAGCCCTGGGTACGAACAGCAGCACCCCTTTCCAGCTCCTCCTCTCACTCAAGACGAGCACCATTAGTTCCTCTGCTAAGTGGAGCTACTGAGACGGTCAGAGCTCGTCCAGGCCACACAGCCTAGGTGGTGTCACAGGCACACAGCGCTGTGTGTGGCCTTCGGGTTGGGCGGAGACTGGAACTCTGGCCTCCCATGCGGCCCAGCATGCAGGCCACGGTGTCTTAGCATCGCACACGACCGAGGCGGGCCAGGCTGTTCTTTTTCAGCCCTAGCAAGTTTTTCCTGCACTCTGCGGTGGCATTAGAGGAGGCCCCCACCCTACCCTTTTTAGTTTACTATTTCTTTCTGAGAGAGAGAGAACCCTCAGCAGTGTCTTCATGCTGTGATACCCCTAGCCTCAGCTAGCCCTGCACCATGGCACTTATGTGGGTTGGGTCCAAAGCCTGGAGCCCCTTCGCCTGCACTCTGAGCACTCAGTAAGTGTCGGGGCAAAAACGACCCAAACTAGAACACAGCTTGGCATTCTGAAAAATTGCCCGCAAGGCTCTTGTTCCTATGGGGAGCCTGGGAGTGAGGAGCCATCTGGGCCTTACCCGTGTCCCGAGGTCCCTGAAATAATAGATCCCCACCCTGGAAAGCGAGGGAGCTCTGGCCTTGCCACGTCCCCTGTCTGGGTGGTGACAGTGTGACCGTCAGATGTGGCTTCTCTGACAGCCAACACCTGGACACCTGGCTCTTATGCTTCCTCCCCGGGCTGGCCAGGTTTCCTATCCGGAGACCCTGTCTTCAACTTCTCTTATCCGAATGGCCCGTGAACAAGCGATCGGTCTGACCACCTCGGAGTGCCTGCTGTTTGGGAGAAGGCTGCTGGCCGCCAGCCTGTCTCCACTTGTCCTTCTCCCGTGGTTCGGATGGGAAGGCTAGGTAACCCCCGTTCTTATTTATGATGGCTTTGAGTCTGAGTTCCTGGTCCAGTTACGATTGCCCCATTACTCCAGGTATTCTCACTAGCGGGAGAATCTGATGAACAAAGATTTCGCCTCTCCTCTTGCCACCGATAAAAATATTGTTTGAAGATGTCGTGGGGCATTTGTCTTTCCTCAACAGCCTGGAGGCTGGCAGCTTCTACTGACATGACAACCCCCAGAGGGTGGAGAATTCCGTCTGTTTTGTTCACCGCTGGATCTCTGGTAGCTACCGCAACGCCTGGTCCGGACAGGGCTGCAGAGACACCGGTGGTACGAGTCCATTTCTTTCTGAAAGCCGCACCTCAATTCTTCCACATGCAAGGACCCTCCAAAATCGTCTAGTCCAACTCCTTATTGTGGATGAGGCCCAGGGAAGTGAAGGGACCCGCCCACGCCACAACAGGGGGTGCTTCGTGGAACCTGGGCGGGGAGAAATGTGCTGACTGCCAGCTTGGCGTTTTCTCTCCCACCCACTCAGAATTTATGGATCCATCTCCAAGGCGCCATTTTCTTCTCTTTCTTTCTTTTTCTTTTTAAAAACAGAATCTGACTGTGTCAGTATTTCCCTTGCTTCGGCCTCCCCAGGTGGCTGGGGTCGCAGGTGCATGGTGCTGTGTGTGGCCTTCAGGTTGGACTGAGAATGCAACTCTGGCCTCCCCTGCGGTCCCAGGATGCGGGATGCAGTGTCTTAGCATCACACGCTACCGAGGCTGGACCACGGCATTGTCTTTCTGTGTTACCATTTTCCCCCCTCTACTCTGCAGTGGCTTTTGAGAATTCTCCCCGTCATCTTTAAGTTTAATATTGGGGTGTCGGAAAAGTCATGACACATTTTTCTATGCAAAACTCACTATTTCTTTCTTCTGAGAGAGAGGGGGAGAGAGGGCAGCCTAACAGTGCTGCGATGCTGTGACCTACCCCCAGCCTCAGCCAGCCCTGTACCATGGGTGTGCATATTTCCTGCCTGCTGGGGGGTGGGGGGGCTCTGGATGTGAACCCCAGGCTCTCCCAAGTGGCTCAGCCTTGCGGAGAGTCGCGTTGTGCGGCTGCACCACCATCCAGCCCTCCCTCTCGTTTACGCCCCAGCTGGCGTTCTGCTCCTCTTCAGATTTCTACGCAGCTCTGGTTTGGGTATGTCCGCACTGACCAGCCCTCATTTGTAAGGAAGGAAGGAGAAAAGTCCACACCCTGGCATGGCCGGTTAACACGGCAGGACCTGACCCAGCTAGGCTTGCCAGCTCCTTCTGGAGGAGTTAGGAGAGAAGGCACCCGGGGAAGTGGCTTTTCACCCTCCTCCGTTTTATGGTGAAGAGTATGAGGGCTGGAGAAGCGAGGTAACTAGTGCAGGGCTGGGATTTGAACCAGAGCTACCTGGCCCCAGAGCCCAGCCCTCCCCAGCGCCATCACTGCCTCGTGTGGCCCTGCCTGGAGCTGTGCAGTTGTTCGGTGTTCACCCTCTGCATGGTGACGCTCTAGCGGTTTTCCGAAACTGCAGGCGACTGCTCCTCAGGGGTCCTCTTGGCTGTGCCCTCGCGTATGACCCCAGGGCTGTTGCTGCCACCAGTTGGCTGTCCGATTAAAGCTGACCCAGTGAGGGACCAGCAGGTGGTGTGGTGGTTAAGGCACTGGACACTCCCACATGGCCGACCAGGGTTCGAGTCCTGAATCTGTGGCTTGCTTTCTCACTTCCTCTCTCTCTCACTCTCACCCTCTGTCTCTCTCTGGTCAAATAAAAAAATGAATAAGTAAAATAATAATAATAATAATAGTAATAATAAAAAGCTGACCCAGTGGGTAATGCCACCCAGGAGTTCCCTCAGAGATCATCTCACGGGCCACTGCGGAGGTCAGGGTAGAGTGAAGGCTAAGAGCAGAGGCTTTGGAGTCCGGTTGGCTGGAATTCCGACCCCAGCGTGACCATGTACCCGCTGTGTGATTGTGTGCAAGTTGCTTAACCTCTCTGAACCGTGGTTTCCTCATTAGTGTAACAGAAGCCGTCACTGCTGCTGCCTCCCCGGTCGTGGCATTGAAGGAGCGAATGCACGTGAAGTGTCCTGAGAGCCTGACCATGCTTCTCCCGTTAATGGCAGTCACTGTGCGTCCTGTCACACCAAGGCAACCTCTGCGCCCACCTTGGCCATGCCCCAAGCCCTGGCCTCACGTTTGCCATCTGGAGCCCCGCCCAGGTGCCCTCTGGATTCTGGCAGAACCCCACGCCCTGGCTGCAGGGGAGAGTGGATTTCCAGCAGCTTCGTAGGTTAGCCGTTCCTTTCAGCGTGGGAGTGAGGGACGCGCAGCCTCGGGGAGCCCGCTGTATATTTCACATCAACGTGGACAACGCGACCTTTCCTGGGTGCCCCTTTTTGTCATAAATATTGCATACAGCTGACACAGAGCCTTCAGTTCTTCGGCAGCTACTTTTCAGAACCCCTTTGGGGACTTCTAAGCTAGACAAGTGACACCACTCTCAAAACTGTGCATTCATCCTGCTGCCAGTTCCACGTCTGTCTCTCAGTAATGCTTTTTCTCTCTCTGAGATGTTGCATCTTTGGCTGGCCCCTCGGGGCTGCCCAGCCGGTTTCTCGGGCCAGCATCCAAGACCCCCATCCCTGGGGCTTGCAGATAGCTCTGGTTCCTAGCCCAGGGAGGAACACAAAAGCCATCCTTTGAGCGGGAGGCTTAGCAGCAGGTAGCGGCAGCAAAGAGGCTTCCTGGTTTCGATGAAGCCATCAGCTGTCTCTGCAAATGTGTTGCAGCCTCTAAGCCTTGTTTTCCCTCATTTAAGAACAGCTGCCCTCGATGGGAACTGATTTCTGGCGGTGTGAAGAAGCTGGCTTCCCAGGAAGGCTGCTGGCGTGGGAAAGGCAGATTAGCTGGGGATTTAGAGCTGGGGATCTCTTTGGGTGCCACTTAAGGGCTTTCTTCCCTTTGTTAGGAGCCCTGTTAGGGAGGATGAGTAAATAAACTTGATTATTCCCAGGGAGAGTGAAAAGAGGTTTGAGAATCTAGAAGGATGGTGGAAGGAAACTTGTGACACCCTAGATGGATGGTCACCAAAGCCGTCTCCTTTAGTCCCTGGACACAGCTGGCCCGTGTTTTCCAACTCGCCCGTGAAGGTTCCTTAGGAGGGGACGCGGAGGCCCTGGGGGTGGGCCTTCTGCAAGGGCATGCAGGCCCAGCGCAGAGCAGGAGCGGGAGCGGGTCCTGTATTCCTGGCCCCTCCTTTGCATGTGGTGGAGGAGGTGGCTGCGAGGCAGATCAAGCATGCGGGAAGGTGAGGAAGAATGGGAGCCTCTGGTCAGGGCACAGCCAACATGGGAGTGGTCCGCAGCTCAGCTTCAACGTGATCAGTTTAGAAGACAACACAAACACTGCGACGTGAGGGAGGCAGTGATGGGAGGCAGAGGCCGTGGTTCAGAGAGGCTCCGGAGGGGAAGGGGAGACCTGGGAGGAGGGGCCCATGCTTGTTTGGAGCAGAGCGAAGGGAAGGAGGGGGTGGGGAGGGGTGACGTGTTCAGGACCCCTCTCGGGAATTCTAAGCTAGACAAGTGATGCCAGTCTCAAAACTTCGCATCCAGCCTGCAGACAATTTTGATTGGTCTCGTTTCTCTTTCTGGGAGGTTACGTCTTTGGCTGACCCCTCAGGGCTGCCCAGCTAGTTCCTGGGGCCAGCTTCAGAAACCCCCAACTCTGGGACTTGCAAACAGCCTCCAGCTTTAGAGGCGGGGCTCTCCTGGGGGGCCCTGTAAATGTTCCCTCCCCTTTGTGAGGAGCCCCCATTATGGAAGATGAGTGCACGGACTTGGTGAGTCACTGGACGTGCTGTCATGCCAGGGTACACCCTGGCCATGCCCGGCAGTCCCGGCCTTCTATTTGCCACCTGGGAGCCCCGTGTTCAGGGGTCCTCGGAAGAGGGAGAGAGAGCTGGTAGGCTGGGCATCAGAAGGGGGCTTCTTTGAAAGAAGGGACCCAATAGAAGCGTGTGCCAGCTGCCCGCCCCTCACAAAAGGCCCTTGAGTGGAGATTATCGTTATCCTCAGTTTTCAGATGAGAAAATGGAAGCGCTCTTCAGTTAGCACAGTTCGGTCAATGACTATAATAAGTTCACCACCGGGTGCAAGGACCGTGGGGCACTTCAGCCAGGTTTGCCTCCTTACTAGAAGGATCACCATGAGCCTGATACTGCTGGGTCTTAGCCCTCCGCCAACTGGATGTGGAAACTTAGGCTCTGACAAGTGAAATGAGGGCGTGGATATGCGCCTGGTGTTTTACCCGACTACGGGAGCCAAGGTGTTGAAAGGAAGGAAGACTTTAGGGGTGGTTTAAAAATCCTTCTCTTGGGAGCCAGCATGTGGGATGGTGGTTAGGGCGCTGGACTCCCATATGGCCAAGTGCAGTTCTAATCCTGGACCTGATGGCTTGAAAAATCACACTGAGCATGTGTGCATACATGCCCAAGGTCCCAGAAGGAGAGTGGAAGAGAAGGGACTGCAGTGTGGCCATCTCTCTTGGGGGTGATTTCTCACGTTCC
Source organism: Tupaia belangeri chinensis (assembly GCF_000334495.1). Taxonomy (NCBI): domain Eukaryota; kingdom Metazoa; phylum Chordata; class Mammalia; order Scandentia; family Tupaiidae; genus Tupaia; species Tupaia belangeri. The sequence continues at coordinate 618,144 of NW_006203664.1, forward strand.
CTCTGTCTGTCTCTGTCTCTCTCAGGCGAGCACGTGTGCCCTATGGCAAGAATCTTTTAAGAATGGGAAGAGAGAAGGGAGAAGCAGAGAGATGCTGGCATGAGATGGAGGTCCACACTGAGTCAATGCCGTGAACTTCAGAGAGGGAGAAAGGGTGGAAGTAGAAAAGGGAAAGAAACGCACCCACCCTTAGGGCATCCCGATAGATATGCAGCTCTGCCATCTTGTTTTAACCCAACAAGGGCTATCTTCAACCTTGGAACTCTGAAACTGGGAGATAAGAATCCTCTCTCTCTCCCTCTCTCTCTCTCTCTCTTTTTTTTTTTTTTCCCAGAGAGATTTTTGCTATCAGGCATGTGCGCTCCCCAGAGAGACAGAGAGACTGAAAGTGAAATCGCCCCCCGGGGGGATGCGGCACCACAACCCCTCCTTTTCCATTCTCCTCTCGGGATATCCTGCACACAGGCACATGCACCCAGCATGAGATTTAAGTTGTCAGGTCCAGGAGTTGAGCCCCGGTCAACTACATGGGAGTCCAGCGACATAACCATTATGCCATCTGCTGGTCCCAGAAACCTCACTTGTTTTAAGCCACTACGTTTGTGGACATTTTAAATGGCAGCCGTAGCAAACCTTATTCAGCACAGTAGCGTATGTAAAAGTTTTGGTCCTAGGGCTCAGGTGTCAGGCACAGGAGAACAGATCTCAGAGGGGGGACTGTCGCTGAGCTCAGGAC
>NW_006203664.1:618902-641972 GCF_000334495.1 Tupaia belangeri chinensis
CCTGGCTCCCACGTGGTCGACTCTGTGGTTTGAGTGCTGGACCCAGTGGCTTGAAAAACACATGAGACGTGCTCCAAATCCGGAGAGAATGGAGGAGGAGGGATTGTCGTGTGGCCACCCCACCTGGAGGGTGCTTTCTCACTCTCTCTCTGTCTTTCTATTTGTTTTTGGAAAGTGTACATACCCTACAGCAAAACTTAAAAAGAAAAAAAAGACAGATTGGCTCCTGTTGCAGTTACAGCTTTTAGAGATCAGCTGCTTTCAGGGCCAAACCAAGGAAAGGGCTTGGCTGTGCTTCATCCCTGGGGAGGTGGTGGGGTGTCGTCTGGCTCCTTCGTGGGTCCTGTAAACAGGAGGCTTCCACTTACTTGGCATGTCTGCCTTTTCCCTCATCCCCGGGGTGGTGGGGGGTGTCATCTGGCTCCTTCGTGGGTCCTGTAAACAGGACGCTTCCACTTACTTGGCATGTCTGCCTTTTCCTTCCCTTCCTCCTCTAGTTTCTTCATTCTTGTCCTTCCATGTAGTCAGGTCAGTGAAGTCGGTTACCTTCCAGCAGGGGACCCCATTCTCCCAGGACGGGGTGCAGAGGCACCCTGGAGACCAGCAGGTTAGGAACAGTCTGCTGGTAACACTGCCTTTCAGCAGTCCCTCCACACTGACGAATGAATTCCCAGTTAGCTTTGCACCCTCAGGACAGTGGAAACAAAGAACTATTCCATGGAAGACCACCTACTTAGGGCCTCTCAGTCTCTCCGACTGCATCCTGGATGTAAGGGCTGCAGCTAGCACAAGAAGAGCGACTGTTCCATCCCCAACTTTGCATTTTGCAGGGTCTTGCTCTTCAGCCCCCTACAAGGCAAGTGGAATTTCATCGGAGTAATCAAATTCATCAGTAAGAATGTCCTCCCATCAAAGCCACGCTCGTTCTGTAAGTACATCTCAAACAGGGGAGTGCATCTAATTAGAATGCTAATAATACTGCCCAACTCGCATCCCCCCCATTGCACCGTATTACTCCAGCCAATCTTACTCTTTGGCAAATGGCCGATTTAAACCCGCTTCCATAGGAAAGGCCTGCGAAGATCAGCTCTTCGCTCTGGAGTTTCAGTTTTGACATCAATCGCACTTCAGTGGAACATCCTTTACCAGTGGTTTGGTTTTGTTTTCCCTGTAGCCTGCAGCAGCTGCATTAAATCCACTTGGAGAAGAAACACCCATCCTGGTTTTGAGTAAAGAAAAAGGAAAATGACTAAATAAAACAAGAACTATTTGAAGAGATACATGAAGCTAGAAAATAGAACTGGAGGGGCCCAGTTATCTGTTCATTATTGTGTGGCGCTCAGTGGGTCGTGGTATGTATCTTGTACCAGAAAAAAAAAATCCATCTAACAAATAGTTTAAAATAAAAACCCAGAAACCACACGTTTTCCCTTCATCTTAATGAGGGTCCAATTCACAATAGTATTTTTGTATCAGAGTTTCTGACCTTTGTGTGTGCGTGTGAGATTTTTTTTTTTGTTTTTAATCTGGTAGAACTGTTAGCTGAAACATTGTAGCCTTGAAATAGCAGAAAATTACAGAGAAAAAAGAATTCTACTTCTTTTAGGAACAAAGTGTCTGACAATCAATGATGTAATAGGAAGAGCATGGCTGAAAAAAAGTATCCTTTTCAATATGTATCTAAGCACTAATTTCAATTTAAGGATGTAACTGGTATTCAGAACACTGAACAAACAGCGATCTAATTTTTTTTTTTTTATCATTGTCAGAAAGCATGTGCTTGGCAGAAAGAGACAGAGAGACAAAGGCAGAGAGAGAGAGGGAGGGAGAAAGCGCCCCCTATGGAGCATGGTCACGCCATAATTCCTTCTCTACTCACAATCCCTTCTCTAATTCTCCATCCTGATGGGATTTGGGGGCACACACACACACACACACACACACACACACACACTCCTGGTGTGTTTCTCAAACTTCCAGGCCTGGGACTCAAACTATGGTCGGCCATGCGGGATCTGGCTCCCTTAACCACTAAATCACAGGAACAGTCACAACATTCCAACTCGGATTGACCTAAATAGTGACCCTGAAAGCACTATTTGTTGAATGATGACTGTACACACACAGTGACATTTCCAGAAATGTGTCATTTCCTAACTTCCTCTCCAACTTCCTCCTGGGATCTGATCAACCAAAGTTTTGAATGAGGCCACCAAGACCGCTCAGAATGTGAGAAGGGGCATCTGGCTCTTTTTAAGGGCAATTTCCAGCCTGCTTCAAACTACAACGCTCTTTTTCTACCACGCCTGGAGTTACAGACTTCAAACGGTATCTGTTTATTTCCTAGCGTGGAGACCAGCCTGTAACACCCTCCCACCCCACTCCCAGTGCTTTACTTTTTCCATCTCCCAGCACTTTAAATCACAACCTTGGTTGAATCAATATTGTGCTTTTATGTCATTACGACTCCATAAATATTACTCACCGCCATGCCAGATATAAAATACGATGCTTCTTTTCAAACTCTTACCTGACTTTTTGCTTCCCTTATATTTCGTTAAATTTCATCTGTTTCAGGGCCAGCAGGTGGCATGGCGGTTAAGGCTCTGGATGCCCACATGGCCAACCATGGTTCAAGTCCCAGGCCCAGTAGCTTGAACACCTTGCTGGGTGCATGCCCCAAATCCCAAGAGGAGAATGGAGGAGAAGGGATTGCAGCATGGCCATCCCCTCTGGGGGTGATTTCTCACTTTCCCTCTCTCTGTCTCTCTGGTGGGTGTGTGCCCTATGGCAGAAACCTAAAGAAAAAAGATCTGCTTCTCTGACTTTGAATACCAGAGACAAACTGGTGATTCCCGTGTTCCTCTGTCTAGCCCAGACTTCTACCTTGAACTGCAGACCTGTGAGTTCAATCACCTTCTCAGCATCTCCCTGGGCTCTCCAATGCGCTCCCGAGCTCGATCTGCCTAAAACACAGCTCCTGACCCTCCCTGCTCTCCTTCCGCACCCGTCGCCTGCAGTCGTCCCTATCCTGGTTACCAGCCACGCCATGTAGCCAACTGCTCGGAGTCCATGCAGCCGACTGCTCAGAGTCCGTGCAGCCGACTGCAGAGGCTTTGGCGCCCCTGTACACCTTTTCCTCTCCCACTCCACACCCTACCTTGGCAAATCTCTATGCAAAATACACTCACCACCTGCCTCGCCGCGCCTCTCACTGCTGCCACCTTCGCCCACGCCACCATCGGTTCCCGCTGAGGTTCTCCAGTGGCCCTGTGTATTAGGGTCCTTGGTCTCCCTCCGCTGTTCCCTGACAGCCTCTTCCAGCACAGCAGCTGGAGCCAATGGTTCGAAAGAGAACTGGAGCCTGCTGCTCCTCCTTCCAGAATGAGGGGCTCGCCCTGCGCCTGCTCCAGTACAACCTCATCTCAACTAATGGCAGCAGCCAACGCTACTTCCAAGTAAGGCCACAGTCCAAGGTGCCAGGGGTAGGATTCCAACAGAAGACTTCCGGGGGGGGGGGCACAATTCCACCCATAATATATGGAGACACCAGCATTTCTTTATTTCCCCTCTGGGAGGTGAAAGAAGGGGGTGCACCCCTAACAGGGGCCCTATGTGTGATCCATTCCCAGCCCCAGCCAGCCCCGACCACGGGCACATGTGCATGTGGCATGCGCAGGTGACCCCAGAATGTGAGCCTGGGACCCTCCACGTGACTCCAACGTCATGGAGGACCATGCCACTGCTGTGCAGCTGCGGCTGGCCCTCAGTTGTCACGCGTGGTCCTCGGTATGTGACAATTTTTCTCTTGCAAGGTTTTAGGATTTTTTCCTTTATATTCTGAAATGTCATGGGAATATGCACTGGTGGGTCCATTTAATTGTTATGGACCCTAGATGAGCCCATCTGAGAACACTTGCTATTTGGTTTGGATAAAATGTCTTTTATTTTCATCAGTTTTTCCCCACTCCCCCTGCCCCTTTTTCTCCGCGTTCCCTCTGGTGGGACTCCAATCAGCTGAATGTTAGAATGCGAAGATTATGATTCTACATTTCATATCCTTTACTTCCTGTTGACCACCTTTGTGATTATTTTCTTTCTTTTAATTTGTTACAGGGTGCTGGGAACAGAGAGAGAAAATGAGACCACATGAGGGATGACCGTGGTGCAGTTCTTTCTCCTCTAGGGATTTTAGGGATGCACGCGCATGCGTCCGACGTGTTTTTCAAGCCGTCAGGCCTGGTACTCAAACTCGCAGTTGGCCTTGTGGAATCCAGCCGCCTTCACCATCGGGGCATCTGGCTGGCCCTCTATTTTTTAAATATTTATTCGACTTTATTTTCAAAACTTTCTCCTGAATATCATATTGCCAACATCATGTTTCTTATTTCTTAAAAAAAGTTTTTTTTTTTGCGCTTGCGAGAGAGAGAGAGAGAGAGAGAGAGAGAGAGAGACAGAGAGACAGAGAGAGACAGAGAAAGAGGTGAGGAACCATCCCCCACAGAAATCAGTCATGCCACAACCCTCTCCCCTCCACTTCTCCCCGCCTTTGGGACTTGGGGCACACATGCACATGCACCTGGAGGGTCTCTCAAGCTGATGGGTCTGTGTCTTGAACTCCAGTCGGTCATGTGAGGTCCAGCTTAACCGTCATGCCACCCACTGGCCCATCGCATTTCACTTCTAGAAGCGCTTACTTTCTAATTGTTCCATTTTCTGGGATCCTGTTCTGATTTCATGAGAATAAGGTCTCCTGTTATTTCCTCGAGGATATGAATGATAAGATTTTAGAATTTTTCTTTTTGCTTCCTATATTGCCTTTATTTTATCAAAGTTCCTGCTTTGGCTTCTTTATTTTATTTTATTTTATTTTTTTTTGAGAGCTTTTTGCTATAGGGCACGTGTGCTTGCCAGACAGACAGAGAGAGACAGAGAGACAGAAAGCAAGAAATCACCCCCCAGGGGAGATAGCCATGTCACAATCCCTTCTCCTCCATTCTCCTCTTGGGATCCTGGGCACGCACGCACACGCGCCCGGCGTGAGTTTAAGCCACCGGGTCCGGGACACGAACCGCGGTCGACTACGTGGGAGTCCAGCGACATAGCCATTACGCTAACTGCTGGTTCCCTGGTCTCTCTTCTATTGAGGATTCTCCCTTATGTCTAGAGATTTCTACTGACCCATGAATATTTAAGAATGGAATTATTGTAAAAGCTTGTTTGGGGGACGAGCAGGTGGTGTGATGGTTAAGGTGCTGGATTCCCATGTGGCCAGCCATAGTTCGAATCCTGGACCTGGTAACTTGAAAGGACACGTGCATGTCTAAAATCCAGCGAGGAGAATGGAGGAGAAGGGATCGTGGCATGGCCATCCCCTCGGGAGGTGCTCTCTCACTTTTCCTCTGTCTCTACAGCGAGCACACGTGCCCTATGACAAAAACCTAAATAAAAAATAAATAAATGAAAGGTTGATTGGAATTTATGCAGATGGATTCAACTCATTGACTTTACTATAGAATAAAAGAGGTGGGACCTAGCTCTTTTGGGGGACTCCCAGTTTCAGCATCTTGTAGGGCTTTTTCTTTTAATTGCTGAAGGGCACATGCACTCACCAAAGAGAGATGAAGCGACAGAGAGAGACAGAGGGAGAAAGCACCCCTCAGAGGGGCATGGGTCACACTCCAGCCTCCATGCAGCAGGATTTTGGACCCGCCTGCACCTCATGCTTCTGGCATGCTCCTCAAGCTGCTCTGGTTGGGACTTGAACCACGGCTGGCCATGTGGGATCTGGCTCCCCTAACCACGAGGCTGCAAGGCCAGGCCTCTAGTAGGGCTTTTATCTTGGTCCTTTCAGTTTGTCCGGAGAGGAAGTCTCGAGTCCTGCTTGGAGGCGTGTGTTCCGCTGGCAGACAAGCAGGAGAGCGGAACTGAAGGCCTTGGCATTTGGGTTGTAGGTGTTCTTCCTTCCTTTCTCTCTCGCTCTCTTTCTTCTTTTTTAAGAGAGACTTTTGCTATAGGGTGCATGCTCTCGCCAGAGAGACAGAAAAAGACAGAGAGACAGAAAGCGAGAAATCACCCCCCAGAGGGGGAAGGCCATACCACAGTCCCTCCTCCTCCATTCTCCTCTTGGGATTTTGGGCATGCATGCACACGCGCCTGGCATGAGTTTTAAGCCACTGGGTCTGGGACTCGAACCGTGGTCGACTATGGGAGAGGCCAGTGATGTAACCATGATGCCATCTGCTGGTCGCAGGATGTAGGTTTTCAGATGATGACAGTGTGCAATGCCTGGTATCTCTGAGTCAGGGTCTCTCTGGATCTGTTTCCTTAATAAACCCGCACTTGTCTTCAGGGTGGGAAAGTGGGGCCCCTGCCTAGTGGGGATGAAGACCTGGTGGGGCTAGCCCCCGTTACACAGAGGGGAATTCAAAAAGTTCACAGAAAATGCATATTACGGAAAAACTGGCCGTGGATTTCAAAGTATTTTTGCACCAAGATAACTCGTATTTTCATTGCATTTTTCCATGGACTTTTGAAGTCCTGCCATCTAAGCCTGCTGCCATCCTCTTTGCAGGCTTGGCCTGAGCCTCCGCCCTGAGTCTCCCGCTGCCTCTCGTTCCTAGGACTTCCTGGGATGCCACGAGTCAGCTCTTTTGCTCGGCCTCGGCCTTCCTTGTGCCTTTACTGAGGCTTCGACTCCTCTTGTTTCCCGGCCGTGCATAACCACGACCCGTTTCCAATTCTTGGTTTTCTCTCAGCGCTGCTTCCTCCTTCCGCATTCTCTGCTCATTTCAGTGCGGTGCTGGGGAGTAGCCGCACATGACCACGACATGCCCGTGCTGAGCCCTCCCTTTCAGGCCGGGTGCTTCCATCTGCCTCTCCCATCTCCGTCTCACCGTCCCCACTCCTGTCTCCCCTCCCTGCCTTGAAGGTTGAGTACATGAACATTGGCATCTGGTTGGGCTTGGCCAGAGAGAGGCCTTAGAGGGAGACCAGCTGGTGGGAAAAGAGTGGGGTCCTTCAAGTCCCCTGCTTCTTCCCTGCTGGTTGCATCGGGCGGTGGTGTCCCCTGGCTCCTGCTGGCCAGCTTTTCTCCAGATGCTCCTCTTTTCTCCAGATGCTCCTCGGGGCTAGGGCAGTAACAGCTCCTTTCTGTTGTTAACCTCAGGGGACTGCATAGCCCTGCATCAGTTTCTCTGAGCCCTTCCCACATCTTTGCAAGCCATTTGCTCATCAAAGTCTTCCCCATGATCTCATTTGCTTGGGCCATCTGTTTTTAGGGGACATTCCACCAATAAGCTTCCCCTACCCCCTCCGACTAGAGAGAGCCTCCTCTTCATTCCATCTTCCTTCAAATCTCACTCCTGTTCAAGAGCTCTCCTTAGCACCTGAGGTGTGACCGACCTCGTGTCCTGCAGGGCACTTTCTGGCCCAGGCAGGTGTTCACTGTTTCCACCAGACTATGGTGGGGACCAGTCTTTTTCTCCACTTCCTATTGCCAGGTCTTAGCAGATTGTCTGGGGGAACTTAGTACTTATGGTCTCAACGAGTCAGATAGTGGGAAACTGGAAAGACCCTTCTTCTAGGAAGCCTTCCAGGATCTCAGACAGAAAAACGGCCTCCCTTTCTCTCAATATCCACAGCAATGGCCTTTTATATTTGCCACTTTTTACTCTGTTCCACGGTGGCGGGTGGCTGTGCCCGCTGACCCTCCCTATGTCAGCTTGCCTCTAGATGAGCGAGATCACATCCATTTTGAATCGTTTTCCTCACACGGTGACTGGCACGTAGTAGGTGCACACAAATCACTGAGAGATATAACGTGATCGGCTGAGTTTGGAAACAGATCTTGTTTATCTGTGTCTCAAGACCAGATGCTCCGACTGGCTTATTTAATTGCCATTTTCTTTGTGAGTTCATTATTGTCTTGTCTCGGTGTTGTTTTTCCAAAGGTCTGTTTCTCCCTGGGCCTGCAGAGATCGCTTTGAACCAGGCTGATCAAATGCCGGGCAGCTGTGTGAGCAGAGAACTCCTGGCTCAGGGGAGAGGGAAGCCGGAGCCAGGCAAAGCTGCAGCCCTGGAAACCAGAAAAACTCCAAGAATGCAACAGTAACAAAGCCACCCTAGCAAGGACACCAGTCAGAGAGACCAGCTTCAGAGGGGCGAGTGGAGCTGCCGCCCCAGGACTGGAGTTCTCGGGGGAGGCCCATGGGCTGGGAGAGAACAGCTTAGTACTGCAACCTGGGCCAGGACGTGTCTAGCCCTGCTGTCCCCAGGTCCTCACTTTCTCACCACTCCCTGCCCTTGCCACGCAACTGTCCCCAAATCCAGCTAATTTCTTTGTCCAGAGGCTTTCGGGTGGCAAAAGTGGGCGCTTTGAGGTCGTGTGGGTCTGATGATCTCCTGTCTTGGGCCTGCTGCTTCTAGTTATGTGACGTTGGCCTTAATCTCGCGGTCCCCTCCTCTGCAAAAAAGTGGGCGTTTTGAGGTCGTATGGGTCTGATCCCCTGTCTTGGGCCTGCTGCTTCTAGTTATGTGACGTTGGCCTTAATCTCGCGGTCCCCTCCTCTGCAAAATTGGAATAATGATGATGCCGCGGGTTGCTGCGAGGGTCAGGTGAGGTTGTACACTAGGGCGGCTGCGGGCTGTGTGTGTGACACGTGGGGATTCCTTGCTGGCGCGTGTTCTTGTGCCGTTCCTTGGTGGTCAAGGGCAGAGCACTCGGACCATGCCTGCATCAGTGTTGGTTTTGATTAAAGTTAATGTTATTATTCACCTCAGTCTTTTCATTCTTGCCTCAGCATCTCAGCCCGCGGGCTCACGGTTTGGTCCAATTGCTAAGAAGGCCCTTTTGTTCAGACCGCGTATCCCGTGGTGCAAAGGAGTTCAAGAAATGACCTTGGTCTTTTTGTTGTGTTTCATGCTCTGGACGGGAGACTAGAGGACCCGGTGGCTAGCTGAGTCAGTAGCCTAGAAGCTTTTCTGCTTTTGTTTGTTTGTTTGTTTAGTTTTAGTTTATTTGTAATTGACAGGTTTCGGATTCTGCTAAGCAGCGAGCTGGGGGACTCCATGTGTCAGCAGGCTGCCTGGCAATTACAATCCGAGCGCTTCATCTGAAGAGAGTTCCAGCTCCTCGTTTGCCCTTTTAATCTTGTCTGTTGCCATGGGAACGGCAAGTGATTGCAATCACCACTGTTTGTATTGTGAGTTTGCTCCCATCAATGCAGTTTTTGAAAAATAAGAAATAAAAATCTTGACTTCGGCACGCCACTCATTACTATTCAGAACGGACCCTTGAGAAGTTCTGTCCAGTGCTTCCTTCCTGGCACATGGGCGCTCTCTTGGAAATGCCCGCCAGCTCAGCTTCCGGCCTGCTTTCTGTCCACCTCATCCGCCAGGTGGCTCTGTCCACGCACCGCCTGCTGGGGTGGATTCTGGGGGGTCTGTGCTGGAGGGGAACCAGCCACCTGGCTTTCTTGCTACCTGCGCACGGTGGAGGGGGAGGGTCAAGGTACTGCCTGGGCTGGTCTGTTCTGTGCTAGTGGCGATTATGTTCATGGCCCATAATGGAAACAATGATCACCTTCTGAAGCCGAAGAGAGGGACGTGCTGCCCAGGGTCAGAGTCTTTGCAAAGCGATGTGTTGGAAGAGCCGCCCTGGGATGTGGGCTGGAGCGGTTTGGGAGACCTTCTGGCTGATGGGTACCTGCGAGGTGCCGTCTCCCCACTTCTCCTCTCTCTAGCCGAGCACTCAGGTCCAGAGGCAACTGCGTGGCCTATGGGGAGATCAGCCCAGCCTCCTTGGAGTGAACCCAAATGCCTTTGTCTCCACTTTAAGCCCACAGGATGGGTTATTGAGAGAATGTAAAAATGTTGGCCTAGGGCCCAGAGATAATTGATTATAGCATTTGTCTTTGAGTAGGGAGAGACTCCAGAGAGTGTCTGATCCCACCCCCCACGTGTAACAGCTGAGAATAAACTCCAGAGTGGGAAAGCGACCTGCCAGAGGTCACAGAATAAGAGACTGTCTCCCGGCCCCCTGTCTCCTGGTTTTGTGTAAATCCAATCTCATTTGTGTGACATGCCCCAGGGTGCTTCATTTCAGACACTTTAGAAAATTTAAATTACTTTTGATTTGGCATACGCACATGCCTCAGACCACTTCTCTTTAGAAATGATGCAGATCGGTGTAAGAATAAAAAGACGTGTTAGAGAACTGCACCAGGTGGGGTCACAATGGCCACACAACTGGGCCCATGTGGGAAAGGTCCTGGGTTCATGTCCTGGGGCCGCCCTGAGCATGTATGTGAGCATAAACTGGGCTAACCAGGGGTGGATGGCAGTGTGAACTCCCTGCTGGGATCTGTCTCGGTGTCTCTTTCTTTTGCTCTCTTTCATGGATAAAATAACTTTAAAAACAAAACAAAACAAAACAACAAAAAACAGGGGCCAGTAGGTGGCATGGTGGTTAAGGGCACTGGACTCCCACATGGCCGACTGTTCAAGTCCCGGACCTGGTGGCTTGCTTTCTCACTTTCTCTCTTCCTCTCTCTCTCATTCTGTCCCTCTCTGGTCAAATTAAAATAAATAAATAAATAAATGGATAAAGTTAAATAAAATGATTCTTAAAAAACCCAAACAAACAAGGAAATTTGTACTTAGTGGCTACTATGTTCTTAAGCCAGAGCCACAGGCTAAGAGAAGGCACAGGACCTCAGGGGCCTCAAACCCAGCCTTGACCTCCAGGCCTGATTCCAGGATATTCTGGTTATGTGACCTTGAGGGATCCGCTTAATCTTAGTATTCTCCTCCGTAAAATGGGGCGAGTGCAGCTTGTCTTGACCATCTCAGGTCACGGCCGGGGTGTCACACGAGCTCATGGATACAGACACACTCTATTTATTTTTTTATTTTCTTACTTATTTTAGTTTGTTATAGGGGTGTGTGTGCTCACCAGAGAGAGAAAGAGAAAGAGGGAAAGTGAGAAATCTCCCCCCACACCCCCAGAGGAATGGCCCTGCCATAGACCCTTCTCCGGTCTCCTCTCAGTATTTTTGGCACACACACATATGCACCCAGTGCGATTTTCAAACTACAAGGCCCAGGATTTGAACCATGCAGTCAGCCTCAGGAAATCCAGCCACCTTAACTTCCATACCACCTGCTGACCCCAGAAAAGAACTGTATGGTATCACACTGTGGCTATTGTTGTCACAGAGTTTTTCCAGCTAGGTCTTCTGGCTCCTAGCAGAACTAGACTTCCTCTTGGATGAGGGGACTTCAAAAGGTTCATGGAAAAAGTAGAATTAAAGTGCAAGTTTATTTTAGTTCCCCAAATATTTAAAATCCATGAATAGTTTCTTTCTTTCTTTCTTTCTTCTTTTTCTCTTTCTCTTCCTCTTCTTCCTCCTTCTCCTCCTCCTTCTTCTTTTAAATTTGTTATAGGCTGTATGTGCTTATTGGGGGCAAGTGAGAGAGAGAGAGAGAGAGAGAGAAAGAGTAAGAATGCACCCCTCAGGGGGATGGTCATGCTGCCATTCCTTCTCCATTTCTAGCCCCCATTGGGATTTTGAGCACACACATACACAAGATAAACCCGGTGTGTTTTTCTTTTTCTTTTCTTTCTTTCTTTTTTTTTTTTTTTTTGGGGGTTTGAGAGGTTTTTGCTATAGGACATGTGTGCTCGCCAGAAAGATAGAGACAGACAGAAAGCAAGGAATCACCTCCCCAGGGGGATGGCCACGCCGCAATCCCTTCTCCTCCATTCTCCTCTCGGGATCTTGGGCACACATGCACACGCGCCTGGCGTGAGTTTAAGCCACCGGGTCTTGGACTCAAACTGCGGTCGACTACATGGGAGTCCAGCGACGTCGCCATTACACCAATTGCTGGTTCTGAGCCTGGTGTGTTTTTCAAGCTGCTGGGTTCGAGTCTCAAACTGTGCAGTTGGCCATGTGAGATACAGCCAACTTAACGACCACGCCACCTGCTGGCCCTACATAACATGCGTTTTTGATTAATGTTTTGAGGAGTCCTCACAGACCAGACGTCTACATGATGGCTCTAAACTTTCACTCTTTTGTTTGGATGAGAATGATCTCCTTTGATATTTTGACACCACACAGATCTGAGACAGCTTCCTTGGTGTATGTAATGAACTAATCAGCCAGGAGAAATGCCTTGCACTGAACCCCCGAGAGCTCTGCAGATGCGTCACTGGTCCATTCAGTCAGTCATTCAGCCAATACAGGGGCCCCTCTCCACGCCAGGCTCTGTGCTGAGCTCTAGGACTCAGTGAGAAATAAAACAGAATGGCTCTTGCCTTGGGAGGCCTCCACCAGTTTTCCGCCTCTTCTATCTGCTTCCTGGCAGGACCGTGGCTTTCTACCAGGCAGTTTTGGCACCTGCTTGAAAACCAAGAACCTTAGAAAGAATTCCAATGTCTTCTCTGAGGAACCAGATCTCTAATTTTTTCAGGCTAGAAAACTAAACTCTACTCCCTCCTAGGAGTGGATCAGGATCATATGCACCCCTGCATGCCCACATGGAACACAGAAACAGACACACACACACACACACACACACACACACACACACATGCATGCAGCAGATGCTTGGTAGGTAAGAGCTGAAACTAAATTCCCAGAGATGGCTGGCCAGTTGATCCCGAAGACCCATGCTATCCTTCCACAGCATGTCTTTATTGCTGGAAAGAGACGGCCCAACCAGGGACTATGTTTCCCATCCAAGTAGTGACCTGTGTACATACATGGATGTGTTCTCTGATGCTCCTGGGTGAAGGAGCCTAAAAAGCTTACGCAGTTCCTCCAACCCCTTCCTTATCCCCTTTGCCAGTTGGAAGCAAAAGACAAGCTATAGCCCATAGGCCGAATCTGGCCTGCTGCTTGTTGTCGTACATAAAGTTTTATTGGGACACAGCCATGGCCACTCACTTAACATATAGTGTAGGCTCCTTTGGTTTTACAAGGGTGGAATTGAATAGTTATGACAGATGCTGTCTGGCCTACAAGCTTGAAAAACTTACTCTCTAGCTCTTTACAGAAAATATTTGCCAAGCCCTGGAGTGTGATGGGGAGAGCCAATGGAAGGAGCCTGGATCCCTGAGTCTTCATGTGGAGGAGATTCGTCTGCCAACTAGGGACACCAGTCCCATTGGACTCTTCCTTAAATGAGAAGCAATCCTTCTCATTGTAAATTTTGCACATTTACTCAGCAGCAGCTAGCGTTACCTTCACGATACATAGGTGATATGAGAAATCTGGACTCTTTTCCGTGGGTGAAAGGTTGGCGACTGCGTTTAGAGTCCTGGGTGAATCTCTGCGTAACGGATTCCCTGAGGTCATTGACACAGGAATGTGTGCGGGTTTTAGTGGCAGAGATAAACTTAATTTGCCTCCAGCATTGTGGGAAGGGTCCTTAAACGGACGTAATCCCCTCCCCCCACTGTGGTTTTTGCCTTTCAAACTTGCTCGAGGATAATAAGACCGTGGTGCCTGTGTTCAGGCAATCTGAGTTTGTCCACTGGGCTGCATGCCGGACTGCAGTCCTCACACGTGGCCAGAATCAACTTCTTTGGATTTATATACTTTGCCTCAGTTTACCTTTATATGTTAACAGCATCCTAAACTGGAAAATGATATAATCTGAGGACTCTCCCAGCTCTGCCAGTCTGTCTGCACCCTTAGGTGGGAAGGAAAAGGGGATGAAGGTGCCGTGAGAGCACCAGGGAAAAGGTGCCACCAAATCGCCATCCCTGCTGGGGTGGAGACGGACTGCTGGCTTCAGCCGTCTCTTCCCAGGGCAGTCCAGCACCCCCCTGCTCTGCTAATCTCAGAATTACATGTGCCTTGGAGAAGACCAGGGAGGCAATTTGTTGTCAAAATGACCAGGTTCACTTTGGGCATATTGAAGGAAAAAAAAAAAAAAAGCTATTTCCTAGTGTCTAAATCTCATTAAAAAAGCAATTTTGCAATCAATTACAATGCAATTTAGCCACTAACTGTTTAATTATATATAAAAAAGCAGCAGCAGCAGCAGTAGAGGCAGCAGAAGTGAGTTTTCTCTTCCTGCCCTCATATTTATGAGCCAGGCTGAAAGAAACTGTCTTCGGACGAGCACTTCGGAACAGAATGAGTGGCCAGCTTGGCCCGATTCCACGGCGGGAGAAACTTTCCAAGTCCATATTTTATATTAGCCCGAGGAGGTAGGATCATCCAGAACCTGCTGGGGTAGGAGAGATTCATTTTTCCACAAGAGCTCGGACCTTTCTTATTCTGTCATGCACCATAAAAATTGTATAATTCTATGTGGCTTTTATTAAAGGAACGTTATTTCTATAAATTATTTTTTAATGCTGTGGAAGAATTTGCCTTCTGGAACCATCTCAGTAAAAGAATTGGGAGGCGAAACAGAGATCTGAGTGCATGGAATGCTGGAGCTGTCGAGGGCTGGGGGAGGAATGGAAAAGAAGGCAGACCATGGGAAGGCCTGCCGTCCCCCAGAGAAAGGACAGGGCACATTGGGAGTGGAGGGAGGAGGGGAAGGCAGAGTCACTTGGTGGGGAAGAGTCATGCAGGACCCACATATTACCTTCCCCGAGGAAGAGGGGGTGGCTCCCCTGAGGGGTCTCTCCACTGTTCCTCTGTCCTGGCTGCCGGCCTTGTGAAGAGCTTGGTGCCCTGTGCCCACTTACCACAGCGCAGGTTACCACTTCTTCATCCCTTCTGGTCACCTCCTCTTCGGGCCCATTCTGAACCTGGGATCCTAGAGCTCCTTTTCTTTTCTTCCTTCCTTTTCTTTTTCTTTCTTTTTTTTCCTTTTAGCTATTTTTTGCTATAGGGGACATGCATTTGCTGGAGAGACATAGAAACAGAAAGCAAGAGATCACCCCCAGAAAGGATGACTATGCCAAAATTCTTTCTCCTTTTTGGACTTTGGGAACATACGCACACATGTTCAGTGGGTTTCAAGCTGCCAGGCTGGGGACTTGAACCGTGGACCTTCACGTGGGAGTCTAGCGCCTTAACCACTATGCCACCTGTTAGCCCTAGAACTCCTTTTCTTGACTCCTGTCCAACTCCCTCCCTCACTCCTGGTGCATGCTTTCCAGTCTGTCCTCCACAGCCGTGAGTTCCATACACTCTGGCTCTCCATCTGGTGGGACTCTCCTTCTTGCCAGGGCAGGGGTATTGGAACAGAGGACCTAAACACTCGGGTCTTTGGAAATATTCAAGGGAAGCTTATGTTTGCTTTTCTTCCACGTGTTTGGAGTCACGAGGGACAGAGATGTGGTTTCTGGTATCTATTTTGGCATGAGGAAGTACAACGGTTGACAGATGTGCTGTTTGCAGAAGACAAATGACTAACATCGGTTCTCTCATTTGCCAAAAGGTCTGTAACAGTGTTGCACGTGGCTGGGTGATGCAGTGAAATCGGGAAGGGAGACGACGCATTGCAGTCACAACCCGGTTAGCCCCACAGGGCTTTGGTTATGGGCTCCGTTCAGGGAAATCTCTACACCCTGTTCCTTGTCTGTCTGAGTCTCCACTCTGGCCTCAGTGTAAGCGCTGATTTAGTTACAGACAGGACTGATGCCAGCCTCGGCTGACCCGCAACCCCAGTTCTTCCTTTTAAGGAATTATTCTATTTAACTTTATTTATTTATTTATTTTAATTGGACCAGAGAGTGACAGAGTGAGAAAGTGAGAGGGAGCGAGAATGAGAGAGAGAGCGTGAAAGTGAGAAAGCAAGTCGCTAGGTCTGGGACTCGAACTGTGGGAGTCCAGGGTTCTTAACCGCAACACCATCTGCCGGCCCCAAACCCCATTTCTAGACCGAGCTCGGACCCTGGCCCAAGACTAGCCCCGGATTGCACCTTGACTAGATCTGAGTTGACAGCTGCCTGCAGCTGAGCCCGGCCCCTCCCATTCCCACGCACATGCCGTTTTCACAGTGAAGCCCTGACAAGAATGTCATCCTCCCCTGCTCGCACCCAGGTCCTGCACCCGTGAGCCCCTGCCCCCTGTACATGGAGGCGGCCCCCAGATGGTAAGTGCTGCTCCTGAAAATGTGTGGAGGCACCAGCTCTGGGAAGGAAGCCATTACAAATCCATCAGGCTGCTGATGGCCAGAACTCAGTGGTACTTGTGGTACTGGGTGTTACGTTAGTGTTTGGCATGCCGATTTCAGAGAACGCCCACAGAAGACCCCGTAAGGTCTGTATTCTTATTTCGTCTGTTTTACAGAGGGTCTAATGACTTGGCCTACATCTCACAGTGGCCCAAGCAAGACTCAAACCTCTGCTTTTCTGACACCAGACGAGATGTCTTCGACTCTGTGCTGCTTCCGAAGAGTGACTTTAAGCGGAAAAATGACTGGGACGTATTTGCACTGTATGAAGATCTCTGGGAATTCTGGTGCCCAAGCCACTAGATGGAGCGGGAAGGGTGGAGGCAGGGAGGCAGGTGAGGAGGCTGCCGCAGTGTCCAGTCCCTGAAGACACAGCAGAAGCAGAGGAGCCAGCGGCCTGACCGCTCGTTTGAACTTGCCCTGGAATGGCTCCATGTGCAAAAGACTGTGAGGCCCACGAGGTGGGCACAGCCAGGCCGGGTGGTTGGTTGTGGGCACCTGCACCTTCCAGCCAGCAGGGTGCATCAGCTGGGCCACCACCGACCACTGTGTTTTCGCTTTCTCTGGTTCCCAATCAGCCTGGCTCTGGGCCACGCGGTGCAGACAGCACACATAATTATGTATTGATCTCCTTTCAGAGACACGTGGCTTTGAGTGAATGTGGCACTTTTGTGGCCCTGCATAAACACAGTCTGAGGAAGGAGAAGGTTTGATTTCAAGAGGTGTCATTCCTGGGTGATGAGGGGGGGCTGTCAGGACACGGAGTGAGAACTAACATGGCCCCAGGCTTTATGGCTGGAGGGTGGAGCACACCATGTCCTCGTGGGGGTCAGATGTAGTGAAGGCTGACTGGGTGGGTGGGCCATTGGAGGGGAAAACAGACCTGCTCTCACCTCAAGCACTGGCAAAATGAGTAGGGTCTGTGTGTCAATTTGTCCATCTACCTGTTGCTCCTCCACCCGTGCAGTATTCTACGAATTCCCCAGGGTGATTAAGCTTTGTGGTGCTTTGCCAGATGGCACACTCCCCCACCTTCCAGTCCTCCTGGGGCTGTCTGAAATACAGGCCAAGCACTCTTACCTCAAAATTATATTAAGGAGTTTAATTAACAGAAATGACTCCACAACTCACAGATCACACTCGACACACGTGCGCCACATGCAGACACAAGCCCAAGGTCTCAGGCTGACTTTCTTTGCCACCGGAGAGCCAACCACATCATCCACGGTCATAGGATGGCACCGTGGCCTTCCCTGGTTGCTCAAGGAAAGTTTTGGGCATGGCAGGGCCTGGTGTGCTAGGGGGAGGAGTGCAGCCTTAAAAACAAAACCTTGGGGGTTATGTCCCTGGTCCAGAATTTCTCCACACAGGCATTGACTTTGTGCATCTTTAAAGTCCAAAAGAAAAAGCAAGTTTTCCAGGGTTAGCTCTAAATCTTGGTGTTGGCCTGCCACCTGTGTGGCCTCAAGGATGGGGTCTATTAGCCACCAGGTAGGGTAGGCCTACTCTCTCCCTAAAAGGCCATATTGCTGAGTCTTTTCTGAATCTGATGCAGATGGGGAAGATAGAGCCCTTCACTCCCTGTATCTGCTGGGACCTACATCTGCCTCTTTTCCCATCCCCACACTGGGCACCTCCTCCATTTCTTTCCTCTCCAGGGCTCGCTGGAGGTTCTCTTGGTGGTGCACTGGGGGCCCTTCCACAGGGTACATTTCCGGTCTCTACCCTTGTTATAATAGCCCCAATCTGATGGTTCTTAATCAGCAGTACACCCGCAGGGGGCACCTCAAACTTTGGAGACTGGTTTTGGTTGGACCAAAGATACAAGGGGTGTCAAGTTTTCCTGCAATGTTCTCAACATTGAGTTCTTGTCCTGCGGACTCTGAATGTCCAGTCACACATTCTTGTAGGCACAAAACTTGTTCATACTTACCCGAATCTAGTACGTAAGGACTTTGGGCTCTGTTTTTAATCTGTACTGTGCAGTGTAAGGATACAATTATGGTATAACTCAGGAACATTACTAATAGTCATTTACTGTTTGGGAAGTCTACACTAGACCGGCTTCTTTGCATGGTGGTCTCATGATGGTATTCAAGATGGTGAAAACAAGCTTCAAGGCACCTTGAGACATAGTTTTGAAAGTCATGTGATATGCCTTGTGATGGTTACTATTACATGACAACTTAACGGGGCCATGGTATGCTCGGGTAGCTGGTGAAATAGTCTGGCTGTTTTTTTTTTTTTTTTTTTGAGAGGTTTTTGCTATAGGGCACGTGCGTGCTCGCCAGACAGACAGAGAGAGACAGAGAGACAGAAAGCGAGAAATCACTCCCCAGGGGGGATGGCCACGCCGCGATCCCTTCTCCTCCATTCTCCTCTCAGGATCTTGGGCACGCACGCTCACTCGCCTGGCGTGAGTTTTAAGCCAATGGGTGCGGGATGCAAACTGCGGTCGACTACGTGGGAGTCCAGCGACACAGCCATTACGCTAACTGCTGGTCCCCTGGCTGTGTTTTTGAGGCTGTTTTTGGATGAAAATGGCATTTAAGTGATGTAATGAGTCTTGTAATACCTGAGTCACTAGTAGAATAGTCCTGTGTCGTTCGGCATGGAAATGTAAGTGGCCGAATGCGTGCGGGATGCAAACTGCGGTCGACTACGTGGGAGTCCAGCGACACAGCCATTACGCTAACTGCTGGTCCCCTGGCTGTGTTTTTGAGGCTGTTTTTGGATGAAAATGGCATTTAAGTGATGTAATGAGTCTTGTAATACCTGAGTCACTAGTAGAATAGTCCTGTGTCGTTCGGCATGGAAATGTAAGTGGCCGATTGCTTCATTGTGTCTTCTAATGCAAGCATGCCCGGGGATTTACATATTAAAATACGTATTGTTTTTATTAGAAATTATTTCCATTTCACATCTCCCTTATATTATGGCTAGCACCTTATTTTGAGTTTTTAAAGATTTCAGTTTAGGTTGACTCTCTCTTCTTTGCTTTAAGGAGAGTAAAGGGTGCTAGGGTAGATGTTGACTGGCCGTGAAATCCTGCCAAACCGATGCACACCTTCCTCTGAGAAGTGACTTTGCCGCTTCTCTCATTCAGAGCTCAAGTCTGTTTCACCGTCTCCTTGGATCTGGGCTGTCCTTCTAACTTATGAACAATAGTGATGGCGCAAGGAAGGTGCTTACTAGTCAGATTATTTATTTATTTTTTTCATATATTGGGTCATTGGGGAAGTCATGACATATTTTTACATAGAAAAATACATCATGGCTTTTCAGACAACCCAATATATATAGAGTTTTCAAAAAGCTTATAGAAAATCTGGGAACCAGCAGTTAGCGTAATGGCTATGTTGCTGGACTCCCACGTAGTTGACCACGGTTTGCGTCCTGGACCTGGTGGACTCACGCCGGGCGCGTGTGCGTGCGTGCCCAAGATCCCGAGAGGAGAATGGAGGAGAAGGGATTGCGGCGTGACCATCCCCCTTGGGGGGTGATTTCTTGCTTTCTGTCTCTCTGTCTCTCTCTGTCTGGCGAGCGCACGCATCCTATAGTGAAAATCTCTCCAAAAAAAAAAAGTTTATAGAAAATCTGTATTATGAAAGAAGACTGTGCATAGATTTCAAACTTGTTTTGTACCAAGATATAAACCATACTTTAATGTCATTTTTCCACAAACTTTTTGAGGTACCCTCTTACATATGAAATTAACTCATGTGATTACGGAAGCTGACAAGTCCTGAGACCTGCAGTCAGCAAGCTGGGAACCTAGAAGAGTCAATGACATACTTCTGGCTAGAATCTGAAGGCCTGGGAACTGGGAGTGATGGTATAGTTTCAGTCCAGAGGCCAGCTGGCTTGAGATACAGGAAGAGTGAAAACAGGAAAAAGGCAATGCCCCAGCTCGAAGGCAGTTGGACGGGATGAAGTCCCTCTTACTTGTGGGAAGGTCAGAATCTCCAAACTATGAAGACCTTCAACTGATTAGGGCAAGCCCACCCACCTTAGGGCGGGCAATCTGTTATACTTGGTCTACCAACTTAAATGCCATTCTCATTTGAAAACATCCTCAAAAACACACCCAGGATAATATTTCACCAGATACCTGGGCATACCATGGCCCTGTTAAGTTGACATGTAAAATGAACCATCCTAAGGCATATTATTGATACATGCCTTTCAAAACTAGGCCCTAAGGTGCATTG
The DNA here is from genome assembly GCF_000334495.1 of Tupaia belangeri chinensis. Taxonomy (NCBI): domain Eukaryota; kingdom Metazoa; phylum Chordata; class Mammalia; order Scandentia; family Tupaiidae; genus Tupaia; species Tupaia belangeri. Next base: position 639,263 of record NW_006203664.1, read on the forward strand.
AAGCGTCTATTTTCTTTTCTTTTTGGAAAGTTTTATTTTTTTATTTTATTTTATTTTATTTTTTTTTTTGCTATAGGGCATGTGCACTCGCCAGAAAGACAGAGAGACAGAGAGACAGAAAGTGAGAAATCACCACCCAGCTCCCATGACCACACCACAATCCCTTCTCCTTCATTCTCCTCTCGGGATCTTGGGCACGCACACACACATGCCTGGCATGAGTTTAAGCCACCGGGTCTGGGACGTGAACCACGGTTGACTATGTGGGAGTCCAGCAACATAGCCATTACGCTAACTGCTAGTCCTGAAGCGTCTATTTTCATTGTCTTGGAATACCACCATGAGACCAACAAGCAAAGAAGCCGGTCTAGTGTAGAGGAGGATGGAGGTGAACTGAGAAGCCCTAGCTATCAAACAAACTGCCAAATTCATGAGCAAGTCATCACGGACCTTCCAGCCTTGCTAATCTTTCAGCTTGTGCAGGGGAATAAGTGGTCCTAGTAAACACAACATGAACAATAATACATTGTGCTTTAAACTATGGAATTTTGGGAGAGTTTGTTATAGTCCAGTACTTTGCTGATACAGAGATCTTACAACACATTTGTTTAAAACAGAAAAGTGTTGAGAATCACTGGCCCACACAACCAATATGTACTGAGCTCCTGCCGTACCCTGGACAGAGAATCATGATTCGTGGGGCAGACACTGGCAGGCATTATGTAACGTTGGAGTTTGGGTCCAAAGGAACATGGTGGAGCTCTTTTGACTGAACTGATATTCATGAAGAGGACTGGATTTGGGGATAAGGCAGAAGCTGTTATTGTGACTGAGACATTAGATCAAAGCTTTATCAGCAGCTAAAGGGGTGAATAACAGGGTGGGTCTGGACCACCTTGAATCAAACCAACATGGGTCGCAGAGTCCGGCAGCCTTGAGTTGAGCATTGAGGGGCAGAGTAAAATTTTATTTCTTAGATCACCAAACCACTCACAATCTTACAGCAACTTCCTTATAAAATTCATAACAAAGCACCAACATACCCGGGTTTTTCCTATAACTCTTTTACTATTGTTAAAAATACATGAAAGAATATCAATTGTAAAATAAAGAACTGTTTCCAGTTCTGTTACTAGTGGAACGGTCTATATCAGAATATTTGTTCCACAGATAATCATTATAAACTGTGCATAAAATGTAGAAGTCAACTATCCGAAGACACTGAAGAATTTCCCCAAGTGGTTAGACACTGGGGGGTATTCCATCCTTGAAAGAAGGGGATGCCACTGGATGAAATGTATGTTTGCATGGCTCTCCCCAAGAGCACTCTTTTGTCTGTACTGTGTAGGCTGGCCAGGATGTAGGCAAAGGGCTTTGGTCTTACAGGCTCAGAGTTCAAGGCTTCAGAGTAAACAGAAGCTGAGAGTTGGAAGACAGAGAGGTGAAAGTGTCGTAGAGGGGCTGCCAACTCTCTCAGTATAAACTTCCCCTTAAACCCTTGGTTGATCTCTGAAATCTCCCTGAGACACCAGGGAGCCTGGAAAAAAATAGTTGACAGATTTTAGAGGAAACAGAACTTAGAGTCTGAATTCTGCCAAGTTAGAGTGGCCTAGTGGACTTTGGGGCTTTCCATTGGAACCCCAGAAGGGCTACACTGCAGGAGTGGAGATGATGTCCCAGGATTTGGCATTTTCTCTAGGGCTAAAGGTTAACTTGAAATAGATCTTCTCTAATAACATATGTTGGGTTGTTGGAAGACTCATCTTTTTCTATGCTAAAATGCATGATGACTTTTCTGATGACCCAATAAAATCCTAGTCTCTGAGCCAGCTAGATGGTTTGGCAGTTAAGGTAGCTAGATTGTACAGGGCTGGTCATTTGAGTCCTATACCCATTGGCTTGGAAAACACACAAGGTGCATGCACATGCATGTCTAAAATCCCAAGAAGAGAACGGAGGAGAAGGGATTGTGGTGTGGCCATATACCCTGGGAGTGCTTTCTCATTCCTGGACCCTCTCCCTCCTGTCATCTGTCTCTAGCAAGTGCACATGCCATATAGAAAAAGAAAAAGAAAAAGAAAGTTCTCTGAGATATAATGCATATCTAGTAATATAAGCAATACTACACTCTAGTGATTTAACTGTATGTTAGAACAGAAAAGCTGCCTTCATCATTGAAAGCAATATACAGATTCTAGAGTCCTTACAATTGTTACCCACAATTAAAAATTGCTAGACAGAAAGAAACAGGAAAATGTGATCAGCAGTCAAAAGAAAAAATAGTCAGTAGAAACAGATCTCACGGGACTCAGATGTTGGAATTAGCTGACAATTACCTGGAGTTAATTGTTTTTAAAAAGAAGCTATTAAAATTTTAAAAATTTAATTTATTTATTCATTTATGTTAATTTGACCAGTGAGAGATGGTGGGTGTAAGGGATGGAGGGGAGTGAGAAAGCAAGCTAGCAGGTCCTGGACTTGGACCATTATTGACCATGTGGGAGTGTCCGATGCCTTAACCACTATGCCACCTGCTGGTCCCAGAGTTATTAAAATTGATAAGAACTTGATCAAAATGATGAGCAAGATAGGGAAAAGGAGATCAAAAATAAGAACTAAATGGAAATTCTAGAACTGAAGGGTAAAATATCTGAACTGGAAGTTTTGTTAATGGGTTTAATAGCAAATCAGAAATGACAGAGGAAAGAGT
>NW_006203664.1:642608-658918 GCF_000334495.1 Tupaia belangeri chinensis
AAAGAATCACCCAATCTGTAGAGGAAAAGGATGAGCTGGGATAAAAATCATACAAGGTCTAAGTGACTTGTGGGACAATATCAGGTGGTCTATCCTATGTGTAATTAGAATTCCAGAGAGAAATAAGAAAGAGAGAATTGGGCAGAGAAAATATATGTAAAAAGAAGTCTTAACTTTTCCCAAATGTTGTGAAAACATAAACTTGCAGCCCCAAGGAGCTCAGCAAACCCTGTCGATAATAAATACAAAGAAACTGTACCTGGCTACATCGTCATCAAACTGCTGAAAAGTAAAGAAAGAGAACAAATTGAAAGTAGAGACAAAACACTTTGTAGGAACAATGATACACATGATAACTGACTTCTTTCCCGAAACAATGGAGACCATAAGACAATGGAATGACCTCTTTAATGTGCTGAAAGAATAAAAGAGACAACTGGTCAACTAAAAATTCTATGTCCAGTGAAAAGTATCCTTTTTATATTAAAACTAAAGGAGATATTAAGACATTTTCAGATATTTAGACATTTCAGCTAGATGTTTTACAGATTTTCAGAGACACATCATTTTCATGACAAAATGAAGGAGAAATGAAGACATTTTTCAGATAGTAAGACATTTCTGATAAATCTGGAAACTCAGATATAAAGGAAAGGATGAAGAGCGCTGACAAGGGTGAAATGCGGGTCCATATAAGAAACAATACAGTTTTCTTCTTTAATTTCCACCGAAAGACAAATGGCTGCTTTAGGAAAAAACTATAGCATTATATTGCAAGGTTTTTATTGTATGGAAGTGGAAAATGTATGTCTGGAACAGAACAAAGGACAAGGAGTGGGATAGTATAATTATACTGTTATTAAGTATAATAAAATAAACTGGCTGGTGTCCTGGGTACCCACTTAGTCTGAATGATGGGGAGAGCTACTGGGGGAAGTAGAGGAGAGGGCAGAGGACCTGGAAGCCCCTGACAAGAACATGATCTGCTTAGGACTGGGTGGCCCTTCAGCTTAGGGTAGACCTTTGGGGTCACTAAAATTAAAGTGTTTAGGGCAGGAACTAAGTAGAAATGGGGAGAGATAAAAATTCATTCTGAAACTTTTGGAGGTGGAGGGAAGCTTTTAAATAACAATCTCCTTCCTGCCTTACATTTTGAAGATGAAGACACTTAAGCTAATAACAGCAAAAAATCACTTTTTAGTGAAGGTTTACCTTGTGAGTAACTATATCCAGACTTCAAGCCAGGTCTTCAGTTATAAACCCACACATTTCCCACACCTTTAGTTACAAACCCACACGTTCCCTAACCTCCTCTCTGGGGGCTTTGTGGGATGTTAGTTCTCTAGGTCCTTAGGGTCATCCACGGATCCTCAAAAGAAAGACCCCAGGACTGTTCATCTCTTATTGACCCAGACAACAAAACTATGTGCTGTCGTTTATTGGAGGGACGCATTCTCCAGAACTCCTGATATGGTTTAGAACATAGCACGAAACCTTCATCTTGTATCCATCAGTATATCCTGCTTGGAACATGAAAGAACGCATCTCTCTGGCACCTTATCACTAACAGGATCAGTCATTTCGCAGGGTAGAGCAAGCTGCTGTGTGCTTGCTCAGCGTGGCTGGGAGGATGCCATTTCTGGGGCTGCAGCTCAGCTCCAAGCCTGACTGCAGTGGGGAAGCTTCCAAATTCAGGAGGGAAAAGTCCTCTGGAGCCATTTCACTAGGACCCAGGCATTTTCCCAGTCTTCCTAGAGGGCAATCAGGAGACCCCCATCTCTCCCATCATTCTCCCAGTCATGTCTATGACTGCAAAGCCTTGACTAGGGAAGGTGGTACAGTTAGAGCCATTTACAGGCTCCACTGGGCTGTCATCTTCTTACTTTTGGAAGTTTTTCCCATCATACAGAGCATGCATTTCATGTTAAATGTGGATTTTTTTTTCCTGCTGTAAATAAACTGACTACATTTTTATAATTTTGATTTTGAAATTTTTTGGTCACAAATCTCTCATTTAATTTAGCATTGGTCAATAATTTTCAGATATCTTCAGGAATACTCAAGAATTCTTGCAAGGTGACAAAATCTATTCTAGTGGCTGTTTCTAAATGTAAGGCAATGTTCTACACATTCTAAACTTTCCCATTCATGGAGCTAACACACTTTCTGTTTTGTAAACTTAAATGAAAAATGGTATGACATTTGATGTTGCCGTTTTCTTTTCATACTTTGGAACCTATCATTTTTCTTCTAGGCCTTAAATATTTCATGGGCCTTAGGAATATCTTCTGTCACACCTAATGAATAAAATGATCTGGAATACAAATGAAAGAAGTCCAGAGTCCTGGAGTGCCCATCTCAGTGCTGCCACCTGTTAGCTGTGTGACTTTGGGCAGGGGCGTGGCTCTCCGGGGGCATGGTTTCTTCTGTGGGACAATGAGGGGTAGAATGCAGTACAGTTGATCCTCCATGCTGAGATTTACTTTTTGGAATAGGCTGAATGGCAGGTATAGCCAAGTCCAGAGGAGTTTAGACCTTTGACATATGGTTGCTGGTCATCAGATTCCTCCTACTTGGGAAGTGAAGGGTTAACCAGGCCGAAATGCAAGCCAAGAGCCAGGCCTGAAGGGGCTTCTGTTGCTGAGCAACAGGTGCCTTTTCAGTGCAATGACTCAGAGGAGAGAGGGGTGTGTGAGTGGGCTCGAGCTTCACGGACTTCCTGCCTGTGACGCTGGCTCCTCCATCTGCCTGTTTCCTGGTGTGAGCCTGAGTCACAGCGCAGATCTTCTCCCACCTCCTCTCGGTGGAAGGGGTTGCCTCTAGATGTCTTTGGGCCATACCAGTTTCCAGCAGAGGCAGTGACACCCTCCCTCACCCTGTCAGGTACTGGGACTCTGTGGGAAGGAGCTAGAGCAGTTTTAAGGGATAAAGGTTAGAAACAGCTGCCAGAGCTAGGTCTTCCCTTAGACCCTTCCAGAGTTCTGGGGGTTTACAGGACACAAGCCCCACCCCTTAACTCCTCATCAGGGACCCCAGAAATCTCTGTCTCCATCATCCACCACTCTTCCCCAACCTCTCTATGCTCTAGCCTTGCAGAACTTCTTTTTTTTTACTCTTTTTTTTTTTTGTAGAAGTTTTCGCTACAGGGCGCGTGCACATGCCAGACAGATAGAGAGAGACATAGAGACAGAAAGCGAGTAATCACCCCCCAGGGGGGATGGTCACGCTGCAATCCCTTCTCCTCCATTCTCCTCTCGGGATCTTGGGCACGCATGCACACGCGCCTGGCGTGAGTTTTAAGCCACTGGGTCCGGGACACCAACCGCGGTCGACTACATGGGAGTCCAGCGACATAGCCATTACGCTAACTGCTGGTTCCCGCCCGGCGTGAGTTTTAAGTCACCGGGTCCGGGACATGAACTGCGGTCGACTACGTGGGAGTCCAGCAACATAGCCATTACGCTAACTGCTAGTTCCCATAGCCTTGCAGAACTTCTCACCAATTCTCCAAATGTCTAATTTCCTGCTCCCATGCTTTTGTGCTTTTTAAAAAAAGTTTTATTTATTTATTTCTTGAGAGAGAGCGAGCGAGTGAGAGAGCGAGCAAGCAGACAAGTAACCCAATAGGAGCTTCACACTGTGGTCTGTCCCGTCTTAGCCAGGCTGGGTAATGGACATGTGTACCTGGAATTCTCAATGGGGGCCCTGAATGTGAACCCAGGACCTTTCTCACATGGGTCCAGTTGAGTTACTGTGGCACCACTGCCTGTCCCTAGTTCTTCTGTTTTTATTGATGCCCATTTCTCTTTGGTTTGTTCTTCTGGGAATGTGCTTTTGAGAATGCCTCCTCCTCTGGGAAGCCTTCCCCTCTCTCTTTGGCCCCAGTAACTTCATGCTCAGCTCTGTGTCTCAGGCATTATTTCCTGTCTTGCTGCAGACCTCGGTGCAGCCCTGCCCTATCTGTCCTACCGAGGTCGCTAGCGATCCTGTGGGTAGTAGATAATTCGGTATTGCATAGCTGCTGCCATTCACCAAAACGATCTTCTCTGTTTTTCCTGCCCACGAAGCCAGACCACACTTCTCAGCCTCCCTTGTAGTTGGATCGACCTTACAATGACTTGCTGTAGCCACTTGAATGTGAGCAGAAGCTATGTGTACACCTTCTGGGCTAAGATTGCCTCATCCTATCTTTTCTTTCTTCTTACATCAGTGTTATTGGGGAATAATTTATGTACTATGAAATGCACCCTTTTAAATTGTCCAGGTTGATGTATGTCCTCACTAACAGATTGATATATGCCACTAGCACTGCAGTCAACTGACTGAATGGTCCTATTACCACACAGAGTTTGCTCAGACTCCTTTGCCATAAATCCCTCCTACTCCTAGGCAACCACTGATCTGTTTTCTGTTACCATAGATTCCTTTGCATATTCTAGGATTTCATATAAATGGAATCACTCAACATGATGTTGTCTGTGCTGTCCACTTTCACTTCACATAATGTTTTTTTTTTTTTGGAGAGATTTTCACTGTAGGGCGCGTGCGCTCGCCAGACAGACAGAGAGAGACATAGAGACAGAAAGCGAGAAATCACCCCCCAGGGGGGATAGTCACGCCGCAATCCCTTCTCCTCCATTCTCCTCTCGGGATCTTGGGCACGCACGCACACACGCCCGGCGTGAGTTTTAAGCCACTGGGTCTGGGACGTGAACCGCGGTCGACTACGTGGGAGTCCAGCGACATAGCCATTACGCTAACTGCTGGTTCCCCACTTCACATAATGTTTTAAAAATCCCCCGTGTTGTACCAGTAGGTATTTTTTTTTTTTTTTTGGTCTTTTCTTGTGTGATTATGCCACAATTTGTTTATGCATTCACCTGGCGATGGACATTTGGCTTACCATTCTTGGTTATTGTGGATAAGTATGCTATGAACATTTGTGCCAAGTTGCCATGAAGACTTGTAGTTTTATTCTCTTGGTTACATTCCTAGTAGTGGCATTCATTTATTTCTTCCATTAGCAAGAAAGACAGAGAGACAAAGAAAAGCCCAGGTCCCAATGGCTTCATTGCAGAATTTTAAAGAGGCAACCCCCATTCTACTCACACTGTTTCTAGAGATCCAAAAGGAAGGAACCCTTCCAAATTCGTTCTATGAAGCCTCCATTACCCTCATTCCCCAAAATGGATAAGGATACGAAAAACAAAAGGAAACTACAGTCCTATATCTTTGATGAACATAGATGCAAAAATTCTCAACAGGACACTTGCTAACTGTATTCAACAGCATATAAAAAGGTTATTCATCACCACCAGGTAGGCTTTATTCCAGGGATGCAAGGGTGGTTCAACATACACAAAACAATAAATGTAATACACCATATTATCAAAAAGAAAGATTAAAAACCACATGATCATTTCTATTGATGTGGAAAAAGCATTTGACAAAATACAACATTCCTTTTTAATTAAGACATTCATGGAAATTGGCATAGAAGGATCGTTTCTTAGCATAATAAAAAGCATCTAGGAAAAGAAATCTATAGCTAACATTATACTGAATGGAGAAAAGCTAAAAGCTTTTCCACTAAAAACTGGTACAAGACAAGGCTGCCCACTTTCTCTGCTCCTATTCAATACAGTACTGGAAGTCTTAGCCAATGCGATCAGACAAGAGAAGGAAATAAAAAGCATTCCAATAGGGGAAGAAGAGCTAAAATTATCTCTCTTTGCAGATGACATGATTGTATACATAGAAGACCCAATAGTATCCATGAAAAAACGTTTCGAAGTAATGAATTCATAAAGTAAAGTGGCAGAATACAAAGTTAACTTACAAAAATCTATAGCATTTCTACATACAAACAACAATCAGACAGAGACAGAACTGAAGAAAGTAATCCTGTTTACCGTAGCCGCAAGATGTATAAGATACCTAGGAATAAAACTAACCAAGGAAGTCAAAGACCTCTATAAGGAAAACTATGAAAACTTTAACAAGGAAATTGAAAAGAACACAAAAAAATGTGAAAGAACATCCCATGTTCCTGGATCAGTAGAATTAATATAATCAAAATGGCAATCCTACCCAAATTAATCTGCATATTTAATGCAATCCCTATAAAATTACAAGAGACATTCTACACAGATCTAGAAAAGACAATCATAGAATCTGTCTGGAATCATGAAAGACCCCGTATTTCCAAAGTCATCTTGTGCAAGAAGAGTGGAGTGGGTGGCATCTCATTTCCTGACCCCAAAATAAGAGATGGAGCTGGCTAGATGGATTCTGTCCTGGGTGAGAGTAAGAGACAAAAATTCGCGATGTAAAAGCACAGGGAAGGGGACAGAAAAGCTATTTTGTTTTGTTTTGTTTTTAAGAGAAGAAAAAGTTGGAGGGAAAGAAAAGAGCAAGAGGGAGATGCAGGTCTTTACCTACCTGGCTAGCACTGGGCTCAGGGGCTTGTGGGTAGCCATACATAGAAAGATGAATTTGAACCCCTATCTGTCGCCATTAACAAAAATCAACTCAGAGTGGATCAAAGATCTAAACCTAACACTGCAAACTATAAAACTACTGGTGAAAAGCATGGGGGAAATTGGGAGACATTGGGGTAAGAAAAGACTTCTTAAGCAAGACTCCCAAAGCACAGGCAATAAACCCCAAAATAGATAGGTGGAATTACATAAGATTAAGAAGTTTCTGCACACCAAAGGGCACCAGAATTCGTGTGAATCTACAACCCTCGGAATGGGAGAGAATATTTGTTAACTGTGCCTCAGATAAGGGACTGATAACCAGAATACACAGAGAACTCAAGTGGCTTGCCTGGAAGAAAATGATTGACCCTGTTAAAAAATGGAAAAATGAGCCAAATAAACAATTCTCTAAGGAAGACATGCAAACAGCCAAAAACCATATGAAAAATTGCTCAACATCCTTCATCATAAGGGAGATGCAGATCAAAAACACAATGAAATACCACCTAACCCCAGCCAGAATGGTGAAGATGAAAAAAAAAAATGGTAAGTGCTGAAGGGGGATGTGGTGAAAGGGAGAACATTCCTACATTGTTGGTGGGAATATAAATTGGTCCAGCCACTGTGGAGAACAATATGGAGTTTTCTCAAAGACCTTCAAATACAACTACCATATGATCCAGCAATTCCACTCCTGGATATCTACCCAAAGGACAGGAGAATGCTCAGTTGGAAAGGTGCTGGCACAACTATAGTTATTGTAGCATTATTTACAATTGCTAAGACATAGAACCCAAATATCCACAAACAGATGAAAGGATTGAGAAAGTGTGGCACATATACTCCATGGAACATTATTCAGCCATAAAAAACAACAAAGCCCTGGAATTTGATAGAAAGTGAACGGATATGGAAGATTTATTACTGAGTGAAGTAAGTCAGGCTATGAAAGAGAGACATTGTATGTCTCCACTTAACGTATACTGACTGTTCGCACTCTATGGTAGAGACCGAAAGACTGGAGGACATAAAAGCATTAAATATTGTTATAGATGCTAGAGACAAAGTGGAAGGAGAGTGTGTGTGTGGGGAAGGAGTGTAGGAAAGGAAATTTAGGGAAAAAATAGAGATGTAAGATATTTGTGGGACACAGATAAGATGAGGATGTGTATAGAATAGTATTCTCAATTAGACTGAGGTGAATATCATGCTGGGTAAAGTCTCTTTACAATCTAAATGATGTATAGTGATTGAATGTATAAATAATAATAATAATAATAATAATAATAAAAGGAAAAAAAGAGAAAGACAGAGAGAGAAAAAGAGAGAGACATACAGAGAGAGATAGCACCCCCAAAAGGGTCTTAATGCCACAATTACCCCTAGTCTCAGCCAGCCCCAGGTCATGGGCACATGCCTGCTTGATATATTCAGGAAGGTCTCTGGATATAAACTAGAACTTTCCTATGTGGGTCAGCCTCAGAGTTGCATTTTATCATTCACCATCATCAGACCCCTAAGTGTGTTTGTAACAGTAAGAAAAGGTCACATTGTTTTATGGTGGTTGTAGCATTTCAAGTTCAGCAATACATGACAATTCGTGTTGCTCTCCACTGTACTTACACTTGCTAATATCAGTCCATTTAATTTTAGCCATTCTGATGAGTGTGTCTTGGTAGCTCAATGTGATTTTAATTTGTATTTCCTTGATGACTAATGCAATCAAGCATAGTTTGGTGTACTTCTTGGCCTTTGTATAGCCTTTTTTGTAAACACCTTAAAATCTTTTGCCCATAAAAATTTGGGGAGGTCTTATTACTTTCTTAGCGTTTTTTTGGATGCTTGTTCTTTATCAGACATATGGATTACAAAAATGATTTTTAAAATTTTGTATTATGGCCATAATCTTGTTTATATTACATTGAATCACATATTACTTTACAGTGTATTACATTTCTTTTTTCAGAAGGAATATCATTCATATCAGTCAATACAAAGACATGGGGCTGGTATATTTTTCAAGTTGCTGGGTATGGGACTTGAACCATGCTGTCATCCATGTGCGATCCAGCCACCTTAATCACCATGCCACCAGCTGTTTTTAAATTTTGTTACTATGTGATTCTCTTCTTTTTAGCTTATCAACCATAAGCATGAAGGAAGCTCTCCTTGGAATGGAACTGCTTCCACAGCTGTGTATTAGTAGGTAAATTATAAAGGTCACTCAATTTGGAGTTCTCTCTTTTTTTATTGCACTTCTAAGCAGTGTGTGTGATACATACCACAGAGACTGGAAAGACCATCTTTAATAAATAATCTTCTTAATTGTAGAGAATTTCTGATAATGAACTGACAAAACGCTAAGCCAGGCCTTTGATGAGTCCCACAGGAGCACAGATCCATTGCTTCTAATCTGAAGAATGAGTCCCCTGGAGCGGTCTAGCCTCTGTAGGGCACTTGATAGCCAGGCTCACCAGGGCTCCACGACTGCACAGAGAAATCCTTTTTTCATTCTCTTTTGGAACACCCAGTCTTGCCAGCAGAGAGGGCACAAGGGACATGTAGCAGTTGTGGAGGGAATGCGTAAGTTTTCCCCAGACAGATCACAATCGTCTTGTTTCCAGCTCGACAGTTAAGACAGGTGTCTCTCACCTGGTCCCTGCAGGTGGTACGTGTATTGTCCCAGCTCCACTTGGCCACTACATTTGTGAAAGAGAACATTTTGTTCTCTCCCCACCCCCAGCCACCGATCCTTACATTAACTTTGGAGCCTGTGCTTGCTCCTGGAGTGAGAGGACAGGGTGCAGAGCTCCTTGGCACCTTCCAGGATGGCCTTGGAGGCAGTGCAAAGCCTGAGGCCCAAGTTTATTTTTATTAACCATAGAATAGAAACAAAAAAATAGTGATACAGGTCCAGCCCCACAGTGTAGTGGTTAAGGAAACTGGATCCCACATGGCTGATTATGGTTCAAACCCCAGCCCCAGTGACATGATGAATATACTGGGTGAATATGCATGTGTGTATGCATGGCCAGAACCCTGACAGGATGGAGAGATGGAGAAGGGATTGCAATGTGATCATGCCCACTGGGGATGCTTTTTCCTCCTTCTCTCTCTGTTTCTCTTGCAATTAAAAGAAAAAAAATGCAAACATAATGAGGGAGGAAGAAGATTATCTTTTTAAAATTAATATATGTATATATATATATGTATGTATATGTGTATACATATATACATATGTGTGTGTGTACATATATATTTAAAGTTTGCTATAGTGTGTGTGTGCTTGCCAGAGAATGACAGCAGGTGGGGGTGGGGAGTGGGAAATCACCTAGAAAGGGAAATGGCCGTGCTATAATCCCGTCTCCTCAGTCCCCCTCTTGGGATTTTGGGCACACATGCACACATGTGTGTTTTTCAAGTCACTGGTCCTGAGGCTAGAACCATGAAGTCGACCATTGGGGATCAAGCTGCTTTAACCACCACACCACATTGAAGAAGGTGAGACTCCATCTTGGAGGAGCGACTCCATTATAAACTCCATTAAGTTCCTATGACTAATAACTCAGGGCTGATAGCTGTCTAAGGTTTCTGCCCTCCAACAAACTTACTGCCCTCCCTGGAGCTTCAGGGTAACCTGAAAACCTTGGGTAGATTAGTACCTTAAATAGATTAGTACTTTGAATAGATAGGTACCTTCAATAGGTTAGACTTCTGCTTCTTTGACTCCTCCCTTTGACTGTGTAGGGCAGGATCTGAGCCCAGTCCCCAGCCTGAGACCTCCTTGTTCCACAATTCTCCTATAAAAGACTGTGTCCAACTCCCAGTTGGGGCTGGAGATTTTGAGCGTTAACTCCTCCGCACCCGCTGGTGTAATAAACAGTTCTAATCTCTCTGAGTGCTGCTTCCCATTCCTTGGCGTCTGGTTTTCTGCAACGTCGTCACCTCTGGCCCTCTTTGCTGTGATCACTTCCTATTTCCCTCTGCCCTCTCTCATGGGTAACTACTATCCTGAATTTTATATCTAACATTCTCTAGCTTTCTTTTGTGATTTTATCACATGCGTGTGTCTTTAAATGGTAATTTATGGTTTGTTCTTTTTTCCATTTTTTAAAGTTTATTTTTTTAAATTGACATTAAAGCGCTGTACATATTTACAGCATTCAAAACAGTTTTCCCTAGCATGAATACAGTGCACAGTAGTCAAGACACAGATATTGCCATGCACATCATCGTCAATAGGTGACTTTTCATTTTCATTTCTGTTAGACTTTTTTTCCCACTGATCTCCTCCTTCCTGTCCCCTATTACCCACCCCCTCCTAGACTGTCTCCAGTATCTTCATTTGCCCTCTCTGTGGTTTGTACTTTTGGTAGCAATTTATGAGTTTCAAGAACATTTTTTTACCTTTTACCTTTTAAAATTCAATTTTTAAATTTAAATTTTACATTTAAAATTCATCGTGAAGGTAAACATCAATAATCATTTTTAAAGAATTACTTTATTTAATTTTATTTATTATTTTAAAATTTGACCAGAGGGAGACAGAGTGAGATAGAGGGAAAGTGAGAAAATAAGCCACCAGGTCTAGGACCTGAACTGTGGTCAGCCAAGTAGGAATCCAGAGCCTTACCCACCATGCCACTTGCTGGTCCCAACTTCAATATTAGAATATTTTCATTTTCCCAGAAAGAGTCTTTGTGTTAGTTTTCTGTCATTAAAAAAGCAAAACAGAATGGGCCCAGCCAATGGTGTAATGGTAAAGGCAGTTAGATACAACATGGCTGACTGCATGGTTGGAATCCTCGAACCTGAGGCTTGAGAAACATGGTGGACACGTAAACAGGCATGCCTAGAAGGAGGGAGACATGGAAGAGAAGGGGTTGTGGTATGACCATCCTCGATAGGGGATACTTTCTCCTCTCACTTTCCCCCTGTTCCGGTCTCTCTTGGCAAGCATATGCACCCTCTGGCAAAATTAAAAGCCAAAACAAAAACAATTCTAGTGGGTATAAAATGTAGTTCACCATTGTTTTAATTTGTACTTTCTGATGAATATTGTTATTGGACATTTTTCATATCCTAGGGGCTATTCATTTATTTCCTTATGTGCAATGTCTTTTTAACTCTTTTTGCCCACTTTTAAAGTTGTGCTGCTTGTCTTTTTGTTGTTAGTTTGTAGGAGTTTCTTGAATATTCTGGATACGAGTCCTTTGTTAGATAGTTATATTGATATTCTCGGTTTGTGTCCTGCCTACTAATTTTGTTAGTATAGTATTTTGATGAGCATAAAATTTAATTTTAATGAATTTGATTTAATTTTTTTCTTTTATGATAGCTGATTTCTGGGTTCTAAGTTTTTGTTTATCACAAATCTTAAGCTTATGTTTCTTCTGGAAGCTTTCTGGGTTTATCATTTGTGTTGATTTTTGTTTATGGAGTAAGGTAGTAGTTGAGTTTTTGTTTATACATATGTATATACATATATATATAGATCCAGTTGTTCTAGTACCATTTATTAAAAAAAAAAACTTTCCTTTTCCCTATTGAGTTGTCTTCTTTAAGTACATCTGAAGTCTAGTAACTTCTCAATTCATTTCACTTTATCTATTGCTAACCATTCATCTTCTGAAATTTTGAGCCACTGCACTGCTTAAAAATCTTCCTCAACTCCTTAGAGAAATCGTAGAAATTCAGTTTAAGAAAACTTTAAGAAAGACCTTTAAGAAAGTTCTTTTAGTTCAATAACTCAATGAACAGGGTAGAGTAGCTTCACTCTTCCATTCAACAGAATGTTCATAATAATACAGTACAAATGTTTATACCCTTTTTATTTGTGACGATCCAATCCAGTTGACAGCAGATTAACTGGCTATACTACTTAATAATATTCAGAACACAACCTGCACATTTCCTGTCTTTCACTCATGGCCATAATGCTGTGCAAATCCAGAGGGCACCATTTATAAAACAGCCTATACCAAGGTACCCTCAATAGTTTAGAAATAGCCAACACTTGGGAAGCCATATGGGATAATCCTACGTCTACCTGTATTAATATCTCCACAAGGAATGCCATCTTCCCACTTCATCTCTGCTTCTAATATGCTAACCATCTCTCTGGGCCCATGTCTTCCACAAAATCTCTCCTGTTTCCTGCATTGGTCTTAACTCTTTCTCTGCAATTTCACTTCATTTTGATTATGACTCTTTTTAGCCTACTCTGTTTCTAGAGCAATGAGTTAGTTATGCATGTTAGTTATTACCAATACTAGATTATATACTCCCTAAGAAATGTGTAGTAGTTTTGGATTCACATTCTCTTCTACACAGCTCTTAACTTGTTGTCAAAATCAAAACAAGTGCTTAAATAATTGTTGACTGGAAGAAAAAATTGACCTTGGGGCCAGCAGGTGGCATGGTGATTAAGACATTGGACTCCCACATGGCTGACTGCATTTCAAGTCCTAGACCTGGTGGCTTTCTCTCTCTCTCTGGTCAAATTGAAGAAGAATAATAACAAATAAAAAAATTAAATAAATAATTCTTAAAAAATGTATTAACCATACATGTGGGACTATTTGGGGATTTTATATTCTGTCCTATTTATCTGTTTGCCTATTTTTATACCCAAACCATACTAACCATACTAACTTGATTATAATTGCTTCACAGAAAAACTTGAAGTTAGTTAAAGTTCTCCAATTTTATTCTTCTTTTTCTATACAGTTTTGGTTATTCTAGGTAACTTGCACTTCCATATATATTTTCAAATCAATTTGTCAGTTTCTTCAAAAATTTTTCTTGGAATTTGGGGGGGTTGTGATCTGTAGATCAATTTGAGAAATGGCACTAATTTAAAAAAATTTGCCATAGGAGAGACAGAAAAAGAGAAAGTGAGAAAAGATTACCCCACCCTCACAGGGCAAAGTCATGTTGTAATCCCTTCATAAACAAATAAATTATACCTCCTTGTGTAATTTTGGACACACACACACACACACACACACACACACACACACACGTACCTGGAGTGTTTTTTCAATTTGCTGGATGTGGGACTTGAGCTGCATAATTGGCCATGTGAGACCCAGCTGCCTTAACCTTCAGATCACAGGCTGGTCTGAGACCTGACCTGACCCTAACAAATCAAGTTTTTCAGTCTATGAACATAGTATATCTTTCTCTTTATTTAGGTCTTCTTTAATTTCTCTCAGCAATCTTTTCAGTATAGAGGTTTTGCACCTTGTTAATTAGATTCTTTTCTAGGTATTTATTTTTATTAATTCTATTGCAAATGGTAATTTAAAAGTTTTTCTATTTCAAATTTTTATTGCTAATATGTTTCCCAATTATTTATTTTTATATAATATCATCTTATCCTACAAGATTGATAAATTCAATTATTCTGCTATACTTTTAGAGATTCTATATATTATTCTCTGTACATTTCTACTTCATTTGCGAATAATGACAGATTGACTTCTTAATTTCCCACAGGTATGGCTTTCATTTTTTCCCCCTTATTATACCATCTAAACTTCTAGTACAGTTTTGAAGATACTTGTCTAACAACTTTGTTGTTGATGTAGAAAAGCATCGATGTTTTGCTATTAGGTAAGATGTTGTTAGAACTAGATATTTAATAGATGCTTGAATCAGATTAAGAAAATTTTATTTATAGTTTTCTTTTTCTAAAATGAGTGTTGAATTTTGTCTAAAACTTTATTTGGGGAACAACAGATGGTGTAATTGTTACATTTCCTGGACTACTACATAGTAAACTGCTGTTCGAATCCTGGACCTGGTGGTTTAAAACTCATGTCAGGCATGGGTGTGTGCATACTCAAAACCCAGAGTGGAGAATAGAGGATAAGGGAGTGTGGTATGGCCATTCCTCTTAGGGGGTGATTTCTTGCTTTCTGTCTCTCTTTCTCTCTCTGTTTCTTTGGCAAGAGCATGCACTCTACAGCAAAAATCTTTTTTTTTTTTTAAGTTTTATTTGAAGTCTATGATTTTTCTCCTTTATTCAGTCAGTGTTGTAAACTACATTGATTTTTTTCCTTCTGTATTCTAATAATTTTGTGCATTCCATTACTTTCTTATGAGATATTTTTGCTATAGGCTGTGTGTACTTGCCAGAGACACAGAGTGAGACAGAGAGAGAAAGTGAGAAGCCACCCTCCCTTAGGGAGGATAGCCATACTGCAATTCCTTCTCATCCATTCTCCTTTTGGGATTTTGATCATGCATGCACATACACCCAGTGTGAGTTTCAAGATGCTGGGTCTGGGACTTGAACCATGGTTGGCTGGCTATGTGAGAGTCCAACACCTCAACCATCATGTCACCTGCTGGCCCCAAATTTCACTCATTAAAAAAAAACAAACTTTTGGGACCAGCAGTTAGCGTTATTAACCATACATGTGGGACTATTTGGGGATTTTATATTCTGTCCTATTTATCTGTTTGCCTATTTTTATACCCAAACCATACTAACCATACTAACTTGATTATAATTGCTTCACAGAAAAACTTGAAGTTAGTTAAAGTTCTCCAATTTTATTCTTCTTTTTCAATACAGTTTTGGTTATTCTAGGTAACTTGCACTTCCATATATATTTTCAAATCAATTTGTCAGTTTCTTCAAAAATTTTTCTTGGAATTTGGGGGGGTTGTGATCTGTAGATCAATTTGAGAAATGGCACTAATTTAAAAAAATTTGCCATAGGAGAGACAGAAAAAGAGAAAGTGAGAAAAGATTACCCCACCCCCACAGGGCAATGTCATGCTGTAATCCCTTCATAAACAAATAAATTATACCTCCTTGTGTAATTTTGGACACACACACACACACACACGTACCTGGAGTGTTTTTTCAATTTGCTGGATGTGGGACTTGAGCTGCATAATTGGCCATGTGAGACCCAGCTGCCTTAACCTTCAGATCACAGGCTGGTCTGAGACCTGACCTGACCCTAACAAATCAAGTTTTTCAGTCTATGAACATAGTATATCTTTCTCTTTATTTAGGTCTTCTTTAATTTCTCTCAGCAATGTTTTCAGTATAGAGGTTTTGCATCTTGTTAATTAGATTCTTTTCTAGGTATTAATTTTTATTAATTCTATTGCAAATGGTAATTTAAAAGTTTTTCTATTTCAAATTTTTATTGCTAATATGTTTCCCAATTATTTATTTTTATATAATATCATCTTATCCTACAAGATTGATAAATTCAATTACTCTGCTATACTTTTAGAGATTCTATATATTATTCTCTGTACATTTCTACTTCATTTGTGAATAATGACAGATCGACTTCTTAATTTCCCACAGGTATGGCTTTCATTTTTTTCCCCCTATTATACTGTCTAAGCTTCTAGTACAGTTTTGAAGATACTTGTCTAACAACTTTGTTGTTGATGTAGAAAAGCATCGATGTTTTGCTATTAGGTAAGATGTTGTTAGAACTAGATATTTAATAGATGCTTGAATCAGATTAAGAAAATTTTATTTATAGTTTTCTTTTTCTGAAATGAGTGTTGAATTTTGTCTAAAACTTTATTTGGGGAACAACAGATGGTGTAATTGTTACATTTCCTGGACTACTACATAGTCAACTGCGGGTCGAATCCTGGACCTGGTGGTTTAAAACTCATGTCAGGCATGGGTGTGTGCATACTCAAAACCCAGAGTGGAGAATAGAGGAAAGGGAGTGTGGTATAGCCATTCCTCTTAGGGGGTGATTTCTTGTTTTCTGTCTCTCTTTCTCTCTCTGTTTCTTTGGCAAGAGCATGCACTCTACAGCAAAAATCTTTTTTTTTTTT
>NW_006203664.1:659508-679926 GCF_000334495.1 Tupaia belangeri chinensis
CAAGATCCCGAGAGGAGAATGGAGGAGAAGGGATCGCGGCATGGCCATCTCCCCTGGGGGGTGATTTCTCGCTTTCTCTCTCCCTCTCTCTGTCTGGCGAGCACACAAGCCCTATAGCAAAAAGAAACAAAAAACAAAAACAAAAACAAAACAAAACAAAACTCTCCAAAAAAAAATGCCTTTCAACTTGTTTCTTTTCCAACTTTTTTCAAATACTAAATCAATTTTGTCTTTTTGTGATAAAGGACATTTGGTCATGATATGCTGTATCATATACCACTATGCTTAATTTGTAATGGCTTGGTAAGGGTTTAAAAAAACCTCTTTAATCATGAGTAATATTGGATATAATTTTATTTCCTTATACATGCTGAACATCTGTAATCCAAAGATCTGAAATTTGAAGTGCTCCAAAATCTGAAACTTTTGCCATAGGGCGGGTGCCACCACGCCCCAAAAATCTGAAACTTTTGAGTGCTGACATGATGGCATGAGTGGAAAATTCCTTATCTAACCTCATGTGATGGATCACGGTCAAAACAGTGCAGTACAAAGACATTGTATAAAATTCAGGCTAGCTGTTCAGGGAGTATATGAGATTTAACCAAATTTTATCTTTGGTCTTGGGTCTAATCCTCAAAATATCTCATTATATATATGCAAATATTCCAAAATCAAAAAACAAAACAAAACAAAAAAACATTAAAAAACCCAAAAAACAAAAACAAAAAAATCTGAAATCTGAAATAGTTTCTGTTTCAAGCATTTCGAATAAGGAATACTCAACCTGTAATGACCTTAGTCAGTTTTTGGTGTCAAAGTTATACTAGCTTCAAATTTGAAGTGCTCCAAAATCTGAAACTTTTGAGTGCTGACATGATGGCATGAGTGGAAAATTCCTTACCTTACCTCATGTGATGGATCACAGTCAAAACAGTGCAATACAAAGACATTGTGTAAAATTCAGGCTAGCTGTTTAGGGAATATATATGAGACTTAACCAAATTTTATCTTTGGTCTTGGGTCTAATCCCCAAGATATCTCATTATATATATGCAAATATTCCAAAATCAAAAAACAAAACAAAACAAAACAAAAAAACATTAAAAACCCAAAAAACAAAAACAAAAAAATCTGAAATCTGAAATAATTTCTGTACCAAGCATTTTGAATAAGAAATACTCAACCTGTAATCATCTTAGTCAGTTTTTGGTGTCAAAGTTATACTAGCTTCAGTAACTGAGTTTAAAAATATTCCTTTACCTTTGATTTTTCTGAAAGTTTATTATTGGTATTATCTCTTTCTCATGTTCAGTGAAATTCACTACTAAAGCCACCTAGACTTGAAATATTCTTTGTGGGAAAGTTTTTGTTCAAGAATTAAAAATTACTCAATAAATATAGGGCTATTTAGACTTACGATTTTGTGTTTTAGTGAGTTACCTTTTACAAGGAGTTGTCCATTTTATCTAAGTTGCCAATTTATTGGCATGAAGTTATTAGTAACACGTTTTTAACATAGCTGTCAAAACTGTAGTTATATCATATCTTTAATTCTTAATACTAATAATGCATTTTTTTCTTCTTATTTCCTTGATTTATCTTGTTTGAGGGACTATAGCTTTTATTAATCTTTTAAAAGAAATAACTTTGATGATTTTCATTATTGTTTACCTAATTTTTATTGATATATCATTGATTTTTGTCTCTTCTTATTGTTTTTTATTGCTTGCTTAAACTGAGTTTCATTTGCTCTATTTTTTGCATCTGTTGATGAGTACTTAAATCATTGATTTTTTTCCCTTTTGTTAATATAGGCACTTAATGCTCTAACCTACTTTCCAACCTCTGCTTTAGTTGGATCCTACAAATCCCCTTTCGTTAACATAGGCACTTAAAGCTCTAACCTACCTTCCAACCTCTGCTTTAGTTGGATCCTACAAATTTTAATATGTTTTGCTTTCACTATCATTTAGCTTGATATATTTTCTAATTTCCTTGCAATTTCTTTATTGAACTCTGGGTTACTTAAAAGTGTTTTCTTTAATTTTTTGATATTTGGTTATTTTTTAAAGATGACTTATGGTTATTATTTTCTAATTGAATTCTGTTAATTTATCAAAGACTATAACTTACATGATTTCAATCTTTGAAGGTTTTCTGAGACATGTTTTATGGTCAGCTATTTGGGCTGTCTTGGTGAATATTCCTTGTGTATCTGAAAGAAATGTGAATGATGCTATTAGATAGAAATCTACAAAGGTCCATCCGGTCAAGTTTGTGGGTAGAGAAATCTTCTGTGTTCTTTTTTAAAAAAATATCTATTTATTTGTGTAATTCCATTTGTTATTATTATTTTCTTTTTAACTTGACCAGAGAGAGACATACTCAGAGAGAAAGGGAAAGTGAGAAAGCAAGCCACCAGATACAGGACTCGAACTGTGGTCAGCCATGTGGGAATCCAGCACCTCTAACCACCATACCAACTGCCAGCCCCAAAATCTCCTGTATTCTTACAGGTATGGTAAGTATGAGGATTGATCAGGATGACATGCTTTAAAAAAATTTATTTTTGAGTGGAATTTGGCTGGCGAGGATTTACAAGGAGCTAAGCTTCAATGTAACACTCCCAGTCAAGACCCACGATGTGACATTCAGTGTATCTAAACCAGTGGATGAACAGGCAGAGCTGTGGCCAAGATTGCCTGACTTGTCTAATTCAAATAGAGCTATGGGCCTATTGTGTGTATATCCTATTTCTGGGGGCTCAAGGAAAGAGGATAGACTGTTACCAGGAGTCCGGATATTGCCCTGTGAGTGTACCATGCGTTGTGCCTCTTTCTTTTAAAACTAAATTTGCTTAGTGAGACAGGATCTTCCTTGGCACCTTACATAACAGACTCTATTGTCTTGGCATTGAGCATGCTTGTTGGGTATGGTATGTGGAGACTGAGCAGTTCAGTGGGCAGTGCACCCAGGGATTGAGCATGGTTGGTGGTAGCTCACCTGGGGATCGCTAGTCTTCAGCGGTTGGCTCACCTGGGGACTGAGCATGCTTTTTTAAACTGCTTGATTTTAATACTTGATCCTCCTATCCTGTGTGACTACTGGCTTCCAGGAGTCATTAAATTACAGATTGGTAGAGTGCAGTATTATCCAGACAAGCCATTCATTATACCAAAAAGGAACATGATGCTCAGAGAAAGTTAAGGAATTGGTCAACATCACATGGTTAGTCAGTCTAAGTGTAGGCATAAGTCATTCTCCTGCCTTTTCTCTATGATGTGGACTTTTGCAATCTTTCATTCATTCAGATGATCCATTATGGCTGAAATCCCAGGAGTGTTCAAAGAGGATCAAGATAAAGATGTTTCTTTTTCCTCTTAGGAAACCTCTCTTTTCAGGATCCCTGTTGGAGAGCAGGTGGACGGAGAGTAAATGCCCACCCCTGCCTTGCTGTCTCTTGGTGGTAGTGAATCAAGGATGAATTGTTTCCCTTAAGGAGTGATTTATTCAGATCTGAGGTCAGAGTGTATGAAAAAGAGCAGAGGGGAATGCTGCCCAGGAATTTTCAGCTTAATTGCCCTGATCATTGAGAAGGCAAAGAGGAGAGGAAAACCCTTTGGGGTATGGGTAGTTGTTGTGTACAGAAATCATATTGCACTTGTTGCAAAATGTTTGCAAACTGCCACGTATCGTTGGGTGAGTGTGTGCACGTGCCTGTTTTAGTTACAGCAATTTATTCAGCTTATCTCTCAATCTGTCGAAAAGTGGTGTTGCCATGAAGGGCTGATGGTTTGTTTTTTCTCCTTAAGCAAAACGTAAATTATCTGGCCCATTAATATCCAGACGCTCTAATCTGTTATTAGAGGAGAAAAGTAAAAATCCTGCACCAAGATGAATGTTTGCTTTTAAGGTGATTAATAATGTGCAGCTGCCTGTACATTCATCACTCTGCCAGTGGCCTCGGTGGGGAAAGAAGGAAGGAAACAGATGGGGAATATTGTGGACTACTGCTCAGCGCTCACTTAAATGATCCCTCTGGCATCTCCCTTCTTCCAGAGCCTTCACTAACTCCCTACTGCCATTATCATAAAGGCCAAACTTCTAGTTCTCAGGGAACTGGCCACACCCTGCCTGTATGGCATAGCATAGCATCTATGTGCCTAATCCTGCACCACAGGGGAGACAGGAGAAGAAGAGGCAGGGCTTTCTGCTCAGAATTTTCTATGCATCAGGAAAACCAAGAAGAGGTCATGAGGATTAGTATCCAACACAAGAAAGTGAGGCATCAGGTATTTGGCTGATGGAGAAGACTGCAAGGACTGTCAGAACCAAGAGAGGGAGAAGTTGATGTGTTGGGTTGGGTGGTCAGGGAATGCTTCCAGGAGGAAGAACACGAGCCTTGGAAAATCACAGAGATCGACTGTTGAACACCTTTCATGCCAAGCATCATGTTAGTGTTTTTTTTTGTATATTGTTGCTTCTCTATCTGACAGCCATGCAAGGCAGTTATTGCTCTCCCCTCTGTGTGAATGAGAACCATGTGGCTCAGAGGGGCGAAGGCACCTGCTGGATGTAACAGTGTGTGCGGGGCAGAGCCAGAATGAACTTTCAATACAGGGAGGCTCTAAAGGCTGAGTGTGAATCTAGGGGTTCTCTGATTGTTCTAAGCAGATAGAAGAAGCCATAGATGGCAGAGATTGGTGTAAGACTCTAGGCTGGGCATGCAGGACACCGAGAAAAGTGAGACAGACTGGCCTTGCTTCCTGGAGCTTGGGAGAAGAGTGGTGTAGGACTCTGTAGACAGAAACTCCCTTCCTATCAAGAAACCTGCAAGATTGGGGAGCTCAGAGGAGCTGTGGAGCCAAGTCCTGGGGCAGCTTTGATGTGAGGCAGAAGGGCCATGAGCAGGAGCAGTGAAGCACAGGCTGGTCTTCACCTTAGCAGGAAACACTGTGTTCCCTGGGTGTTAGGACTTTCTCCTTCCATTCTGGACATGATTTGCTCAAGTCCACCCCTGTGTTAGACTGCAAGCTCCAGGAAGCAAGGCCAGTCTGTCTCACTTTTCTCAGTGTCCTGCATGCCCAGGCTAGAGTCTTACACCAAGAGGGTGCTTGGTAAATACATTTTGGGTGGTTGGTGAAGATGCTGCCAGCAGGACTGGCCACAGTTGCCTTCCTACCATTAATGCTGCCACCATATACATCAATCAGACCTATTCCTGTCTTAGTCCATTTCTTCTGGGATTGGAAGAGATGACAATAAGCTCAGAAGAATGGACTAGGTCCATCAGCAGCTAGAAAGGGTGGAAGCCCTTCGAGAACTCAGGACAGTAATTTCATCTTCTGAATCAAAGTTGTTCTAAGATCAGAAAACAAGCAAGCAAACAAAAAAAACCCCAAAAACATGTTTCAAACAGAGGAAGCAGAAAACAGGAAAATCATCAAAGGCATGAGCAGGTCCAGAGTAACCCAACCAAGGATTTTGGACTTCTTGTGGAAAGGGGGAGCTTCTGGCACACTGGAGACCAGGGAGTGCCTAACCAAATATGTTTTACACTAGACATGTCAGAAAGATGTCACTGGAGGCAATGCAGTGACCACCTGAGATATGATGTGACCTGAGCTAAGGAGAGAGGCTGATGTGAACAGTCCAGATTGAACTTTCTTTCCAAAGTGGAAGAAGAAAGCCCCAACACCTAGGGGACACAGTGTTTCCTGGTAATGCAAGGTTCAGGGTGGGACTGGAGAGAAGAGGCTATTGGCCGACTAAGTGCATCTTCTGTTGTATAGTTGAGGTCACCTGACTCATCATGATGGACTTAGAACCACCAGACACACCATATGTCTGAGGGAATCTAGTGGCAGAAAAAGAAGGGAGGCAAACAAATTCATGACACGTAGATAATACCACCACCATCTCTACCACCATCCCTTAATAAATTCCAGTGTAGTTTATGTCTTCTATTTTATTTGCCAGAGACTTATCTTCACTGGGGAGCTGGTCTTCTTCTATCCTATGCAGTTCTGGTGGCACTATCAATCTCAGTGCTTCCTGTACAACCTGGCTACATGGTTAGTTCAACTCTGCCCACAGGGATTGGTCTAAAAGGTGGGGGTATGACTCAGGGAGGACCAATCAGATCTCTCTCATATTGGGTTGCTAGGCAAAATACAGGACACTCAATTAACTTTGAATTTTGGATAAGCCACAATATTAGGTGAAACTACTTATGGCCACCTTTGCTACATATATCTGCTCATAGTGGAGAGAATGAGGACAATCCACGAGAGATGCCTACTTGTAACCAGGATGAATAAGGAACAGGTTTTGAGAACATTGTTTGAGTATTTGACCCTGGTTAAGTCTTAAGCCAACTCTAGCTCTGGACATTCCAATGCTGTGAGTCAATAAATTTCCTTTCTTGACTAAGTTTTTCAGAGTGTGTTTCTGCTAAAGGCAAAGGATGAATGAGGAACAGGTTTTGAGAACATTGAGTATTTGACCCTGGTTAAGTCTTAAGCCAACTCTAGCTCTGGACATTCCAGTGCTGTGAGTCAATAAATTTCCTTTCTTGACTAAGTTTTTCAGAGTGTGTTTCTGCTAAAGGCAAGCAAGATTCCTAAAAGTGCCAGAAATTGGTACCTGGAATTGGAGTGTTAGAAGTAATGGGCTGTTCAATGTGGCATAGCTGAGCTAAGGAAGAATGGGTCACAGGGGAATCCCCTCTCTGCAGCTGGGTAGCTGATACCCCTGGTAATCAGTAGCAATTCAGCTTTTTAAATTGTCACCAAGTGCTTACTGAGGATGGCACTTCAGGGGATTGGTTGACAATTTGGGGGTATTAAAGCATGTTAGCTACTTCTTGTGGCCTATTGGGAGGCCCTAGTCTACAATAAACATGGTCTAGGCAGCCCAGTTGGAAAACAGACAGGGAGAAGCAGGCAGCGTTGACAGTAGACACCCTCTTTTCTCCTTTCTTTAGCTACTCTTGATGGGATAAGCCATATCCTTGTAGAATTGCGAAAGCAGGATTTCTTGTCTCTAGCTAACATAGGAAGGTAGAAAACCTGGCAGAAATATAAGACTAGATGAGAGTGAACCAGCTGGTGACTTGGTGTTTAAGGTGTCTGGATCCTGCATGGCTGACTAGGTGGTCCTGGACCAGTGGCTTGAGAAACACACTGGTTGGTTGTGTGTGTGTGTGTGTGTGTGTGTGTGTGTGTGTGTATGCCCAAAATCCTGAAAGGAGAGAGAAATAGAAAAGAGATTGCTGTGTGGTCATCCCCCATTGGGGATTCCTTCTCACTTTTCTTCTCTCTCTCTCTGTCTTTCCCTCTTGAGTGCACACGCCCCTTGGCAAACTGCTAAAATAAAATAAAATAAGATAAAATAAAATAATAAAGAAAAAGAAAGAAAGAAAAGAAGGGGAAAAAAGAAAGATTGGAATGGGAAGCACCCATTCCAATCGGTGATTACTAATCCCCCAGACAATTCTTCAAGTGGCCCCTGTCTTTTGGAATAAATTATACCATAATTATAAAGTGCATTCCTGGGATGCAGCCTGGAGGCAGGGGGGCAGATTGGACCTGCTTTAGAACAATTTTTTTTCCTGACCATGGTCCTCCAAGCTTGTAAAATATTACTTAATATTCTAGTTCTAGCCTATTTTTTATTCCAATGAGTTAGACATTATTATTATTATTATTATTATTATTTCATATGGTCATAGCTTAGATCTAGCCAACTATCTAATATCTTTCCTCATACTCTACCTCACATTTTGGACTTTTCACTAGGGACTATTTTTCTCTTACAGAAAGCACAAGCTTTAGAATTTCCTGTGGTAGGGATCTTACAGAAGTAAGTTCTCTCTTTCAGTTGTCTTCTTTTTAGCCCTTTTACTTAAAGGAAACTTTCTGGACATAGAATTTCAGGACAGAGTACTTTCCCTCAGTATGTTGAAGATAATCTTTAAATGATTTCATATTTTGTTGTTGTGTTTGAGAAATTGGTATCATCTTAACCATGGTCTTTTTCTCTGGTCTTCTGCAATTTTACTGTAATGTGTCCAGGAGAATTATTTTACATTGATTTTTTCTTAGAATTCATGGATTTTCTCAAAAACTGAGAATTAGTATCTTTCGACCATTCTGGAAAATTCTCAACTGTTATCTTCCCATATTGCCTCTTTCTTATTTTCCTGAGGATGGAATTCTAACTAATTTTCCCTATTTCCAAAATCCTTTCCAGAGGGCCTAACGAGAGTCATACCTGTAAACATTAATGTAGAATAAATATTCTTAGCTCTATTAAAGTAAATTGCAAGCATTCTTTTGCTGATCTCTTTCCAAGACATAGACCTTCTTTTCCAATCACCAACCTAAGAATTTCAAACTCACCTATAACCTTTAAGCCTCTGCTTCCAGAGGTCCCACGTTTCTGGGCCAGGCCAATATAAAGAACTCCTTAGGCTGACTGACAACTCTCTTGCTCTCAGAACTATAAAAGAGACCATCACATCTCAGCACCCCCAGAAACACGCTTGTCTTTCTCCAGGTTGGTCACTCAGTTTTGTGCTTAGTAATAAACAGTGGTAAGTATTATTTCTACAGAGTTGATGATTTCTGCCAACAGAACTCTCATGATAATTGTATTAGACCTTCCTAATATATCTTCTTTTTTTAACCTCTCATATTTTCATAGTTTTGTTCTGTGGGTTGCATCTGGATAATTTCTTCAGCTCTTTTAGTTTACCATTTCTCCTTTCACAGGCATTTAGTCTGCTAATAGTTAATGTTTACTAAATTTTTAATTTAAATTACTCTACCTTTATTTCTCCGAATTCCGTTTTATTTTTAAACTAAGTTTTTACCCTGTGTGTATTTATGTGTAGATTATACTCTATATCTGAAAATTATATTGGGTTGTTGGGAAAGTCAAGACGTATTTTTCTATGTTTTTTCTGTGCAAAAAATGTGCCATGACTTTTCCAGTGACCCAAGAGTATCTAAACTTGTGGATCTATTATATTTCCCCCTGTATATTCTCACTCATGATATTCATTTCTTTGTGTGTCTCTGTGCTTCATAATTTTGGGTTGTAAACTGCTTATCACCCTTGAGATATTATTTGTGAGCATTGTTAAGGTCTTGTTTTAGGTTGAGTTACTCCAGAGAGGATTTCTACTTGTTTCTGCAGTGCCCAGGGCAGTATCTGAGGTCTTTTGGATCTCATAGCCAGTGTTGGATCTCAGTTGTGTAACAGGTGGCTGAGTTTACAATACGTTTTCCTCCTTCACCCAATGCCAAGGTCAAGACAGATCATTTTCTTTGCTGTCTCTTTGTGGGGATCTAGGCTTATTTCCTATTCACTTTTAGAGTGTGTGGCTTCTTTGAGCCTTGGCCTTGTACAGAGATTCGCATTAGCTCTCCAGCTTCAGGCTATTACTGGGTTTGATCTTCTGTCCTTTATACTCCAGGAAATCTTCAGATAAGATTCTCAAAGTCTCTAGGGGTTAGCAGAAACCCTCAGGGTTAAGGCAGGCTTTCGCACTCATTTTGTTCTCAGACTTCTTATTTCATCCTGTTTTAGGACTTTGCAGATTTCCTATATTTCTGCCAGCCTAGAAATGGATTTAAATAGATTTTAAATTATATAGATGTATATGTATATATATATGTATATACACACACACAAATATAAAATTATATACATATATACATTATACACATATGTGTGTGTGTGTGTATCCCCACATGGGGAATGACTATGCCACAGTCCCTTCTTCAGTCTCCTCATGCACCTGGTGTGATTTTCAAGCTATTGTATCCAGGACTTGAACTGTATAGTTGGCCATGTGGTATCCAGTGCCCTAACCCCCACATCACCCGTTGACCCTTAAATATTTTATCCAACCATTTATGAGATAGGAGTCCTTATGAAAAAGGAGTTAGACCCACTTACAGGTAGATAGGGTGAGGGCCCTGAAGGGAAGTCACTGTGTTTTTCTTTTTAATGAAGTCTCTGTGTTTTTCCTCTATAGTCTGATTACTGTGCAATACATGCCTCTTTTACATGTCTTTAAAGAACTTATGACTCCTTACTAATGAAGCAGGAGATAGGGATAATGAGCACACAGACAGGGTAAAGACTCAAGGTGGAGTCACAGTGGCTAAGTTTTCACAGCCAAAAAGCTAGATGCATTAGGACTCAAAGCAATTGTAGCTGAGGGCAACAGTTTCTATTTAATAACTGTATTCTAACAAGAAGTACAGAATGTAATGGTCTGCTGACCCCACAAATAATATGGTAATAAATCACTCAAACTACCATGTAACTATTTTTTTTTTTTTTAGAGGATTTTGCTATAGGGCATGTGCACTTGCTGGAAAGACAGAGAGAGAGAGAGACAGAAAGTGAGAAATTGCCTCTCAGGGAGGATGGCCACACTGCAATCCCTTCTTTTCCATTCTCCTCTAGGGATCTTGGGCATGCACGCACACACACCCAGCTTGAGTTTAAGCCACCGGGTATGGGACTCGAATTGTGGTCGACTTCATGGGAGTTCAGCGACATAGTCATTACGCTAACTGCTGGTCCCCATGTAACTATTTTCTAAAGCCCACTTCCTTATTAGAGAGCTAACTCATTGCTTGGACCACTAGATAAAAACCCCTCACCTCCAGTTCCTTTTTGGCAATCCATTCGGGCCTCCTTCCATTGCACTGGAAGCTTTTTCTCCTTCCCTAATCAACTCTGCTTTACTCTCCTTTCTGTATCTGCATCTCTAATTCTTCATGAGTATGGGACAAAATCCAGCATGGATATTGGGTTTGATCACCTGGCACTCCTGTGTCATTTCAGGAGAATCAGATCTATCCTGCTGCTGGCAAGAAGTCATTATGTAATTTTTTATAACTTAAGTTAATTTCCCATTAAAATGATCAGCAACTTTATCTCTGTCAAGTCAAGGTTTCTCTTTTTCTCTCCTGCTTGGATGAGTGGGAGGGGCTTTGTAGTGCTGAGGCATGGGAGTGGGAGCAGGGTATACCTAGTACCAATATCCTCACTTGGGCACAAGTGAAGAAGGCCCAGCTGAATGATCACTGAACCCATCCCTCAAGCCTTAAGACAGTTTTGGGCTTGTGCCTCTAGGGCTCGGAGCATCCATCTCTTTTCTGAATTACAGACAAACACTTGTTCTCACTGGGCAGGGTGGACAGCAGAAACAGAGTTGGGGGTTTTATTAGTCAGGAGTCTCTAAGGAGACAGAATCAATAGAATAAGTATGACAAGGGATTTACTGGGGGACTTGGATCATGCAGTTATGGTTGCCAAGAAGTCCCACCACATTCTGTCTGCTAGTCAGAGACCCTGAGGTACAGGTAGCATGGCTCAATCCAAGTTGGAAGACCCCAGAGGCAGGGAAGACAATGATGTGTCAATAATTCTGTCAGAGGCTTAAAGTTTGAGAAACTGAAGGGCTGCTGTTGTGAGTCCAGAAGTCCAAAGGCAGGCAAGCCTTGCATTCTGATGTCCAAAGCAGCAGAAGTTGAGACCCTATTCACCTTCTATATATTTGTTCTCTTAGGACCCCTTGTTGATTGGATGCTGTATGCCCCCAAGGAGGGCAGATATTTTCTACCTAATCTCTTCAGACTCACATGCTAATCTCTGGAAACAACCTCATGGACATACCCAGAATATTGCTTCATTAGGTTTCTAGGTACTCTTTAGTCCAGTCAAGTTGACACTAGAAACTTAGCCTCACAAAGATTCTCCTTCAGTGACTTTGATACAGATCCTGGTCCTGATCATCTGGAATTTGAAGGAAGAGATGGATATAACTAATTTTGGTTGTTGGGCTGCAGAGACTGGTTTATAGGGATTGAAGGGTTTAACCCAAAGTCACAGGAACCTGATGTGTGAGAAGATATAGGAGGGCAGGGAATCCATTCTAAAAGGGAGAGGGGCTATTCAGAGGAATCAGGCACTGCTGGCTCAGGAAAGTCAGCACAGAGTCTGCAGTAAATGAGGGCTTCCAGATCCCAGAGGATTTCTTCCTGCCAGTCACTGAGATTCTTGGGGAATAGATGACTTTAGTTTACTAATTTTCTTGTTCCTTTTCTCTCCTTCTCTTTGACATTTCCTTGCCACCTTCCTATTTCTTAAAACATTCATTAAATTTTTATTTATTTAAAAATGACATTCCATTTATAGGTTTTTGAGGAACCACAACGTTATTCATGATTACTAAGACCTGGAACAAACCTAAGTGCCCAAGAACTGATGACTGGATTGAAACAATCTGTCCCATGTGTACGATGGAATACTACTCAGCCATAAGGAACAATGAGACCCTGTCATTTGACACAAACTGGTTAAATATAGAAGATTTAATTCTAAATGAAGTAAGCCAGACTATGAAAGATAAACACTGTATATCCCTGCTTAATATATACCAAATCTCTGTGCTCAAGGCAAAAATGGAATGATCCGATGATATAATAGTAGTGAGGACAAGTGTAAGTACTAGAGAGTGTAGAGGGTGGGTAGGAGGGGCTCAAGGAAGAAATATTTAACAGTCATAAAAATGTAAAGTTCTCCATTGAAGATGATGTACATGGCAATATCCTTGATTTGACTGGCATGCACTGCTTGGTGAAAAACCATATTGTGTCCTATAGAGTTATACAACAATTAAATGTGACTAAGAAGTCATAAAACTAAAACTCTTCTTTGAAGAGTTTTTTTTTGCTATAGGGCGCGTGCGCTCGCCCGACAGACAGAGAGAGACAGAGAGACAGAAAGCGAGAAATCACCCCCTGGGGGTATGGCCACGCCGCAATCCCTTCTCCTCCATTCTCCTCGCAGGATCTTGGGCACGCAAGCACACGTGCCCAGCGTGTTTTAAGCCACCGGGTCCAGGACGTGAACCGTGATCGACTACGTGGGAGTCCAGCGACAATAGCCATTACGCCCATTCCTGGTCCCAAAAGTTCTTATTTTTATTTGTAAAAGTCAAATATATTCATAACAAAAATCCTAGAAAATGTAGGGAAGTGCAAGGAGGTAATTACCCACAATCCCACCTACTGTTATTTATAACCAATACATATATATATTTTTTCTTTATTCTTTTTTTTTTTTGAAGAGGTTTTTGCTATAGGGCACATGTGCTTGCCAGACAAACAGAGAGACAAAGAGATAGAAAGTGAGAAATCACCCCCTGGGGGGATGGCCATGCCCTTCTCCTCCATTCTCCTCTCAGGATCTTGGGCATGCACGCACACGTGCATGGTGTGAGTTTAAGCCATTGGGCAGGGACTGGACCCGCAATCCACTACGTGGGAGTCCAGCCACATAGCCATTACGCTAACTGCTGGTCCCAATACTTATATTTTGATACATATATTTGCATATTTACCATATGCAATACAAGAACTATATAATTTAATAATTTATCCGATAAATTATTGATAATATTCTGTGGTATTATTTTATAGACTACTTTTTTCCATTTAATGATTTATTATGAAGAAATTATTGTTCTAAGTATTCTTTGGAAAGAACATTATTACTATTTTTTAATTGTCAGGGGCACGTATACTCACCAGACAGATAGAGGGAGAGGAAGAAAGAACCCCTTAATGGCACGTGGTCATGCTGTAATCCCTTCTCCATTTCTCCATTCTGTCAGGATTTGGGGTATGCACACACATGTGCTCAGAATATTTTTCAAGCCACCAGGGCCTTGATTTGAACTGTAGTTGGTCATGTGGGATCTAGCTTCCTTAACCACTAGGCCATGGGGCCAGCCCTGAAAAGATTTTTTTTTTGGAGGTTTTTGCTATAGTGCACACGTGCTTGCCAGAGACAGAGAGAGACAGACAGAAAGCAAGAAATCACCCCCCCCCAGGGGGAATGACCACACCGCAATCCCTTTTCTTCCATTCTCCTCTTGGGATCTTGGGCATGCGCGCACACCTCCACTGGGTCCGGGACTCGAACTGCAGTCGACTAAATGGGAGTCCAGTGACATAGCCATTATGCCAACTACTGGTCCTGAAAAGATTATTTCTAAAGGCTTATTGATTCCATATTATAGATGGAATATTAGATATTTAGTCGAGTATTATGCATTGGATGTTTTCCAGTTTTTCAGTTTTGTAAATAACTATTTCTTCTAACTTCCTTTCTTTTTCTTTTTCTCTTTCTTTCTTTCTCTCTCTCTTTCTTTTTCTTTCTCCTTTTCTCTCTCTAACTTTTTGTTTTGTTTTGTTTTGTAAGTTTTTGCCATAGGGTGCATGTGCTCACTGGAGAGAGACAGGGAAGGGGAAAGCATGCACATCAGCCCAGTGAGATTTTCAAGCTGCCAGGTCCAGGACTCAAATGGTGGTTGGCCATGTGGGGATCCAGCTCCTTAACTACCATGTCGCCTACAGGTCCACAAAGTTTCTTTCTTTCTTTCACAAGTAAGGCAGAGAAAGAGAAATCCCTAATAGGGTTTTCATGCCACATCTACCCTCAGCCCCAGCCAGCCCAAGATCATAGTCATGTGCTTGCCTGTGTGTCCAGGGAGTTCTCCATAGAAGAACCTGGAACCTTCCTACATAGGTCAGCCTTGGAAAGCATTGCCTTCTTGCTGTCCCAGTAAATAACTCTTTCAGGAGCACGTTTGGATATAATTTTGGGTGCATCTTTTTATTTATTTTCCCTGTGTATATATTGCAATAATTGGAATGCTAGTTAATTTTTTAGGCTTTTGATAATCCTATAGAGGTTTTCTACAATAATGTAATATATGTATATAAAATGTCATATAAAATTCTAAAAATACTGTGTTCTGCAAAACTGTGCACTACAAATTACATGACTTATGGGAAAAATAAGTTTGAAGCAGATCACTCAAAATTTATGTCATGTTGTAATTATAACACTAATAAAAAGCAACAATCCTAATAAAAATGCTGTTTAAAAATTAAGTAGATTTCTAATAAATAGAGCAACGACTACATTAAATATTGGACTTTTATTTTTAAAAGTTGTTTGCTGGAAAGGCTGTAAGGAAGAATTGTTGATGAGATGCTGAGTTATGGAGACAGGGAGAAAATTGTATAAGATTAGTGGGTAACCTTGTAAGAAGTGCTTTCACGGCAGCACATGGCCTAGAGGCAGAATATGGGTGAGCGGGCAGCTTGAACTGTAACCTGTTGGGGCTTCCTGTGCTCAGATGTGGGAGTGGACTTTGAATTCAGCTGCTGGTTCATGGTAGCTTAAAACACGGCCTTCTGGGCAGAATTACATGTGAACCACTGCGGTCTCTGGGTTCAGTTGAATCCCTGCTTTTCTGCTGGTCACGTGTGACCTCATTCTCATTACAGAAGCACACGCTGTAGCCGGACGATTGCAAAACTGTACTCCGGGAAGGTTGTTTCCATACACTCTCACCAGTAGGGTACAAAAATCTTTAACTGGACTCCATCCAACACAGAGTATTTAGGGCCTTTTAAATTTTGTCAATTTGATAAATTAAGCATAGGATCTCATTTTTAAACGTATGTATGTATATTTTTATTACTGGGGTAATATTATTATGTCTTACGTATTCTTCAGCCAATTATGTATTCTCTGTGAATTGTTGGGAACTGTATGTTGCCCATTTTTCTATTAGGGTATTAGTGTTTTTCTTATTGATCTTTTGATATATATGAAGGTTATTAATCCTATTTCTGTCACGATTATGTCACATATTTTTTTCAGCTTGTCATTTGCCTTTCAGCTTTGTTTATGATTCTTTTGAGGTGCAGAAGTTTGAAACTACTGCCATCAAAGCTATAGGTCTTCTCTTTCAATATTTTATCTATTGTTTCGTGGCTGGAAAATGCTTCCCTACTTGGCAATCAGTTTTATATTTACCTAGAATCCCTTACAGGTTTTAAAAGTTCTTCTTTTCCCCCATTTCATGCTTTTAGTTAGTTTAGAATTTGTTTTGACATATGATGGGATGTACTAAACTATACATCAAAGTTTTCCCCCGTATTTCATTTTTCTCAGTATTTAAAAAGTTATTCCAATATTTTTGATACTTTTTATAGCATAGATTAATCTCTTATTTTTATAAACCAGGTCCCTGTAAGGGTAGGCATCCTCTTTCATTGATCTATATTCCAGTATTTTCCCTAGTTCCCTCCCGTTTTAATTCTTGTAGATTTAGTGCAATCTGTTCTTGCTCTTTTTTAGTCATTTTCTTAGCTACACATTTTACTAGTTTCTTCTTCCAGAGCAGCTTAAGTTCATTCATAGGGTTCATTGTGAGGTATTGGGGATTAGGACTTCACCCGTATCTTTTTTAGCAGAACACGATCTAACCCGCAACACCAATAAATTAATGAGAAAGTTAGAATATAACTCTTTCCTATATTTACTATTTCCATCCAATATTATTATACATGTGTTTTATGCTAATTAATTTTATAACATTAAGCCATTCTTACAAATCTGTAATAATTTCTATTTATTCATTAATATAATTTAAAACTGTTTTGCAACTATTTATGTAACATTTTATGTTTATATTTCTTTTAAAATTTAAAAGTATTTCATTTCATTTATTATTATTATTATTTATTTTTAAAGAAGTTTTTGTCTTAGGGCACATGCACTCACTTGAGAGAGAGAGAGACAGAGACAGTGAAAGGGAAAATGAGAAAACCCTCCAGGGAGGATGGCCATGCTGCAACCCCTTCTCCTCCATTCTTCTCCTGGGATCTTGAGCACACATGCAGTGTGATTTTTGTCACCCAGTGTGATTTTGAAGCCTTTTCATCCAGTGTGATTTTGAAGTCACTGGGTTTGGGACTTGAACCATGATTGGCCATGTGGGAGTCCAGTGCCATCTGCTGGACTTTAAAAAAAAATTGCTATAGGGCATGCGTGTTAGAGAGAGAGAGGGAGAGAAAGTGAGAAAGCAAGCTCCTGGGTCTGAGACTTGAACCACAGTTGGTCTTGTGGGAGTCTAGCACCTTAACCACCATACCACTTGCTGGCACCTATGTTTATATTGCTAAAAAAATCCCCTTTTTTTCTTTTCATTTTATGCTATATGAAGTGTTATCAAGAACATGATTTCTTCATGGAATGAATAACTTCTCTTTCCATATTTGTCTAAACATGGGAGCCATTTATAGTGTCAAAATGAATGCTTCCTGGAAAGTCTGAAAGATGTCACCAGTAAAACTATCAGGCCTTGTGCTCTTTTTTTTTTTCCTGGACAAAATTTTTCAGTAACTCTATATTTCCCCCATGGTTACTGCTCCCTTTCTCTAAGTGGAGAGAGTCAGATCTGAATTACTAGAATACCTGACTCAGAAACCTTGAGAGGTGGACAGGTACCATTGACTCTGAAATTCAAGATCAATCTGATGGGCTCTGACTATGGCAATTCCTTTAGCAGAATTTCATTGATGCAACGTATCAGGAGTTCAATGGCATTGGCTAGATGTTGCCAGCCCAGATAAGTGTGAAGTGATCAGAGAGAGGATGCATGGAAGAGTCAGTGTATGGGGAATAGCAGATGGTTACGTCGACTCCCATGTAGTTGACTGTGGTTTGAGTCCTGGACCCAGTGGCTTAAAACTCATGCCAGGCACATGTGCGTGCATGCACAGGATCCTGAAAGGAGAAAGTAGAAGGGATTGTGGCATGGCTATCCTTCCTGTGGGGGTGGGGAGTGATTTCTCACTTTCTGTCTCTCTGTCCATCTGGTAAGTGCATGCACCCTATAGCAGAAACCTGTCTCTAAAAAATAAATAAATAAACATTGATGTATCTATTTTGTCAATGAAGATGCAACCAACAATCACCAAGACAGCAAAGAGGGGCCATGGGCTGCCCTCAGGCAGCCATCTCCCAGCCCACCTAGCACACTAAGGGCTGACCTGTCTCCACATGCTCCTCACCATGCTCCTACTCCCTCAGGCATGGAGCACACCTGTTCCCACTGGACGGCCACACGCAGTGCCGTGTGGAATAGTCCATTAGAGTACAGGATTTCTGGCTATCCTTTGGAACTGCCGGATCCAATATGTTTCCCCATATGCTTGAACCTTTTTTGCAATTCTTCCATCTGTTTCTGGGAAATGTGAAGGAATTTAATGATCTTTTCTGGGGTTATTAAACCGACAGCTGTTGTCATTAATAGAGGACATTCTTTACTGCGGCGAACAAACGCTAGTCATAACTCCAGCCTGTCGTATGTACTCTTGTTAATGACTAGAGCGTTTGTCTCAAGACTGGGGTTATGAACATGGGGGTTCTGATGCCAGCTTTGAAGATGATTCATCTTCAAAGTGTGAACGCCTTCACTTCTTTTTTGTACTCTGAGAGGCTTTCAAGGCAAAATGTATAATTGGCAAAAAACAAAATCTAATTCACCAGCCATTGACTTTATTTGAAAAAGAAGAAGCTTGAGTGCTAAAAAGGAAAGATTACATTTTACTGTATGTTTCAAATTATGGTTCATTTTCTAGTAGAATGTCACAGGCAGAGAGAAATCAACTCACAGTCTGAATAGAAGTTTATCTACACTGTCATAAAACGGAAAATGGGAGGAAGGGCTGTGCTCAAATAGACACACACATGTACACACACACACACACACACACACATACACAGAAACAGAGAGAGGGCTAGAGAGTAGAAGCCCTTACTTGTTCTCCACCTGCCTCGTGGACAGATTAGGTTTTGCCTTAAGGATTGCTTGATCTTTGGGACTCAGCCTGGTAAGGCTCCATAGTAGAAGGGTGAGGAGTTTCTTATGAGAGAGTGATTCCAAGACGCATGGAGTGGGGAAGGCGATGAGGAAACTGGAGACAAAGCTAAGTAGTCCTGGGGAGTTGGAAGCAGGTTCTCCAGGTTGGGTCCTGGCAGACCTGGCGCAGGCAAAATCATGTTCAGGCCCTGTTCTTCTGTGGCGCTGTGGTGCAAAGGGCTAGTAATCAGAGAAGGAACCAAGAAGGCCGCCTCAACAGACTTGGTGACACTTGGCAATGGAACTGGGCCACAGGGACTCATCCCGTACCACTAGTGTTAAAACCCAGGAAAGCTCCATGTGGTGGAGGTAGGAGCTTAGCAGTTAGCTCTGGATCTTGGACTAGTTTAGTGGAGTGGCTCTAGGGTGTTTGAGGAGGCTTGAGAGGTTGGGAGACTAGGATCTGAGTCTGCTTTCGTGCCTCTTGTCTACAGTATGCTTGCTCAGGGAATGGAGATTCAAAATCCACAGCAGAAAGCTGAGCACACCCAGCAACTGGGAATCTGGGAGCAGCAGGGTCAGGGGAGGAAGTGGACGGCTGAGATCATATGTGCTCACTGCTGTTCTCCTTCTCTAGTGATGGGGTGTTTGTTCTGATGCTTCAACACGTGCTCTGTGTACCTTCTGGCACTGGGCGCTGTGGGAGGCCCTGAGCACAGAAGAGGCACCAAGGCGCTGTCCCAAGGAGCGTACAGTCTAGGTGGGACATGGCTTACATTGCACCCTTATGTGATAGGGGAACACACAGAGGGCTGTGGGGGCACAGACGAATCTTGACAAGGACAGGGAAGGCTTTCTAAGGAAGCAACATTCGAGCTGAGTGCTGAAGGATAAGCAGGCTGAGGCTACATGGAAAACCCAGGTTTGTTTCCCAGTTCACCCGAAAATGCCAGATACAGTGGTGTGCTCCAGTCATCCCAGGTGCTTGGGAGGCTGAAGCAGGAAGGTCAGGAGCTCTCAGCCAGTAGAGGCAACATGGCAAGACACTGTCTAAACTGTCATGCATACAGGAAAAAGAAAAATAGAAATCCCAAGTAGCAAGGGCAGTGGCACCAAGGCCCCACTGTGAGCAGGATACTGGGTCCTAGAGTTGGGATGTGGTGTGTGAACTGGGAGAAGGAAGGGATGAGGCTGAATGAGGGGTGGGGGGTAAATTCTTGGATTACGCTGGGCTAATTACACATCCCCTGACATCCCCAGGCTTGCAGGTCACAGCCATGTTCATAACTGTCATTTGGAACTGGGCAGAAATTGAGACCCAGACGTTTCTAGTTGGGGAACTCGGAGAACAGCACTCTTAAACTCAGCACACTGCTCTCTCTGAATTGCAAAATTGATGATGAATTTCTCATGGAGTAATCGCTTGGGGCTAGGAGGAGTTGAGAGCTCACGGTCCTGTCCTGGGAAACCTAACATCACATAACATATTTCTTTTTTTGCAGGGGGGAGGTTTTTGATATAGGGATCATGCACCCACCAGAAAGACAGACAGAGACAGAGAGATAGAAAGCAAGAAATCATCTTCGGGGGGGATGGCCACGCCACAATCCCTTCTCTTCCATTCTCTTCTTGAGATCTTGGGCACGCACACACACACACAC